>NC_091164.1:28178872-28333872 GCF_040958095.1 Procambarus clarkii | reverse complement strand
ATGTTACACAAGAAAATGTTTTGGTGGCGTTACTTGACATGTAACCTGTTGAAACCCTGCTGGAAACACGGCGGCCAGTAACGTTGGTATATATAACCTGGTTACCTTGGGTAAAGACGTCTAAGGGCTTGGATATATGATAACCTCTTCACTTGTGAGATATGGCAGCCAGGAACAACTCCACAAGGGCCGTGACGAAGATTCGAACCTGCGTCCGAGAGCATCCCAGACGCTGCCTTAATCGACTGAGCTACGACTGAGCATCCCATCCTATCTGGAATGCAGGTTCGAATCCTCGTCACGGCCCTTGTGGATTTCTTCATTTGATGCATCACGCAATTGTGATTTCTGTGTGTAATGGCAGCCAGGTTCTTATTAAAGCACAAAATGTTTAAAACTGGGTCCACAGCAGCCTGTGATTTAAATATAAATCTGATGAGTACCTGTAGTACTAGGTCACCAATTTAGAATACTGGTCACCAACTATATCTTAACTAAACTGCAGACGTATAGATCATGTGCGAGTCAGTTATAATCATTGACTTTAATCTAACGGTCTAAGTTGGGGTAATTCAGTCATTTATAAGAAAAGGTTTGTATACAAATTGCTGTCAAGCTCATTTGTTTAAATGGTATAAACAGAAAAAGGGTCTCAGCCCTCCACTGTGAGGCCCTCCACTGTGAGGCCCTCCACTGTGAGGCCTTCCACTGTGAGGTCCTCCACTGTGAGGCCCTCCACTGTGAGGCCCTCTACTGTGAGGCCCTCCACTGTGAGGCCCTCCACTGTGAGGCCCTCCACTGTGAGGCCCTCCACTGTAAGGCCCTCCACTGAGGGGCCCTCCACTGTGAGGCCCTCCAGTGTGAGGCCCTCCACTGTGAGGCCCTCCACTGTGAGGCCCTCCACTGTGAGGCCCTCCACTGTAAGGCCCTACCTCGGCAAGTTGAGCTAAGAGTGCTTACTCTTGAGCAAGCAAGAGCGCTTGCTCTTGTTTCAACATACCTACTGGAAAACCTCTCCCTAGGAAACATTGCAAGTGGAGGTGGTTTGAAAATAGAGTCAATAGCTTGGAGCCAAAGATTGAGCTGCATCTTGCAGACAGTAGAATCAAAATTGCGAATTTTACAAATTAAAATGCCAACATAAATTTCTGAAGAAGTTCATGAACTGTTAGGTACAAATACGATGCAGTTTCTTACAAGGCCCTTCAGAAGATGAGGGTGTTTCAGTTCCGAGTAATTATCCGGTAGTTACAGTAATGAATGTAACTCGAGGTATCCTGTTTTTCCCAGCTTATCCTCATATCTAGCTCCATGATTTGTTCGATGGGTTCGCTTTTCAAATGCTAAAGAAAGATACCCAATGTTTTTAGGAAAGGAGCTGTGTTGGTTGGTGACCGACGTAAGGAAATCGTAAAAGTCCATCATCAGTGTTGTAGATGCCCACGTCTCCGATTAAGTTAAGAGGCATCCTGGGAGGTTTGCCTTAATGATTTGTTCGTAAGAACTTCAATGCGTCTGAAAGGACTTCTTCTAAGATCTCGTTTATCCGGAACTTTAAAGGATTAAAGAAGGGAGCAAAGGGGGGGGGGGGAGGTTATCTTGAGATGATTTTGGGGCTTTTTAGTGTCCCCGCGGCCCGGTCCTCGACCAGGCCTCCACCCCCAGGAAGCAGCCCGTGACAGCTGACTAACACCCAGGTACCTGGGATCGAACCCAGGATCACAAGTCCCGCGTGCTGTTCGCTCGGCCGACCGGCTCCCCTAGGTTCCTCTCTGTTCTTGCCCCAAGAATGTGAACACTAGGACTGTTACCTGGAGTATTTCATCCACAGATAAGTATAACAAGTAAGATCTATGAACGTTTTTGAGTCAGAGTCAGTGATGCAGGGCACTGTACAAGCCAGTGATGCAGAGCACTGTACAAGCCAGTGATGCAGGGCACTGTACAAGCCAGTGATGCAGGGCACTGTACAAGCCAGTGATGCAGAGCACTGTACAAGCCAGTGATGCAGGGCACTGTACAAGCCAGTGATGCAGGGCACTGTACAAGCCAGTGAGGCACTGTACAAGCCAGTGATGCAGAGCACTGTACAAGCCAGTGATGCAGAGCACTGTACAAGCCAGTGATGCAGGGCACTGTACAAGCCAGTGATGCAGGGCACTGTACAAGCCAGTGATGCAGAGCACTGTACAAGCCAGTGATGCAGGTCACCATACAAGCCAATGATGCAGAGCACCATACGAGCCAGTGATGCATGGCACCGTACCAGCCAGTGATGCAGAGCACCATACGAGCCAGTGATGCATGGCACCGTACCAGCCAGTGATGCAGAGCACCATACGAGCCAGTGATGCAGAGCACCATAGGAGCCAGTGATGCAGGTCACCATACGAGCCAGTGATGCAGGTCACCATACGAGCCAGTGATGCATGGCACCATACCAGCCAGTGATGCAGGGCACCATGCTAGCCAGTGATGCATGGCACCATACCAGCCAGTGATGCAGGGCAACCATACGAGCAAGTGATGCAGAGCACCATACGAGTCAGTGATGCAGGGCACTATACCAGCCAGTGATAGCAGAGCACCATACGAGCCAGTGATGCATCGCACTATACGAGCAGTGATGCATCGCACTATACGGGCCAGTGATGCACCGCACTGTACGAGCTAGTGATGCATGGCACCATACGAGCCAGTGATGCAGAGCAGCGAACGAAGCCAGTGATTCATGGCACCGTACCAGCCAGTGATGCCAGAGCACCGTACGAGCCAGTGATGCAGGGCACAATACGAGCCAGTGATGCAGAGCAATGTAGGAGCCAGTGATGCAGGGCACAATACGAGCCAGTGATGCAGAGCACTGTACGAACCAGTGATGCAGGTCACTGGCTGCACCACGGATGAGGGCACACCTGGAGCCCAGCACATCTGAGGGCACACCTGGAGGCCCACCACGTCTGAGGGCAGACACGGAGTCCACCAAGACCCGCTAACCCCCAAGCACCTATTGGCCAAGCCGGCGCCGGACACCATCACCCCGCCGGTAGAACCATACAGAACACGTCAAGTAAAAATACTACCAACAATCCCGTGAGCCAAGGCGATATGTGCGCCAGGCGTCGTACAACCAGACCGTTGCAAAGGGATGCCAAATGGTAGCATCAAATGTAAGATTGCAAAATAAAACGTGATCCGGCGGCTCCCAGACGGAGGAGGTGTTCCAGACGTCCGCCCGGCGTCAAGGGTTTACCAGGAGCCCAGAAAAACCGCCGACACAATCATAAAGCTATTTTGCTGCAGCCTGTCCTCAGATAGAAGGCAAAACTGTCGTTAACCGAACCGCCAACCTACCTCCCCCCCCCCCCCCCCCCCCCCCCCCCCGCAAACACACACTTTTAATGAATCTGACCTTTTGTTGAAGATTTTAATTTTGTTCTAATATTTTATTTAAATAAATATTCTTAAAAAAATAATTGTGTATGAACTATTAGTTCAATAAGTCTGTCAAATTACGTTTGAAGAATCTATATAAATAAAAATGGAAATGTTTCGTTTGTTCAAAATCGCTAATCTCTGAAGTCTTCACCGATTGTTTCTGAAATTTTCACACAATGTTCATTAATTGGCTGCCAATTAATGCACAACTACTATTCTACCCACTTCAAGACTCCGCACCAATATAGAAGCATCAAGAAATATGGGCCAATAGGCCTTTTGCAGTTACTTCCATTCTTCCCTTTAACTTACAAAATATTATACCCAATGTTTCGTGTTCTGTCTTGTGTTGAAAGTATGTTTTCACCTCATCCAAAACTGTTGTAACATATCACCTCACCCAAATGCAGGTATAAAATCGAAGATGTTTAAGCTCTGTTCAGTTATAGTTGTGTATGTGTAAACTAAAGTCTTTGAAAATGTAATAAGTTTACGAAACGCGCTCAAGTGTCGCGTCAGACTAGAAATAAAAATGAATTTTGGAGAATGGATTTTTTAGTTACCATCAACAGTGAAGAAAAATATAAGAAACATTGAGAAAATTCGTGTTAGAATTATTAATCTTACTTTTTTCGATCATATTTAATAATATATGTCTACAGGAAAGACTGCTACCAAAATATACTGTGACGGGAAAGTGTTGGAGTATAGATGTTCGGCAGTCCTCCAATGGCAGTTGTCAATGCCTGGTCACACTTGCAAAAAAAAGATAGACTGCTTGCCTGTTGTCTGTGGTAAGTGAGAGGGAGGAACACGTAAAACACAAAGTATGAACAATGAAACTTTAATATATACTTTAACATAAATAAAAATAAAGACAAATCTCGGGGAAATGAATAGTGCAATTAAATAACAAAGATAAATGCAAAAACAATGTGAGACAAAATAGTAAATGGTGAAATGGTGCTGAGAATATCGGCTATGGCTGAGACCTCCCTTAGTATACAAAAGCCAGAGAGCTTAGTATGCCAGAGAGAGATGTCAACTCTTAGAGCACAAAGAATATTCTGAAGTTGATGGCTGGTCAGGGCTCAGACATTGACTCAGGTAGATGGCGCTGAGGTGCAGTGTGTAGGTGTGCGGTCGGCGAGTCACCAATCAGGAGCAGGCAGGCTGGGATGGGTAGTTGGCTGGTTGATGATGAGCCGGCATGGATGGTGTGTGGAGTTGGGGGTTTAGGGTACGTTTTGACTCCTGGTCAAAACGTTTTGTGCTACCGGTGACGTATCTTGAATGTAGCATCTTATACTTGTATAATTGACGTAACTTGAGGTAGGGAAGAGCAGGCTCAATCTCTCTTGAAAGAGATTATCGTCACAATACTAATATATATATATATATATATATATATAATATATATATATATATATATATAATATATATATATATATATATATATATATATATATATATATATATAAATATTTTTTAAGTTTGTGAGGGTACCACCTCTGGTGCCAATGTAGGGACCCATAGCCTCGGAGAAGAAAATAAAAAGTATTCAGAGGAGACCTTGTGGTTTCTCACTGAACACTAATATTATCTTCTCCTACCACCCCATCCTTTTGTATGTACACATATATATTTGCTTTATTTGAACTTCGTTACAAAAAAGGAGTTACATATAGGTTACAAAGATGGTTATCATAGGTTGTCGAGTTCCTCCAGCTCCTCAGATGGCGAGCAAGAACCCTTGATGCAGTGCGCGTTTCCCCTCTGTATCGCCATGCTGAGGCGCTGGAAAAGAAAGCTGGCAGTTCTAGGGTCTTTTGTTGTTTCAATGAGCCTAGAACCCAGTTCCTTCAAAAAACTGGTAGCACTTTTACCCCAGGAGCCGAGCATCTCGGAAGCGATGGGAACAAATTGTAGTGGTGATCCAGTTCTCTATACTTACGGGATTTGGCTGCTTCCCTGTGGGTGGCAGTGCCACCTGGTTGTGCAACAGTGAGGTCAATGTAGGTGTTAGCCAGGGTTGATACGCACGTGTAGTCCCATACCAACTGCTTGCCATTCTTCCAGGGGTTCACTGTGATACCATCCGGGCGACCAATAAGAGCATCAGAGTTACGGGGCGTTAGGTATCGGGCTCTCTTTCAGCTGGGCATCCAGCTGTGGTGAGGCTCCTCTTGATGATGTCGTTAACTTCACTGTGCCTCGAGTGCCATCCCCCTGTGCTTTGGCAGAGTAGACCATTGGTGGCCGTACCTGTCAGCCACTACCGTCGCCGCAAATACACCTATATCTGGTGTGGATTGGGGCAGCAAGGCAGAGGGCCACAGCAATTCGGAGGGCGTGTGGTGTGAGACGCGTGCCAGTTGCCGACATTGGGGTTGCTAACAGGAAATTCCCTGCATGTGGGGCTGCTACTGCTGTAGCAGTAGCCAGAATGCACTTCTCAGCCTACTATGCAAGGCCCGATTTGCCTAATAAGCCAAGTTTTCATGAATTAATTGTTTTTCGACTACCTAACCTACCTAACCTAACCTAACCTAACTTTTTCGGCTACCTAACCTGACCTAACCTATAAAAATAGGTTAGGTTAGGTTAGGTAGGGTTGGTTAGGTTCGGTCATATATCTACGTTAATTTTAACTCCAATAAAAAAAAAATTACCTCATACATAATGAAATGGGTAGCTTTATCATTTCATAAGAAAAAAAATAGAGAAAATATATTAATTCAGGAAAACTTGGCTTATTAGGCAAATCGGGCCTTGCATAGTAGGCCGAGTACGACGTTTCTGGCTACTAGGTACAACATATATATATGTATATATATATATATATATATATATATATATATATATATATATATATATATATATATATATATATATATATATTGTGACGGTAACGCGTTGGTGTTCGGCTGTTTAAGGCTAGGGGTATGGCCTCGTCACATAGTTATAAAAAAAAATAGAAAAAACTGGAACTTCGTCTGTGGTAAGGTAAGGAGAAGACACACAAAACACAAGTAAAACTTTAACAATGAAATTTTAGTTACGTTAAATAAATCAAACATGAAAATAATGCACAAACAAATTCTTATAATAAAATCAATGAATCAAAATAATAAGAATACTTAAATGACACAATGAAAAGTTACGTTAAGGCAAAATAACAAGAAGTGCAATACAACAGTTAAGTGGGAGGTGCTGGAATATTGGCTTAAAGCCACCACCTCTCTCAGTACACGCTAACGTCTAGCTGGGAGGAGTGCTGGCTACGAAAGCACGGAACATTCTGAAGACTGATGTTGGGGCGACCCCAGACATCAGGTAGTATTGGGGGGGGGGCGAGGCAGGTGCAGCCAGACCGGCGACCAATCAGCGGAGTCGTAGCGATCAACGGGTAGTTTGGTGGTTGGAGTTCGAACAGGTGGCTGGTTGCATACGTTTCTGCTCACCCTGGCAAGCCTTGCTGGTGTTTGTTGTCGTTGTTGGACATTTCTTCCATAGTCTTTTATATAGTTGTGAAGACGTAATTATGGAGGGAAGAGCAGGCTCAATCTCTTGAAGGAGATTATCGTCACAACTCTCCCCCGAAGCCTGCGGTTCTGGAAGAAGTACGTCGTTATGTGGTGGAGTAATGGATGGAGTTGCTTCTACTTCATAAACTCTGGAGAGATCATGGGCTAAGATGTTGTCAGACTCTTGGTATAGCGTGTCTCCAGGTTGAATTTCTGCAGGTAGCAAGCCCATAGTAGAAGACGTTGAGATGAGAAGTGGGCGTGCTGCAGGAGGTGTAGGGTGGTGTGGTCCGTATTGATGGTGGACCGAGCACTTTTCAGGTGTGGAGTGAAGTGCTGAAGCTTCAGGATGAGGAAGAGTAGCTCCTTGCCAATTGTTCCGTAGATCCTTGTAGCAGTAGTCGCTGACAGGTGTATTCTTCTCGCCTCGTTGCTGCATCACGACACCACCCACGTCGGTACCATTGGCGTCGACATGGAGGATGAAGGGCTTATCTGACGAGGTGAGAGTGGAATTAGAAGAGGGCATAGGAGCACGATTATTATCCTGAAAGCATTTGGGAAGATCATTAAGGATTTTGGAATTAGAAAGCGCCGACTCCTTGTCAGTGCTTTCGGGAGAAGAAGCCGGGATGGTCTCACTGTGGATGTAGGGTTCTGTGAAGGTAGAACAATTAATCAAGACAGTGGGAGGAGTACCATTATATTGCTTCAGGAGGTTGACGTGGCACAGCTGGGTCTTCCGCCGCCTATCTGGAGTCTCTATCACATAATTATTATTATTCCTGCACTCTTTGACGCAGTAGGGTCCTGAAAATCTGTTTTGTAAAGGTGAACCTGGGATAGGGAAATAAGCAAGGACGAAGTCTCCCGGCTTGAATTTTCTTACTTTGCTGGTCTGGTCGTAATGAGTCTTCATTCTCACCTGGGCTTTCAATAGATTATCATGGGCAAAGCGGTGGACTCTCTCTAGAATGTGCTGAAGGTTTTGAAGAAACTGGGGCACATTCTGATGCTCACTGAAGGTGGCATCTCTGAGAGAGTCTTTGAAAGCCTTAAGGGGAGTACGGCACTTACGGCCGTAGAGCATCTCATAAGGAGATACTCCTAGGGACTCATTGGGGAGACTTCTGAAAATACACATTATTAGGTCAATCTGCTTATCCCAATCCTTTGAGGTTTCACTACAAAACTTTTCAAGAGTGCTTTGATGGTCTGATGACTACGTTCAAGAGAACCCTGTGAAGCAGGATGATAGGGGCTGGACAATACCTGTTTGATGTTGAACTCCTCCAGTGTCCTTTTGAAGAGATCACTGGTGAAGTTGGTGCCACAGTCACTTTGAATCTCCCTGGGAAATCCGTATTGAGTGAAGATCTTCAGTAGATGTTTGATAACCGTAGCAGCCGTGATGTTCTTCACTGGAACTGCTATGGGAAATCTGGTGGTAGGACACAGGATGGTTAGGATGTAGGCGTTACCTGAACTGGTCCGAGGTAAAGGACCGACACAGTCTATTATGAGTCTGTGGAAAGGTTCCGCAGGCACCTGTATGGGAATCAGTGGTGCTCTGGGAATGGAGACGTTCGGTTTGCCTGCCATCTGACATGTATGACACTGTTTTACGTACTGTTTGACGTTGTTTACCATACCTGGCCAGTAGTAGTCTTGACGAATCCCATGGTAAGTCTTGTTGAAGCCGTAGTGGGAGAATGCTCCATGGGCCAGGTGTAGAATAGTGGGCCGCAGGCTGGTGGGAATCACAAGTTGTTCGGTGTTGGCCCAATCGTCCTCCTCCTTCAGTTTACTGGGTCTATATCTGCGGTAGAGTAAGTCGTTCTCTAGGAAGAACCCAGGAATACTGTCGGGTTGAGTCTCAGCCTGGAAAAACAATGGTGTTAAAGTAAGATCTTCCCTCTGCAACTTACGGAACTCCAACTTGGTCAGATGCGGGGGTAGTTTCTGAGGGTCTTGAGGGACAGCGGTAGCAGTAGAGTCAGCTGGCTGTGGACGTGCGGCTTGTGCACGGGTGGTCACGAGAACCGGAGGAGAAACATCATCACTCTCTTGAACCTCTGCTGGAACATACTCAAGAATAGGGTTACTTGGCACAGAGTTACACACCTGGGGTTTGTCCATGACGATCAGGTTGGTTGGTTGCAGGTCTTCTGCCAAGTCGTTGCCTAGGAGAAGTTGCACTCCAGGCATGGGAAAAGGCTTTTCCCTGACGGCGACTTGGACTTCCCCGTTCACGTAGGGACAATCCAGGTGGACTCTGGCGAGAGGGTATGGAGTGGTAGCAGTGAGGTCAGTGATGAAGACGGTTTCTCCGGTGTAGACGATGTTGGGCACAGCCGACTTCAAGATGATCGATTGTAGAGCCGCTGTGTCCCTCAAGATCTTCAATTTGAAACGTCCCTCCGGATTTGAACCGTTGGCAGAGACAGTTCCAGTATACAGGTGGTTACTGAAAAGAGAAAGATCATTAACATCAACACCAACATTCATCACAGGCTTACCGGACTTAGGAGGAGTTGGTTTGGGTCGTTGTTGGTCAGTGGTTCCCTTGTATTGAGACTTACCACACTTGTCTATGGTATGTCCATAGAGTCTACAATACTTGCAGTACAGTTGTGAACCAGCTTGATCGGGGCTCACCTTCTCGTAACTGTACCACGACTTCTTACTGGAGGATGGTTCAGGTGTCAGCCGGTGGATGAGGCTGTAAGTGTCAGCCGACTTAGCACACTTCAGGTAGTCGGTTTCTTCTTTATCTGCTAAGTAGAGGCGGACAGGAGGCGGCACACGTCTCAAGAATTCTTCAACAAGCATCAGGTTGACGAGTTCTGTAAAAGTAGAGACATGTGCTGCTTCCAGCCATTTCATGAAATACCTCCGTTTCGTGTTAGCAAACTCGAGGAAGGTAGTGGTACTTGCCTTCAGGTGGTCACGGAATTTCCTTCTATAACTTTCGGTAGAGAGGAGGTAGGCGTCTAACACTGCTTGTTTCAGAGTGTAGTAGTCATTCTCAGACGCCAAAGTACTGAGTGTGACTGCAGCTCTACCTGTAAGATGGACTCTGAGAAGTGTGGCCCATTGGTCGACAGGCCAACTGAGTTGATTAGCAAGGGTTTCAAAGGTGGTAAAGAACACATCAACTTCTGCTTCTACAAAGGATGGCATTAACTTACTTGCATGTGATATATTAAAACTGACGGGAAGATTGGCAGTAGCTTGTTGGCGTTGAGTGAAGTGGGAAGTTTCCAAGGCGATTTCACGTTGACGACACTCTAGAGCCAGAGTCGCTTGTTGCTTGTCATGTT
Source organism: Procambarus clarkii (assembly GCF_040958095.1). Lineage (NCBI taxonomy): Eukaryota > Metazoa > Arthropoda > Malacostraca > Decapoda > Cambaridae > Procambarus > Procambarus clarkii. The sequence goes on along the minus strand of NC_091164.1, from coordinate 28,323,584 downwards.
CGCGTTGCATCTCCAACTCGCGTCGTTTGGTTTCAAGCTGTACTCGTTCCCGCTCCTGGAGTAGTGCAACCTCACGTTCTTGGAGGGCGAGTCCTCGTTCGTGTTCTTCTCTCCTCAAAGCAGCTTCACGTTCTCTGAGGGTGATTTCTCGTTCTTGTTCTTCCCTCCTCAAAGCAGCTTCGCGTTCTTGTTCTTCCCTTCTTATGGCAGCCGCTCGTTCTTGTTGTTCGCGAGCTTCCCTTTGCTGCTCACGTTCAATCTTAGCCAGCTCTAGTTTAAGTTTCATCGTTGCCAAGTCAGTTTTATCTGCAATATAGTAAGTTTCATGAGTTTCAGAGTCTATCTTACCTTGCTCTAAATAGTAATCCAGCAACAGGTTGTGTAGGTCATTTTTGTTGGCTTGGTAGGGAACTTCTAGTTGATACTCATGTGCAAGAGTTTGTAATTCAGTCCTCTTGGCACGACTTAAAGTCCCTATTTCACCTGCTGGATTTGCACGGAAAGTTTGGAGACGAAACATGGTGAAATTAGCAAATAAAGGTACACGAATGTTCAATTATGAAATGTCAGAAACAGGACAACGTGGCAACTGGTACCTATCCTGTGTGATCTTTAACAATTAACGTTAAGTGAAAGATATTAAATGATTAAATTAAATCAAGGGCGCAGGAAATCTTGTACCCGGTACTCATGTAAGAGAATAAGGGCAAGAAAATCCTACTAACAAATGAAACAGAGTTTCGAAAACAAATGAAACAGTTAAATGCTTCAAAAGTAAAATTGGTAGTCCAAGGATGTAGGCATACCTTGCCAAGTCTCTATAGGACATAAAGCAAGTTTTTCCTACTGAATTTAATATGATACTTACAGAATTAGCGAACTTTTGTGCTCTGAAAAAATAAGCTAATTCCCTACCGTTGTATGTATCATCATCTCTGACTGACGTGTAGGGGTGCGAGGTGTCAACTGGTGACGAGAACTGCTGCTGAGGTCCCAATTCAGCAACTAAAGTTCGAGCTAGAGGAACTATGGCCCTCTTTGTCCTCCTACAGTCAGATTGCAGAAGATTGGGTACTCTTGACCCGGGGCAGACCACAGTACCAGGGTACCAATATGATGATCTGTCAGAATGAGAAATATTCAAGGGACATAGATGGTAAATACGAGTAATAACAAGGAGGGAGAGATGACCAATTAAGAGTATGACTGCGGCCTACAGTCACCACGTAATCCAAAGTTGTCTCACCTTCACTATATGTTACTCTCGTAATGCACAATACACCGCACCTTATAAAAAATGAAATTGAATGAAAAATAGTAAAGCTACGTTAACAAAGTTAAATACGCTTACCATAAATTACCACTTGGCACCAGTACCTGAGTGAAGCTCCTAGGACAGGGCCCCATATAACTTGTGACGGTAACGCGTTGGTGTTCGGCTGTTTAAGGCTAGGGGTATGGCCTCGTCACATAGTTATAAAAAAAAATAGAAAAACTGGAACTTCGTCTGTGGTAAGGTAAGGAGAAGACACACAAAACACAAGTAAAACTTTAACAATGAAATTTTAATTACGTTAAATAAATCAAACATGAAAATAATGCACAAACAAATTCTTATAATAAAATCAATGAATCAAAATAATAAGAATACTTAAATGACACAATGAAAAGTTACGTTAAGGCAAAATAACAAGAAGTGCAATACAACAGTTAAGTGGGAGGTGCTGGAATATTGGCTTAAAGCCACCACCTCTCTCAGTACACGCTAACGTCTAGCTGGGAGGAGTGCTGGCTACGAAAGCACGGAACATTCTGAAGACTGATGTTGGGGCGACCCCAGACATCAGGTAGTATTGGGGGGGGGGGGCGAGGCAGGTGCAGCCAGACCGGCGACCAATCAGCGGAGTCGTAGCGATCAACGGGTAGTTTGGTGGTTGGAGTTCGAACAGGTGGCTGGTTGCATACGTTTCTGCTCACCCTGGCAAGCCTTGCTGGTGTTTGTTGTCGTTGTTGGACATTTCTTCCATAGTCTTTTATATAGTTGTGAAGACGTAATTATGGAGGGAAGAGCAGGCTCAATCTCTTGAAGGAGATTATCGTCACAATATATACATACTATATATGTTTTTATATACATACCATAATAATGTCAAGTCTGTGACAGAAAAAAAAACATTTTTTTTTTAACTGTGTTTTTCATGTGAGAGAAATCTTCGAAACCTTTTTACCGATTGCTATGAAATTTTGACGCAACGTTGCATTCGAATAAGCACGTGTTTTTATATACTGACTATATACATGCCTCACCTGTGACACGATAAAACTTTTTTTTTACACAGTGCCATCTGTTGGACGTAAGACCAACACGCTGTAATCTTGCAAAATTCTTCACTGATCGCTTTGAAATTCTGGCACAACGTTCCATTCGAATTTGTGCGTGCTTTTATATACCTACTATATAAATGCCACAACTGTGACAGGTAAAAACATGTTTTTTTCTCAAAAAACAGTGTCATCTGTTGCACTTAATAGCAACACACACACACACACTATACTAAATACATTACGAATTCCATTTCAGTGTTTCCGATTACAATGATAAATTTATTTTTCATAGATTTCGATTTATTGGAATTTTTTTGAATAATTTTGTGTGACACTGTGTTGGAATTGAGCTGTGTTGTTTACCATACTGTTCATTTCGAATAAGTATAGGTGCCACACCTGTGATATGTAAAAGCTGGATTTAAAAAAAAAAAACAGCGCCATCTGTTGCACGTAAGAGCAACTTACGCTATACTACATATTTACTACGCTAATAACTACTTTACTACATAAGTAAATATTTACTTACGCTAATACTAACATATAGTAAATATGTTTCGATTCCATTTCAATGTTTGCGATTTCATTGATAAATGGAATTATCATAGATTTCGATTTACTTTAATTTTGATTTCATTATTTTGTGTGACAATGCGTTGGAATTGAGTTGTTGTTTACGATACCGTTCATTTCGTAAGTATAGTTTATTTTTTTATTTTTTTATTTTTTGTCATTTTGCTTTTTAATTGTATTTCTTATATTTCAGTGATGGGAACATCAGATTAGTTGATGTTCCCAATTTTCTGATGGGAACATCAGATCATTTTGGAATGCATCGAACGAGGGAGTTGGGTGAACGAGGGGATGGGAGTAGGGGATGGTGGGGAGGACGATGGGACACGAGAGGGGGTAATCGTGGGGAGGACGTGGGGACGGGTGGAGTTGGGGATGGTGGGAACGAGGGGACAGGAGAATGGAGATTGGTGGAGGAGGACAAGGGGACAGGGAAGTGGGAAATGGTGGAGAGGTCGAGGGGACGGGGGTGGGGGGAAAAGGTAGGGAGGGCGCGGGGACGGGGGAGTGTGAGATGGTGGACAGGACGAGGGGATGGTGGAGTGGGGAATGGTTAGGAGGACGAGGGGGCGGTAGAGTGGTGGGTGGTGGAGAGGACATGGGGATGGGGAAGGGAGGAAATGGTGGGGAGGACGAAGGAAAGGGAGATGGGGGAATGGTGGGGGAGGACTGGGAGACAGGGCGAGGGTTACCCGGCCACAGCAACGCCTGGCGGGTATAGCCAGTATATGCATATAAATGAGTCCTATAAGTTGAGTTGTAAGACCCACTAAACCAAGTATCAGTGACTGGAGAGTCATTGATACTTGATACTCTCACTCTCCAGTCACTGATACTTGGCACCATACACTCTCCAGTCACTGATACATGGTACCATACACTCTCCAGTCACTGATACTTGCTACCATACACTCTCCAGTCACTGATACTTGCTACCATACACTCTCCAGTCACTGATGCATGGTACCATACACTCTCCAGTCACTGATACTTGGCACCATACACTCTCCAGTCACTGATACAGGGTACCATACACTCTCCAGTCACTGATACTTGCTACCATACACTCTCCAGTCACTGATACTTGCTACCATACACTCTCCAGTGACTGATACTTGCTACCATACACTCTCCAGTCACTGATACATGGTACCATACACTCTCCGGTCACTGATACTTGCTACCATACACTCTCCAGTGACTGATACTTGCTACCATGCACTCTCCAGTCACTGATACTTGCTACCATACACTCTCCAGTGACTGATACTTGCTACCATACACTCTCCAGTGACTGATACTTGCTACCATACACTCTCCAGTCACTGATACTTGCTACCATACACTCTCCAGTCACTGATACTTGCTACCATACACTCTCCAGTCACTGATACTTGCTACCATACACTCTCCAGTCACTGATACTTGCTACCATACACTCTCCAGTCACTGATACTTGCTACCATACACTCTCCAGTCACTGATACTTGCTACCATACACTCTCCAGTCACTGATACATGGTACCATACACTCTCCAGTCACTGATACTTGCTACCATACACTCTCCAGTCACTGATACTTGCTACCATACACTCTCCAGTCACTGATACTTGCTACCATACACTCTCCAGTCACTGATACTTGCTACCATACACTCTCCAGTCACTGATACATGGTACCATACACTCTCCAGTCACTGATACTTGCTACCATACACTCTCCAGTCACTGATACATGGTACCATACACTCTCCAGTCACTGATACTTGCTACCATACACTCTCCAGTCACTGATACATGGTACCATACACTCTCAGTCACTGATACTTGCTACCATACACTCTCCAGTCACTGATACTTGCTACCATACACTCTCCAGTCACTGATACTTGCTACCATACACTCTCCAGTCACAGATACTTGCTACCATACACTCTCCAGTCACTGATACTTGCTACCATACACTCTCCAGTCACAGATACTTGCTACCATACACTCTCCAGTCACTGATCCCTCGCAAAAAAAAAATCTTCTTTAGAACCTTTTTCAAAATACACTTCTTGTTTATATTTGTTTTATATGACGTTTAATGAACTTTTTGAGAATTTATAAAAACGGTAATAAAATGTAAGGCCATAATAAAATGTTTGATAATATCATGATTCAATGTTTCAGAGCAAACGTTTTAAAAGTCGTAATGCTAATTATTTAATTATTGCACTAATTAGCTAATTAATCTTTATTGGATTGAGATGAGGGAGAGAGAGAGAGAGAGAGAGAGAAAGAGAGCAAGAGTGTGAGAAATAAATATATACATATGTGTGCAAACAAGCCTGAACGGTCTCCAAGCTTATATGCAACTGAAAACTCACACCCCAGAAGTGACTCGAACCAATACTGCTAGGAACACTCTGCATCTGGCGTACAGGACACCTTAACCACATCGCATTTGTGTTCCTCACTTGTGCCCTAAAGAATGAGGTGATTTGATAAAATACCATGCCCGAGATTACCATTAGAGTGCCGGTGGGGGGATGGGGAATAAACCTCGGCTACCGTCCTCTTTTATCCGGTCGTGTTGGTCGAGTGGTTATGGTGTCCTGTACGTCAGATGCAGAGTGCTCCTGGCAGTATGAGTTCGAGTCACTTATGGGGTGTGAGTTTTCAGATACATATGTGTGTGTGTGTGTGTACTCACCTATTTGTTCTTGCGGGGGTTGAGCTTTATCTCTTTGGTCCCGCCTCTTAACTGTCAATCAACTGATGTACAGATTCCTGAGCCTAATGGGCACTATCATATCTACATTTGAAACTGTGTATGGAGTCAGCCTCCACCACATCTCTGCCTAATGAATTCCATCCATTAACTACTCTGACACTGAAAAAGTTCTTTCTAACGACCCTGTGGCTCATGTGATTACTCAGTTTCCGCCTGTGTCCCCTTGTTCGCGTTCCACCAGAGGATTTTGATTGGTGGAAGGATTCGATTGTCGATTCGGTCATTGTTCGATTCCCCTGAGGATTTTGTAGTGTGAGTGTGAGTGTACTCACCTAATTGTACTCACCTAATTGTGCTTGCGGAGGTTGAGCTCTGGCTCTTTGGTCCCGCCTCTCAACCGTCAATCAACTGGTGTACAGATTCCTGAGCCTATTGGGCTCTATCATATCTACATTTGAAACTGTGTATGGAGTCAGCCTCCACCACATCACTTCCTAATGCATTCCATTTACTAACTACTCTGACACTGAAAAAGTTCTTTCTAACGTCTCTGTGGCTCATTTTGGGTACTCAGCTTCCACCTGTGTCCCCTTGTTCGCGTCCCACCAGTGTTGAATAGTTCATCCTTGTTTACCCGGTCGATTCCCCTGAGGATTTTGTAGGTTGTGATCATGTCCCCCCTTACTCTTCTGTCTTCCAGTGTCGCAAGGTGCATTTCCCGCAAGCCTTTCCTCATAACGCATGCCTCTTAGTTCTGGGACTAGTCTAGTAGCATACCTTTGTACTTTTTCCAGCTTCGTCTTGTGCTTGACAAGGTACGGGCTCCATGCTGGGGCCGCATACTCCAGGATTGGCCTTACATATGTGGTGTACAAGATTCTGAATGATTCCTTACACAGGTTCCTGAACGCCGTTCTGATGTTAGCCAGCCTCGCATATGCCGCAGACGTTATTCTCTTTATGTGGGCTTCAGGAGACAGGTTTGGTGTGATATCAACTCCTAGATCTTTCTCTCTGTCTGTTTCATTAAGTACTTCATCTCCTATTCTGTATCCTGTGCCTGGCCTCCTGTTTCCACTGCCTAGTTTCATTACTTTGCATTTACTCGGGTTGAACTTCAACAGCCATTTGTTGGACCATTCACTCAGTCTATCCAGGTCATCTTGTAGCCTCCTACTATCGTCCTCTGTTTCAATCCCCCTCATAATTTTTGCATCGTCGGCAAACATTGAGAGGAACGAATCTATACCCTCTGGGAGATCATTTACATATACCAGAAACAGTGTAGGTCCAAGGACTGACCCCTGCGGGACTCCACTTGTGACGTCTCGCCAATCTGAGACCTCACCCCTCACACAGACTCGTTGTCTCCTGTTGCTTAGGTACTCCTCTATCCACCGGAGTACCTTCCCTCTCACTCCAGCCTGCATCTCCAACTTTCGCACTAGCCTCTTGTGTGGCTTTCTGACAATCCAAAAATATGCAGTCTGCCCACCCTTCTCTTTCTTGCCTTATTTTTGTTGCCTGGTCGTAGAATTCAAGTAACCCTGTGAGGCAGGACCTGCCATTCCTGAACCCATGTTGATGCTGTGCTACAAAGTTCCTTCGCTCCAGATGCTCCACTAGTTTTTTCGCACAATCTTCTCCATCAGCTTGCATGGTATGCAGGTTAGGGACACTGGCCTGTAGTTCAGTGCCTCCTGTCTATCCCCTTTCTTGTATATCGTGACTATGTTAGCTGCTTTCCAAATATCTGGCAGTTCCCCTGTTGCCAGTGATTTGTTATACACTATGGAGAGTGAGAGTGGTAGGCACAGTTCTCTTGCTCCTTCCTTTAGAACCCTAGGGGAGATTCCATCTGGGCCTATAGCCTTCGTCACATCCAACTCTAGTAAACACTTTCTTACTTCTTTGCTGGTAATCTCAAACTCTTCCAGTGGTTCCTGGTTAGCTATTCCCTCACTTACCTCTGGAATTTATCCTTGCTCTAAGGTGAAGACCTCCTGGAATTTCTTATTCAATTCCTCACACACTTCCTTGTCATTTGTAGTGAATCCTTCCGCCCCTATCCTTAATCTTTGTGTGCGTGTGTGTGTGTGTGTGTGTGTGTGTGTGTGTGTGTGTGTGTGTGTGTGTGTGTGTGTGTGTGTGTGTATGTGTATGTGTGTGTGTGTACTCACCTAATTTTGCTTGCGGGGGTTGAGCTTTGGCTCTTTGGTCCCCCCCTCTCAACTGTCAATCAACTGGTACTCACCTAGTTGTACTCACCTAGTAGTGTTTGCGTGGGTTGAGCTCTGGCTCTTTGGTCCCGCCTCTCAACCGTCAATCAACAGGTGTACAGATTCCTGAGCCTATCGGGCTCTATCATATCTACACTTGAAACTGTGTATGGAGTCAGACTCCACCACGTCAACCCCTAATGCATTCCATTTGTCAACCACTCTGACACTAAAAAAGTTCTTTCTAATATCTCTGTGGCCCATTTGGGCACTCAGTTTCTACCTGTGTCCCCTTGTGTGTGTTCCCTTTGCGCTAAAAAGACTATCTTTATCTACCCTATCAATTCCCTTCAGAATCTTGAATGTGGTGATCATGTCCCCCCTAACTCTTCTGTCTTCCAGCGAAGTGAGGTTTAATTCCCGTAGTCTCTCCTCGTAGCTCATACCTCTCAGCTCAGGTACTAGTCTGGTGGCAAACCTTTGAACCTTTTCCAGTTTAGTCTTATCCTTGACTAGATATGGACTCCATGCTGGGGCTGCATACTCCAGGATTGGCCTGACATATGTGGTATACAAAGTTCTGACTGATTCTTTACACAAGTTTCTGAATGCCGTTCGTATGTTGGCCATCCTGGCATATGCCGCTGATGTTATCCGCTTGATATGTGCTGCAGGAGACAGGTCTGGCGTGATATCAACCCCCCAAGTCTTTTTCCTTCTCTGACTCCTGAAGAATTTCCTCTCCCAGATGATACCTTGTAACTGGCCTTCTGCTCCCTACACCTATCTTCATTACATTACATTTGGGTGGGTTAAACTCTAACAACCATTTGTTTGACCATTCCTTCAGCTTGTCTAGGTCTTCTTGAAGCCTCAAACAGTACTCTTCTGTCTTAATCCTTCTCATAATTTTAGCATCGTCCGCAAACATTGAGAGAAATGAATCTATACCCTCATTTTCGTTTCATATATCAGAAACAAGATTGGAGCGAGTACAGAGTCCTGTGGGACTCCACTGTTGACTTCACGCCAATCGGAGGTCTCACCCCTCCCCGTAACTCTCTGCTTCCTATTGCATAGGTACTCCCTTATCCACTGCAGCACCTTACCAACTACACCTGCCTGTCTCTCCAGCTTATGTACCAGCCTCTTATGCGGTACTGTGTCAAAGGCTTTCCGACATTCCAAGAAAATGCAGTCCGCCCAGCCCTCTCTTTCTTGCTGAATCTTTGTCACCTGGTCGTAGAATTCTATTAAGCCAGTCAGGCAAGATGTACCCTCTCTGAACCCATGTTGGCAATTCGTCAATTAGTCACTTCTCTCTAGATGTGCTACCAGGTTTTTTCTCACGATCTTCTCCATCGCCTTGCATGGTATACAAGTCAAGGACACTGGCCTGTAGTTCAGTGCCTCTTGCCTGTCGCCCTTTTTGTATATTGGGACCACATTCGCCGTCTTCCATATTTCTAGTAGGTCTCCCGTCTCCAGTGACTTACTATACACTATGGAGAGTGGCAAGCAAAGTGCCTCTGCACACTCTTTCAGTACCCATGGTGAGATCCCATCTGGACCAACAGCCTTTCTAACATCCAGATCCAGCAGGTGTCTCTTGACCTCTTCTCTCGTAATTTCGAACTCTTTCAAGGCCGCCTGGCTTACCTCCCTTTCTCCTAGCACAGTGACCTCACCTTGTTCGATTGTGAAGACCTCCTGGAACCTCTTGTTGAGTTCTTCACACACCTCTCTGTCATTCTCTGTATACCTGTCCTCGCCTGTTCGAAGTTTCAATACCTGTTCTTTCACTGTTGTTTTCCTTCTGATGTGACTGTGGAGTTGCTTTGGTTCGGTCTTGGCTTTGTTTGCTATATCATTTTCAAAACTTTTCTCTGCTTCTGTTCTCACCCTGACGTACTCATTCCTGGTTCTCTGGTATCTCTCTCTGCTTTCTGGTGTTCTGTTATTCCGGAAGTTCCTCCACGCCCTTTTGTTCAGTTTCTTCGCTTCCATACATGCCCTATTATACCATGGATTCTTCTGTTGCTTCTCGGATTTTTCCCTTTGGGCCGGGATGAACCTGTTTACTGCCTCCTGACACTTTTGGGTAACATAGTCCATCATACCCTGTACATACTTATCTCTGAGGTCTGTGTCCCAAGGTATTTCACTTAGGAAACTTCTCATCTGTTCATAATTCCCCTTTCGGTATGCCAGCCTTTTGATTCCTAGTTCTTTTTTGGGGGAGATAAGCCCTAGCTCTACGAGGTACTCAAAGTTCAAAACACTGTGGTCACTCATTCCCAAGGGCGCTTTCATCTTAACTTCCCTTATATCCCACTCATTTAGGGTAAATATCAAGTCAAGCATTGCTGGTTCATCTTCTCCTCTCATTCTTGTTGGTTCTTTGATGTGCTGGCTTAGAAAGTTTCTTGTTGCCACGTCCAGCAGCTTAGCTCTCCATGTTTCTGGTCCTCCATGCGGGTCTCTGTTCTTCCAATCTATCTTCCCATGGTTGAAGTCTCCCATAATTAGTAGTCCAGATCCATTCCTGCTAGCAACAGAAGCTGCTCTTTCTATTATGTTAATGGTGGCCAAGTTGTTTCTATCATATTCCTGTCTAGGTCTTCTGTTATATGGTGGTGGATTATATATATGACTACGACTATAATTTTTTTCCCTCCATTTGTTACAGTACCTGCTATGTAGTCACTGAAACCTTCACAGCCCTGAATATCCATCTCCTCAAAATCCCAGCCTTTTCTTACCAGCAGAGCTACACCACCCCCACCTCTTCCTTCCCTCTCTTTCCTCATAACATAATAGTCCTGTGGGAACACTGTGTTTGTTATCGTTTTCGTGATCTTTGTTTCTGTGAGGGCTATTATGTCTGGGTTTTCCTCTAGTACCAGTTCTCCAAGCTCATTTGCTTTATTTGTAATTCCATCTATGTTAGTGTACATCGCTTTGAGGCTCACTTTCTTCTGTCCCTTCTCAAATCGCCTCCTTGGTGAGTGTTCTGCTGGTGGGGGAGGCTGTTCCATGGGTGTGAGGACCTGTGAGGTGGATAACAGGGTCTCAGAGGATACTGGGATGAGGGGTGGGGGACCCAGTGAAGGGGGAAGGACAGGGATGGTATGGGGTGAAAGGGGAGGGAGGACGGGAAGGAAAGGGGGGGAGGGAGGGCTCGGGAGGAGTGGAGGGGTAGAAGGGTGGGGATTGGGTGTGGGGGGAGGGAGATTTGGCTGAACATTTGAGTGGGGGCAGGGAGGGTGGTGTACAGATTCCTGAGCCTACTGGACTCTATCATATCTATATTTGAAACTGTGTATGGAGTCAGCCTCCACCACATCACTTCCTAGTGCATTCCATTTGTTAACTACTCTGACACTGAAAAAAATCTTTCTAACGTCTCTGTGGCTCATCTGGGTACTAAGTTTCCACCTGTGTCCCGTTCTTCGTGTCCCACCCGTGCTGAAGAGTTTGTCTTTGTCCACCCTGTCAATTCCCCTGAAAATTTTGTCTCCCCTTACTCAACTGTTTTCCAGGGATGTGAGGTTCAGCTCCTTTAGCCTTTCCTCGTAGCTCAATCCTCTCAGTTCCGGGACGAGCCTGGTGGCATACCGCTGAATCTTCTCTAACTTTGTCTTGTGCTTAACTAGGTATGGACTCCAGGCTGGAGCTGCATACTCCAGGATTGGTCTTACATAAGTGGTATACAGGGTTCTGAAAGATTCCTTACACAAGTTTCTAAAGGCAGTTCTTATGTTGGCCAGTCTAGCATATGCCGCTGATGATATTCTTTTGATGTGGGCCTCTGGGGACAGGTTCGGTGTGATATCAACCCCCAGATCCTTCTCTCTATTTGACTCTTGCAGGATTTCCCCTCCCAGATGATACCTTGTGTTCAACCTCTTGCTCCCTTCGCCTAATTTCATCACCTTACACTTTCCTGAGTTGAACTTTAGCAGCCATTTTCTAGACCATTCTTCAAATTTATCCAGGTCATCCTGTAGTCTCTGTCTATCTTCATCCGTCTTGATTCTTCTCATAATTTTTGCATCATCTGCAAACATTGAGAGGAATGAGTCTATACCCTCTGGAAGCTCGTTCACATATATTAGAAACAGGATGGGGCCAAGTACTGAGCCCTGTGGGACTCCGTTAGTGACATCTCGCCACTCTGATGTCTCCCCCCCTCACCGTTACTCTCTGTTTCCTGTTGCATAAGTACTCCCTTATCCACTGGAGCACCTTCCCTTTTACTCCTGCCTGTTGCTCCAACTTTTTAAACAGCCTTTTATGGGGAACTGTGTCAAAGGCTTTTTGGCAATCCAGGAAAATGCAGTCTGCCCACCCTTCTCTTTCCTGCCTAATTTTCGTTGCCTGGTCATAAAATTCTATTAAACCTGTGAGGCACGATTTACCATCTCTAAACCCATGTTGGTGGTGCGTTACAAAGTTATTTCCCTCCAAATGCTCTACGAGCCTTTTCCTCACGATCTTCTCCATCACCTTGCATGGTATACAAGTTAAGGAAACTGGCCTGTAATTCAGTGCCTCTTGCCTGTCACCCTTTTTGTATATTGGGACCACGTTAGCTGTCTTCCAACTTTCTGGTAAGTCTCCTGTTTCCAGTGACCTGTTATACACCATAGAGAGTGGCACACTTAGTGCTTCTGCACCTTCCTTTAGTATCCATGGTGAGATTCTGTCAGGCCCAACAGCCTTTGTCACATCCAGCTCCAGCAGACACCTTTTGACCTCATCACCGGTGAGGTCAAATTCCTCCAAGGTTGCTTGGTTTGCCGCCTCCTCATTTAGTGCAGGGGCTTCTCCTTGTTCTATTGTGAAGACCTCCTGGAATGTCTTGTTGAGTTCTTCACACACCTCCTTGTCATTCTCTGTGTATCTGTTCTCCCCTTTTCGCAGTTTCATCACTTGTTCCTTCACTGCTGTTTTCCTCCAGATGTGGCTCTGGAGCAGCTTTGGTTGGGTCTTGGCTTTACTCGTGATGTCATTTTCAAACTGTCTCCCTGCTTCCCTCCTCACTCTGATGTACTCATTTCTGGCCCTCTGGTATCTCTCCCTGCTCTCTGGTGTTCTGTTATTTCTGTAGTTTCTCCATGTTATTTTACTCAGTTGCTTCGCTACCTTGCATTCCTGGTTGAACCATGGGTTTTTCTGTTGTTGTTCAGGAAGGAATGGGTGGTTTTGTATGCAGAGAAGGGTGGTGGGTTTGCCATTCTCACTGGTGTTACTGGGTAGCTGGTTGTGGGTTTCCCCCCTCGCGTCTGGGGGGTGATGTGTTGGGAGCTGTGGTTTCCTGGTTTTCCCCTCTCACCCTGTACTTCTTCCTTGCTTCTGCCGCCATGGCTCTCTCCTCCCTCGTCATGTCCCTCTGGAGGAATACTTTTTTTAATTCTCCCACATGTTGCAGGTGGCTTTTCTTTGTTAGAATCGTGTCCTTTGTGTTCTCGTTTGCAAACACTATCTTTAACACACGGTCTCGGTGTTTTTTGTACCAGCCTAACCTGAAAACCTTCTCAATACTATGCTCAGCCCCTTATATGTCTAGTGCCTTCAGTATTTCATTCACTGACGCTTTGTCCTTATCATTCCACTCTTTCCTATTAGAGCCTTCCTGTTCTTTAATACCCACAGCTACCACTGATCTTTTCCTTTCCAGCAGCTGGCTGGTGGAGCGTGCCGCTTCCTGTGAGGTGGCTGCTTTCATGGCTACCTCCATCACTGCAGACATTACTTCAGAGTTTTTTTTTTAGCATTTCTGCAAATGTTGCTTTTATTGTGACATTCTCTTCCAAAATACTATTACCACCTTCTCCCTGGGTGGTTATCTGAGTCTCAGCATCGACACTGTTCTCTTTGAGGGCTCTAATCTCCTCCTTTGCTGCTGTCAGCTCTCTTTTTAGGTTGCTTCTTTCATTCTTCATTTCCTGCATCTCACTCTTGATGTCCTCCAGAAACTGGGCGAACATTTCCTTTATTTCGTCACCTGAACGTTCCCCTGTTCCCCTGTTGCCTCTGGCTGTCATGCTTGACCCTCTTCCTAGTTGTGCCGTGATAGGATTTGTCAGAAGGGCAGAGCGGGGTGGGGAAGAGAGAGATAGAGAGAGAGAGAGAGGGAGAGAGAGAGAGAGAGAGAGAGAGAGAGAGAGAGAGAGAGAGAGAGAGAGAGAGAGAGAGAGAGAGAGAGAGAGAGAGAGAGAGAGAGAGAGAGAGAGAGAGAGAGAGAGAGAGAGAGAGAGAGAGAGAGAGATAAAGAGAGAGATAGAGAGACAGAGAGGGAGAGGGAGAGAGAGAGTGGGAGAGAGAGGGGGAGAGTATGTGTAAGGGAGATGTGGAGAACTGGGAGGGTGGGGGGGGGGCAGTGGTGGCGACCAGGTCAGGTCAAGTCAGATGGGGGGTAAGAGAGGAGGTGGGGTATAGTGGGGTCTTGCCTCTTTCCTCAAAAGGTGTTAATCCTTTCTTCCCTGACTGAACGTTTGTGTGTGCGTTTTTGTGTGTGAGTGCGTGTGTGTGCATACGTACATGGGCGTGTGTGCGTGCGTGCATGTGCGTGTCACGAGTTCCCGTAAGTGTTAACTTCTACCCAAAATGAGCCACTTTGAGATTTTAAATATATATGCTATCCTGAACAAGAATTTGATAATATTTTATCTCACACTGTACACCTGATTAGTTGACCAGAGAGGGGTACATACCAGTCTGCCTTTCCGCTCACACAACTAGATGAGTAATGACGATGTATGGTTGACGATGATGCTCTGTTGTCGCCTTCCACTTGGTGACTCACTAAGTGCTAGTAGATTGATGATGGCAGTTCTTCTCTATCTACACAAAGCTCTGGTGTCAGTCACTGTATCGTTGTGTTACAGTTCACTAATTTACTGAACCACTGATCACAATCACCACCCAACAAACACAATCAGGCAGTTCCACGGCGGGTCATCCCACGCTGGCCGTCAGGTCAGGTCGCTCCACCGGTCCTCCACACTGTATATGCACTGGTGATGCCACTAGCTCCACTTTGGTTTCTTCGCACTATTGCTAGCGATATGACTATGCTATGTTGCACCCTGTTAGCTACACACTGCGAGAGGCCAAATATTATGATCCAGCCTCTATACTCCTTCAATGTCTTGAGAAATTCACGAATTTCCGCGGACCTCACTAATTGTGTGTGTCTCCTACCGTCGGCGGCCTACTACTATGTGTGTGTGTGTGTGTGCGTGTGTACTCACCTAGTTGTACTCACCTAGTTGTGCTTGCAGGGGTTGAGCTCTGGCTCTTTGGTCCCGCCTCTCAACCATCAATCAACAGGTGTACAGGTTCCTGAGCCTATTGGGCTCTATCATATCTACACTTGAAACTGTGTATGGAGTCAGCCTCCACCACATTACTTCCTAATGCATTCCATTTGTCAACCACTCTGACACTAAAAAAGTTCTTTCTAATATCTCTGTGGCTCATTTGGTCACTCAGTTTCCACCTATGTCCCCTAGTGCGTGTGCCCTTTGTATTAAACAGCCTGTCTTTATCAACCCTGTCGATTCCCTAGAGAATCTTGAATGTGGTGATCATGTGTACTCACCTATTTGTACTCACCTAGTTGTGCTTGCAGGGGTTGAGCTCTGGCTCTTTGGTCCCCCTTCTCAACCGTCAATCAATAGGTGTATAGGTTCCTGAGCCTATTGGGCTCTATCATATCTACACTTGAAACTGTGTATGGAGTCAGCCTCCACCACATTACTTCCTAATGCATTCCATTTGTCAACCACTCTGACACTAAAAAAGTTCTTTCTAATATCTCTGTTGCTCATTTGGGCACTCAGTTTCCACCTGTGTCCCCTAGTGCGTGTGCCCCTTGTGTTAAATAGCCTGTCTTTATCAACCCTGTTGATTCCCTTGAGAATCTTGAATGTGGTGATCATGTCCCCCCTAACTCTTCTGTCTTCCAACAAAGTGAGGTTTAATTCCCGTAATAAATGTGTGTGTGTGTGTGTGTGTGTGTGTGTGTGTGTGTGTGTGTGTGTGTGTGTGTGTGTGTGTGTGTGTGTGTGTGTGTGTGTGTGTGTGTGTGTGTGTGTGTGTGTGTGTGTGTGTGTGTGTGTGTGTGTGTGTGTGTGTGTGTGTGTGTGTGTGTGTGTGTGTGTGTGTGTGTGTGTGTGTGTGTGTGTGTGTGTGTGTGTGTGTGTGTGTACTCACCTAGTTGTACTCACCTAGTTGTGTCTGCAGGATCGAGCATTGACTCTTGGATCCCGCCTTTCGAGCATCGGTTGTTTACAGCAATGACTCCTGTCCCATTTCCCTATCATACCTGGTTTTAAAATTATGAATAGTATTTGCTTCCACAACCTATTCCTGAAGTGCATTCCATTTTCCCACTACTCTCACGCTAAAAGAAAACTTCCTAACATCTCTGAGACTCATCTGAGTTTCAAGCTTCCATTCATGTCCCCTCGTTCTGTTACTATTCCGTGTGAACATTTCGTCTATGTCCACTCTGTCAATCCCTCTGAGTATCTTATACGTTCCTATCACGTCCCCCTCTCCCTTCTTCTTTCTAGTGTCATAAGGCACAGTTCCCTCAGGCGCTCCTCATACCCCATTCCTCGTAGCTCTGGGACGAGTCTCGTTGCAAACCTCTGAACCTTTTCCAGTTTCATTATATGCTTCTTCAGATGGGGACTCCATGATGAGGCGGCATACTCTAAGACTGGCCTTACGTAGGCAGTGTAAAGCGCCCTAAATGCCTCCTTACTTAGGTTTCTGAATGATGTTCTAACTTTTGCCAGTGTAGAGTACGCTGCTGTCGTTATCCTATTTATATGTGCCTCAGGAGATAGATTAGGTGTTACGTCCACCCCCAGGTCTCTTTCATGCGTCGTTACAGGTAGGCTGTTCCCCTTCATTGTGTACTGTCCCTTTGGTCTCCTATCTCCTAGTCCCATTTCCATAACTTTACATTTGCTCGTGTTGAATTCCAGTAGCCATTTCTCTGACCATCTCTGCAACCTGTTCATGTCCTCTTGGAGGATCCTGCAATCCTCATCTGTCACAACTCTTCTCATCAACTTTGCGTCATCCGCAAACATCGACATGTAGGACTCTACGCCTGTAAATATGTCGTTAACATATACAAGAAATAGAATTGGTCCCAGCACCGATCCTTGTGGTACTCCACTTGTTACTGTTCGCCAGTCCGACTTCTCGCCCCTTACCGTAACTCTTTGGCTCCTTCCTGTTAGGTAGTTCCTTATCCATGCTAGGACCTTTCCCCCCACCCCCGCCTGCCTCTCGAGCTTGAACAGCAGTCTCATGTGCAGTACTGTATCAAAGGCTTTTTGGCAGTCCAGAAATATGCAGTCTGCCCAACCATCTCTGTCCTGTCTTATCCTCGTTATTTTATCATAGAATTCCAGAAGGTTTGTTAGGCACGATTTCCCTGTCCAGAACCCATGTTGATGTTTGTTCACAAACCTAATGTTCTCCAGGTGTGCAACCAGTCGTAGCCTAATTATTCTTTCCAGTATTTTACAGGGGATGCTTGTCAGTGATACAGGTCTATAGTTAAGTGCCTCCTCCCTATCACCTTTCTTGAAGATCGGCACGACATTTGCCTTCTTCCAGCAACTGGGCAATTCTCCTGACATAAGTGACTCATTAAAGATCATTGCCAGAGGCACGCTGAGGGCCTGTCCTGCTTCTTTTAGTATCCACGGTGATACTTTGTCTGGTCCAACTGCTTTAGTTGCATCTAGAGTTGTCAACTGTTTCATTACCTCCTCTGCTGTCACCTCTATATCTGATAGTCTTTCATCTAGGGTAACCCCTTCCAACAATGGGAGCTGCTCAGGCTCGGTAGTGAACACTCCATGGAAACTGGCATTCAGTGCCTCGCAGATTTCCTTGTCACTTTCAGTATATGCCCCCTCTGTCTTCCTTAGTCTTGTCACTTGGTCGTTCACCGACATTTTTCTTCTTATATGACTGTGTAGTAACTTAGGTTGTTTTTTTGCTTTGATTGCAATATCGTTCTCATAGTCCCTTTCCGATGTTCGTCTTATGTTAATGTAATCGTTCCTAGCTCTGGTGTATCTGATCCTGTTGTCCTCTGTTCTTTGTCTTCTATACTTCCTCCACTCCCGCCTGCTGGCCATTTTTGCTTCCTGACACTGTCTATTAAACCATGGGTTATTATATTCCTTCTTATTTTTTCCCTTTACCGTTGGTATAAATCTCTCTTCGGCCTCCTGGCATTTCTGTATGACTAGGTACATCATATCTTGGACTGTTTTTCCTCTAATTTCTTCCTCCCACTGCACTTCACCCAGATAGTCCCTTATCCTCTTATAGTCAGTCCCCTTTCCTGTAGTCAGCTCTCCTTTCCCAGATCTCTTGTCCCATGGTCATAAGTTTGAATTCCATCATGTAGTCAAAGACTAGGACACAATGGTCACTGGCCCCTAGAGGTATTTCATGCTCTAATTCTCGATATCTTCTACGTTCTGGGTGAAAATCAGGTCTAATAGGCTCGGTGCATCTCCTCCTCTTTCCCTTGTGTCTTCCTTCACATGTTGTGGCAGGAAATTCCTGTCTATAACATCTACAAATTTTGATCCCCACGTTTCGTCCCCTCCATGGGGATTCCTTGATTCCCAATTTATCTCTCCATGATTTAGGTCCCCCCATGATCAGCAGCTTCGCTCTCATTCTGTGTGTGTGTGTGTGTGTGTGTGTGTGTGTGTGTGTGTGTGTGTGTGTGTGTGTGTGTGTGTGTGTGTGTGTGTGTGTGTGTGTGTGTGTGTGTGTGTGTGTGTGTGTGTGGATGTGTGTGTACTCACCTAATTGTGCTTGCGGGGGTTGAGCTTTGGCTCTTTGGTCCCGCCTCTCAACCGTCTATCAACTGTTGTACAGATTCCTGAGCCTACTGGGCTCTATCATATCTACATTTGAAACTGTGTATGGAGTCAGCCTCCACCACATCACTTCCTAGTGCATTCCATTTACTAACTACTCTGACACTGAAAAAGTTTTTCTAATGTCTCTGTGGCTCATTTGGGTACTCAGCTTCCACCTGTGTCTCCTTGTTCGCGTCCCTCCAGTGTTGAATAGTTCATCCTTGTTTACCCGGTCGATTCCCCTGAGGATTTTGTAGGTTGTGATCATGTCTCCCCTTACTCTTCTGTCTTCCAGTGTCGTGAGGTGCATTTCCCGCAGCCTTTCCTCGTAACTCATGCCTCTTAGCTCTGGGACAAGTTTAGTGGCATACCTTTGGACTTTTTCCAGCTTCGTCTTGTGCTTGACAAGGTACGAGCTCCATGCTGGGGCCACATACTCCAGGATTGGTCTTACATATGTGGTGTACAAGATTCTGAATGATTCCTTACACAGGTTCCTGAACGCTGTTCTGATGTTAGCCAGCCTCGCATATGCCGCAGACGTTATTCTTTTTATGTGGGCTTCAGGAGACAGGTTTGGTGTGATATCAACTCCTAGATCTTTCTCTCTGTTCGTTTCATTAAGTACTTTATCTCCTATATCCTGTGTCTGGCCTCGTATTTCCACTGCCTAGTTTCATTACTTTGCATTTACTAGGGTTGAACTTCAACAGCCAATTGTTGGACCATTCACTCAGTCTGTCTAGGTCATCTTGTAGCCTCCTACTATCATCCTCAGTTTCAATCCTCCTCATAATTTTTGCATCGTCGGCAAACATTGAGAGAAACGATTCTATACCCTCTGGGAGATCATTTACATATATCAGAAACAGTATAGTCCAAGGACTGACCCCTGCGGGACTCCATTCGTAACATCTCGCCAATCTGAGACCTCACCCCTCACACTGAATCGTTGTCTCCTGTTGCTTAGGTACTCCTGTATCCAACGGAGTACCTTCCCTTTCACTCCAGCCTGCATCTCCAGCTTTTTCACTAGCCTCTTGTGTGGCACTGTATCAAAGGCTTTCTGACAATCCAAAAATATGCAGTCTGCCCACACTTCTCTTTCTTGCCTTATTTTTGTTGCCTAGTCGTAGAATTCAAGTAACCTTGTGAGGCAGGACCTGCCATCCCTGAATCCATGTTGATGCTGTGTTACAAAGTTCTTTCGCTCCAGGTGCTTTCTTTGCTAGTGGAGCAAAGTGGATCTTCTCCATCAGCTTGCAAAGTGGATCTTCTCCATCAGCTTGCATGGTATGCAGGTTAGGGACACTGGCCTGTAATTCAGTGCCTCCTGTCAATCCCCTTTCTTGTTTATCGGGACTACGTTAGCTGCTTTCCAAATTTCTGGCAGTTCCCCTGTTGCCAGTGATTTGTTATACACTATGGAGAGTGGGAGGCACAGTTCTTCTGCTCCTTCCTTTAGTATCCAAGGGAAGATTCCTCCTGGGCCTATAGCCTTTGTCACATCCAACTCTAGTAAACACTTCCTTACTTCCCCGCTGGTAATCTCAAACTCTTCCAGTGGTTCCTGGTTAGCTATTCCTTCTCTTATCTCTGGGATTTCTCCTTGCTCTAAGGTGAAGACCTCTTGGAATTTCTTATTCAGTTCCTCACACACTTCCTTGTCGTTTGTAGTGAATCCTTCTGCCCCTATCCTTAATTTCATAACCTGTTCCTTTACTGTTGTTTTTCTCCTGATGTGGATATGCAGCAATTTAGGCTGAGTCTTTGCCTTGCTTGCGATGTCATTTTCGTATTGTCTTTCTGCTTCTCTTCTCATCCTGACATATTCATTCCTGGCATTCTGGTATCTTTCTCTGCTCTCCAGTGTCCTGTTATTCCTATAGTTTCTCCATGCCCTTTTACTTTGCTGCTTAGCTAGCCTACATCTCTGATTAAACCATGGGTTTCTCATCTTCATTTCACTGTTTTCCTTTTGAGCTGGGACAAACTTGTTTGCTGCGTCTTTGCATTTTTGCGTGATGTACTCCATCATACCTTGGGCCGTCTTTTCCCTGAGCTCTGTTTCACATACTATATCTGTTAGGAATTTTCTTACCTCCTCATAGTTTCCCTCTCGGTATGCTAACCTTTTGGTTTCGGTATCCCTCCTCGAGTTCAATAACCCTTCATCAATCAGGTACTCAAACACCAGTACACTGTGGTTGTTCATTCCTACTGGGGCCTCAAAACCGATTTCTCTTATGTCAGAGTCGTTCAGGGTGAAGACCAGGTTGAGTCTCGCTGGTTCGTCATTTCCTCTCATCCTTGTGGGTTCTCTGACATGTGTGTATATGTATGTATTCACCTAGGTGTGCTTGCGGAGGTTGAGCTCTGCTTTTTCGGCCCTTCATTCAACTTTCAATCAATCAACTGTTACTAACCATCCAAACAAAATTCCACACACACACTCACACGCACCCAGGAAGCAGCCCGTAACATCTGTCTAACTCCCAAGTGCCTATTTACCTATTTACTGCTAGGTAACAGGTGCATCAGGGTTTAGGAAACTGTGCCCTTCAGTCTCCGCCGGGTGCGGAGATCGACCCCCCGTCCCTAGGTCCTAGGTCTAGAGCGCTGTCCACTCAGCCATCCAGTATGTTTACTCACGTATTTGTAATTACCTATTTGTGCTTGCAGGGGTTGAGCTCTGGCTCTTTGGTCCCGCCTCGCAACTGTCAATCAACTGGTGTACAGATTCCTGAGCCTATTGGGCTCTATCATATCTACACTTGAAACTGTGTAGGAGTCAGCGTCCACCACATCACTTCCTAATGCATTCCATTTGTCAACCACTCTGACACTAAAAAAATACTTTCTAATATCTTTGTGGCTCATTTGGGCACTCAATTTCCACGTGTGTCCCGTAGTGCGTGTGCCCCTCTTGATAAATAGCCTGTCTTAATCTACCTTGTCAATTTTTCCTCTGAGAATCTTGTATGTGGTGATCATGTCCCCCCTAATTACTGTCTTCCAGCAACGTGATGTTTAATTAATTCCCGTAGACTCTGCTCGTAGCTCATACCTCTCAGCTCGGGTACTAGTCTGGTGGCAAACCTTTGAACCTTTTCCAGTTTAGTCTTATTCTTGACTAGATATGGACTCCATGCTGGAGCCGCATACTCCAGGATTGGTCTGACATATGTGGTATATAATGTTCTGAAAGATTCCTTACACAGGTTTCTAAAGGCCGTTCTTATGTTAGCCATCTTGGCATATGCCGCTGATGTTATCCTCTTGATATGAGCTTCAGGGGACAGGTGTGGCGTGATATCAACCCCCAGGTCTTTCTCTCTCTCTGACTCTTGAAGAATTTGCTTGTTGCCTGGGGAGATTTTCATGAGTAGATTGGCCGTTTTTTGGTTTTATAGTAAATTGTCAATTGTATTTTCTGATTTTAGTCTGTAGGGATACCCCTACTTATTGGATATGTAGGGGTATCCCTATGATATTAATGTATTTATTATTACATTAGTATTAGGATAGGCTGCAGGGCATCTAGTATTTGCGACTGTTGAAGAAGACAGTGTGCGGACGACGTGGCAGTTGGTGAGGAGGAGGTTGACGTTGATGAAGTGCCACCCCACCCCATGAGAGGGTGAGAGTTCCCCATTTAAATCTGCCCAGCTGACGGAGTTGCCGGAGGTCGCGAGAGGAGAGCTGCCGACGATCTCCAATACATTTATTTTATATATCCATTCGTGTAACTCTCTATGTATGTGTTCACGTAGCTTTTTCGTTAGTAAATGTCATATATTTTTACTGATGTGTTTGAGTGTGCCTCCATATTATCTCCACGAGCATGCACGAGTGATATTATAGCCCCCCCATATGAACAGTGTATTTTGTATGAAAATATCCTAGTGGCTGGCGGTGTTAGAGAAACAGTCATTTATAGAAACGTACCCTACGCTGGCGGTCCTGTTTCAATTTAAATTTTAAATTTGTTTAAATTTTGCCCCGAGGGGCGAGTTTATTGGGCAGCGCCACTCATCTTGTGAGTGGACACACCGCCATAGCAGCATGTACAACACTCCCAAATAGGAAGAAAACCCGCTGGGTTGTTCATCCTGTCACTTGTACCCAGACACAGCTGGGACTTGCTTAACTGTCTCAAGTGAACAGCTCCTCAAACAAGAAGATTAACATCTGTCAACCCTTAAAAGTTTACGTTGTCTTGCGGGTGCAAAATGGGGAAATCTTTTAAGAACAGTATCAATATTTGACAAATAGTGTTTTCCTAACTCAAACAATGTGGGGTTTATTATTCTACACATATTCCTAATGTCTCTCAGGTGTTCACATTCACGTAGATAGTGGTCAAGGCGGTGTCCATCACTCTCACCACAGATTCTGCAACTTCGCTGATCAACTGTTGATTCCATTCCATATCTCCATGGATATTTGTATCCAAGACGGATTCTCGCTATTACTGATTCTCTCCCTCGTCCTCCTCCTCTTCGGCCATAATGACTGGCATTGCCAGCTGCAACCATGTTGTACCATCGTACAGATTCACTGGTTTGTGCTTCTATCCTCCTTTCCTCAGTTACCTTGCCCCGGTGATGTTGCCTGATAATACCTCTAATTTGTAGTTGAGTCTTGGGTATGAAGTATTCAATATTGTCTCATTCAGCGCCTTCAGCAGCCAGCACATCTGCTCGTTCATTCCCACATATTCCAACATGGGAGGAGATCCACAGAAACTTGATGACTCTTCCCTGATTGGTAAGTACTCTCACAGCTCTCTTAATTTCAGCGACTATTGCAAGATTTTCTGCCGGATTTTTACTTAGGCTTTGCAGTGCTGCTTTTGAATCGGTGCAAATCACTGCACCATTAGTGTTCCGTTCAAGAAACCTTAACGCCATAACAATGGCAGTTAGCTCTGCTTGCGTTGAAGAAGCATAGTTTTCAATACGCGCTTTTTCTTCATTTCTGCATTGGAAAGTATTATCCTTGATTACCGTGTATGCTGCACCAGCCCTGCCATTAACAGGATTAGATGACCCGTCAGTGTAGATTTGATCTAGTTCATCTCCGGCTTCATTATAAATTTCCTCGAGATACTTGTGCCTCATTTCTTGTGGTATCATGTTGGATTTTTTCGTTGCCATTTCATTGATGATGATCTTGCATGAGTCATCTTCCCAGGGAGGTAACCTCTCTACAGGCAGGAGCTCACGGGCTTGCTCAAGCAGGTGAAGCTCTTCAAGGTAGCAGATTGATCAGGGATGCCATTTTTTGCTTCTCCTGTTTCCCCCTGAAAGTAGCACAGAGCTCAGTTTTTTCTTAGCAATATCATTGTAATGGGGATCTCTGGCTATCCTAATTGCAAGCTTAGCATTCAGCTCCTGAATTCTGCTTTTAACACTGGGACAACTCCTCTCGTAGATTAGACGCTTTGGCAGTTCTTGGAACTCCAAGAATGATTGTCATGGCTTCATTTTGAATGCTTTCAAGCCTTTTCATATCGCTTTGGGAGTAGGTGCATAGAACTGGTGCGGCATAGTCTATGACGGAGCGCACATAGGCTGTGTACATTATTTTAAGCTCGGCAATAGAGGCCCCATGTACATTCCAGGTCATAGCATTCAAGTCTCTGAGTCGACTTTTGCATGTTCCTATGAGTTGATTGAGCTCCTCTTTCTTTCCCTTGTTAGAGCCGACAGTGACGCCAAGGTACCGAGAGTGGTCAACCCATTCAAGTGTTACACCATTAATTTGCAGTTCTTCATTTGCTCTCCGCTTGTGATTGGAGTATGCCTTCGTCTTGTTTGTGGAGAGAGTGAAACCGAGCTCAATACATTTCCTTCCAAGGAGCTCAATGGACTGATTAATTTTTCCCAAGGTGGGAGCTTGTATTAGGACATCATCTGCATATCCCACTTGTTATGTTCTTTCCGGAAAATCAATACATGCAATGGCGTTCATAAGTACATTGAATAGTGTAGGGCTTAAGACTCCGCCTTGGGGCGGTCCCGAGTTCCATATTCATTGTTCTGGAGACTGCTCCATTGAAGCAAACCTTGGCTTTCCTTCCTGTGAGGTAGTCTTCAACCCATTTCATGAGTCTCCCCTTGACACCCATGCATGCAAGCTCGTCCAGGATCGCAATCCCCTGTGCTTTGTCGAAGGCTCCTTTGATGTCAACAAATACAGAGTACCTAGCCGTGTCATTAGCCAAGTAATTAACTATACAATTTGCTGTGCTCCGACCTTTAACAAATCCATTGACCCCCTCCCCTAACCTGCCTATTTTGTGCAACAGTCGGTTTAGGATGATCCTTTCAAGCATCTTGCAAGTGCATGACACGAGACTGATAGGCCTGTAATTACCAGGGTCATTAGGCTTCGGTATGGGAATAATTATTGCGTGTTTCCATTGTGTGGTGTTATGATCTCAGCCTACAGGAGAAACGAGTCTCCCTCCTTGAGAGTTATTCAGCAAGCCTGACTGTGGGAACCGACCTGTGAGATTTATATTTATTTAATTTATATGAATATATATAGAATTTATATTACGTTAATTTATATACTTCGATAGCAATTTGTATGATGTTAAGTGGACTGTATTTCTGCAATAATCTCATAATCTCACAAATCGATCCTCTACACATTAGGGGGGGTTTATTAAATTAATATATATGCAGCCAATCAAACTACAGTATTAACTATATACATTGAAAAGGTTCCTTATCTTATAGTACAGCAGGTTAGTACACCAGGTATAACTAGGATGTAGACACCAAATTATCCTCTTTGAGGTAGCTTCCATCACCCAGTAACTGATGTACAAAGCCTTGCTTCCTCGTCTTGACCTGTCAAAAGGGCGCTAACTGTGAAGCCAGATTCTATATATGACAAGCTATATCAGAGAAAATATTATACATGGAACAATGAAGACCTGGCTTAATTACCTTTAGTATGAGGCGATTTCGCGTTCTAACCGGCTAACCCTACCCAATGACATTAATGGCCACTAATGATAGATAATGGGTTTCGGAAAGAACACTTAACTTGATTTGATGACAGCGTGTTGAAAATGGTACACTTTTGGTTTCCATAACACTACGTCCAAGTAAATTTAACAGGAGCCGAATTTGCTCCCGTGTGAGCCTCTGGTCTCAATATAAACAAAGGCTGCCCTCCTTCCTCACTCACGCCTGGCTTACATTGTCCAGATTTCAGAAAGTGATAGAAGGGTCACATTTACTCTACTTTAATATTGATAATTAAGTTAATTTATATAAGATGTTTTTATGATGGTAAAGTCCAAAGACTAATGTATTTAAGAATAATTCCCACCATAATAGGTGGTGAATTATAATAGTATGTGGTGATGATATCCCGTTTTCTTTAGACGGTAATTCCACTACAAGTTACGTTTTCTATGGGTTAACTTGCTTATACAATACAGCTATTATCTGTATGATTATTAAATGGTGTCGGATTTTCCGACACTGACCTAACTAGAAGGTCTAGCAAATATTGAGGTGATAACCTATATGAAAAATAGTATGGTGGATTCAATGAGCAATTTAAGATTATGGGCAGTGAAGAAGGAAACATATAGATGACTGGCTAGGAGATGTGGACATTTTGCTGGAGGCGTGAGGCTCGCTTCTGGAGGGGCTTTGACCTCACTTGAGTGCCAGACATCGCAGGGGAAAGCTGCGCTCCGTTCGAGCTCCCGCCAGAAGGGAACCCCTAGTGATATATCTCGAAGAGAAGAGAAGTGTGTGTAGACGTGCCAGCTGTGGAACTGAGCTGGGAACGTTGTGGTCTCAAGTCCTGGTAGACGAAGTGTTTATTAAATCGCCCAGAGGCATTATTGTGGGCCGTGGAAGCGCCCTGACCAAGCCTCGTCAGAGGAAGGAGCGCCCTCGACCAGACGATCTGTGGTAAGCACGATATACGCCAGTTCATAGTGATTGCTTGTAGTTGGTCGTGTGCCCAGCGACAGTAGCGATGTTTATTTATAAGTTAGACATGTTTTAATAAGGCAGAAAGCCTGAAATAAGAGAGTGAAGAGGGAGGAACACGGAGCGACGTCCGTCCCCTTTGAGCGCTGGCAGGCGACTGAGGGAGCCCGGCTCCTGACAGAGGAAGACCCTCCCAGCGAGTGAGGACCGCCGCCAGGCGAGGTGGAGTATGGACCCGCCCAAAACGGGGGAGTCCACTCTCACTGTATGTAGAGGACAGATAGAGGTTGGAGACAAACATATTGTGTGATTATTTTTGTTTATGTGTTAAAGGGGAAACAATTTTATTGGAGTGTCGATGGGTTGCAGGTTTGTCTTTGGGGAAGAAGTTGCTGAGAACTTCGAAGCCAGCACAGATGAAGTAATTGATGAGACTCCAAGGTAGTGGAGCAGAGGACCTCGAGCTGTGAGGAGAAGTAGTGAAGAGGAGTGTCACGTGCTTCTGTAGAGGTTGTGAAGCACCATAGTTGCTCGAGGAAACTTCATGGTGTAGCAGCCAAGAGAGCTGTGGAGGAACCTAGCAGAAGGGTGAAGCACCGTAGTTGCTCAAGGAAACTTCATGATAGCAGCCTGGAGGAGCTGCAGAGGATCCTGGTAGTGAAGCCCGGAAGAACCTAAAGATATTAGGGTAGTGAACTTCCAGAGGTGGAAGGGGAAGTTCTGGTGGATTACTAGTAGGGAGTTGATAGTGTTTGGTTGTCATTAGCGTGCAAGACGCAGTGAGAGGTGAGTGACTGTTTGCATTCTTATATCAAGGAGTGTTTTACACTAAAGTTTAGAGTCACAGTCGTAGGCTGGATTACCTACAGATGTATGCGTTCTAGGGCTGATAGAGTGATCGATTGATCATTGTTGTGTGTCAAGGAACATTTATACTGATACGTGTTATTGCATTCATATGCTGATTTTCTTTGTACACATTTATATATACATATATATATATTCTCTTGCTGATGGTGCAACAGTGTATGTAGACTTGATCAACTTGAGGAGGTTGATAATATCAGGTGGTGAACCAGGAGATAGGATACCACTTGATAAGCTGATGATAGAGTTCTGATGATGTTGGAGTGCAACCTGATTGTAATATTATAGAGTATAGGATTCATTATTATTATATGTGTGTATGTATCGTGTATGTGCTTTGTCCAGTAAATGTATCCCAATTTGCTGGTGTTTGCCCTTGTCCTAGTGAGGCTTCCCAGGAGGTAGTAAAGAAGGAGAGAGAGAAAGAACCAAGAACCACTGCTGTGGACAGGGTAGAAGGTAATACTAATAAGTCAAAGGGGGATTGAGGAGATCATATCACCTAAGGAGAGAGTGGGGAGTCACAGCGGCTCGAGTGGGTGTGTGCACGTGAAAACGAGGCTAAGTGTTGGAGCCGCATCCCCTAAATGTGTGACGTTGAGCCCCTCTCCAAGGGCCAGAAGCACCTAGTGTGATCTCCTAGCGAGGTATAAGCACTCTACCGAGTTGTGGGTTGGGTTGTCTGCAAAGGAGGAACAACGACGACAACACCAACCAACCAACGACTATAATAAATTGGGGGCCTGTGTCCGGGAGAGTGAACTGACACACCCACACCCTGTCCAAGAGTGGATTTGTACACCCTTGCTGAAATAGATAAACTGTGTGACCGCATGTGTATACTCTCTCTCTTTGGAAGACTCACAGGACAAGATGGATAAGGTGCAAGCGTTTGTGGAGTCAGGCAAGCCTGAAGACTTGGAAGGTTTCACGAGGGATCAATTGAAACAAATAGCAGAAAAATGTGGCATTAGGTTGAAAGCATCTAAGGTAGCTGGGATGAAGGATGAGATCCTGAGGCAGTTAAGAGCCAAAAGTGAAGCGGCAGAACAAGGAGCCCAAAAAGGAGCTGAAAGTGGAAAGGAGGATGATGGGCAGGATGAAGTGAGATCCCAGGGATCGAGTAGGAGCAGCAAGAGTAGCCGCAGTAGCAGGAGTAGCCGAAATAGGAGCTTGGAGAGATTCCAGTTAGAGCTCCAGATGCAGCGTGAGGAGAGACAGTTCCAGCTGGAAAAGATGAAATTAGAACTCCAGATGCAGCGTGAGGAGAGACAGTTCCAGCTGGAAAAGATGAAATTAGAACTCCAGATGCAGCGTGAGGAGAGACAGTTCCAGCTGGAAAAGATGAAATTAGAACTCCAGATGAAAAATGAAGCAGAGAAGGAAAAAGAGAAAACCAGGCTGGAAGTAGAAAAAGAGAAAACCAGACTGGAAGTAGAAAAAGAGAAAACCAGAGTAAGAGAACTGGAGTTGGAACAGGAAATAGAAAAAGAGAAAGCAAGACTAGAGGTGGAGAAAGAAAAAGAAAAAGCCCAGGTCGAAAAAGAAAAAGAGAGAACAAAACAAATGCAGATAGAAGCGAACAGAACCTTGGCTGAACAAAGGATTGAACATGGGTTGCCAGAGAGCACCACCCAGGTATCACACTCACCAGATGTTAGGGTTAGGGAGAAGGACATTCCCTTGTTTGTTCCCGAAGAGGCAGAGAGCTTCTTCGAGCACTTTGAAAAGGTAGCCAGTATCAAGGAGTGGCCACAGGAGGAATGGGCCCAGCTGGTTCAGTTAAGATTGACCGGTGCAGCCAGGGAGGCATACACCCAATTGTCACTGGAAGAGTGCCAGGATTATGCCACGGTAAAGAGCAGCATATTGCGCTCGTTTCAGTTAACCCCAGAAGCTTATAGGAAGCGTTTCAGAGAAATGATCAAAGTTGGAGCATGTACGTTTGCTGAGACAGCAAGGGATCTGGAAAGACGATTCCAGAAGTGGATTGAGGCTGCTGGAGTTGGATCTTACGCTGACCTGAAGCAACTGATGGTCATGGAGAAGTTCTTGGAGATGATGCAGCCCGAAACAAAGTTCAAGATCCAAGAAGCAGGGATAAAGGAGGTGAAAGATGCCGCAGATAGGGCGGATATGATTACTGAAGCATACAAGAGCTTGAGGGAGAACAGAGTGAGAAGCGAGGTGAGACGCAGCAATGGCAGATCCAATGGAGTCTGGGGAGGAAGAAATTATGAAAGACCCAGAAGAGTTTGGGGTGAGAAGAATTTTGATAAATGGGCAGATAAACGTAAGTACCCTAAAACTCAGAAGAGTAGGTCGCGTACTTCGTCTGAAAGTGAGGATGGAGGAGCAAAACGAGAAACTAATCGTTATCCAGGGAATCAAGAGTCCAGTAAAGCTCCACAGAGTACGAGTAGTACGTCTGGCCCGAGGAACTCCAATACGAGTGGGCAGAGTCAGAGCTACTCTGGTACGTATAGGAGAGATTTTTCCCAGATGAGATGTTACAATTGTAACGGATTGGGTCACGTGATGCGAGATTGTCGGCAGGGCAAGAGAGTTGTGACCCTGGCCATGTGTGACCCCCGAGGTAAATATACTAATGTGTTCCGAGACAAACCACAGAGAGCGAACTTAGTGAACGAGAGGTATAGGCCGTTCATGAGCAAAGGTTGGATCAGTATAGGAGGCCAACCTGAGGTAGAAGTTGGTATCTTAAGAGATACCGGAGCTAATCAGAGCTTGATTGCGAGAAGCCTGATTGGGAATGGTCGACAGTTAGCTGGCAGTGGGAAGATGAAAGTATATGGGTTATTGTCTGAGAGTGACATGCCCGTATGTACTGTCCAGCTAAGGTCGGAATATGTGTCGGCAGAGGTGATGTTGGGAGTGTGCCCCGACATACCTATTCCAGGAGTCCAAGTGATTCTGGGAAATGACTTGTGCGGGAGAAAGGTGTTGCCAAGAGTCATGGCGGAGACTGTGCCAGAGGAGTGCCCAGAAGGCCACGGCATGGGTGGGACACCTGAGAGTGTGAACCTGACTGACATCCAAGGAGATGAGTCAGGAGACCGCCAAGCCATTGAGTACCCTGTCTCGGTAGTGATGAATGCCGAGGTGGCCGACAAGGAAGACGCTGGAGAAGATGAGACAGTGTCGATTAAACCGGTAGAAGATATCGACGTAGATATAGCGTGGCTGTTTGATGAAGGTCCAGCCCAGGAGAATGAAGTCTCGGTGAGGTCAAAAGTGAAGATGGCCCAGCCGAAGAAGAATACTGTGAAGAGAGTTGACCTGAGTAGAGCCCAGACTGCTGAAATTAAGAGTCGGAAGGCGAATGCAACTGTGCTGAGTAGGAATGAGGAAGGATGTGGACAGACTGAGGACGGGAGTAGAGCGTCAAGTGGTCCACGAGCACAGAGGCATAGGGATAGTGAAGTTAAGTTGTGGGAGATGTCAGGAGTTGACATGTTCCACAGGAAACGTGAAGAAAAGATAGTGAAGAAGAGTAATAGCCGAGAAAATGAGAGGAGAAGAGACAGTATGTGTGGAGAGATGCTTACGAGCACTCTAGGAGAGGTAGAGCAACATGTACAGTCGAGTGCTGTTGGTTGTAGTACAGTGCTCGAGGAAACTTTTAGGGAACGAAGAAGAGTTGAAGGAGAAGAAAGGGAATTGTATAAAGGTGAGAGATGTGGGAAGAGGATGATGATGCAAGCATGGATGAATAGTAGAAAGCCGAGGACTCGATGGAAGTCAAACAGGATGATGTCTCGGATAAATGAGGAGACGAAAGGGAGGATCGTCGGTGAAGACGAGGGAGTGAAGTATGATGACAGGAGACGGAAGTATAATGGCAGTAGATGGAAGTGTGAAGACGACAGAGGAGGTACAGACAGCAGATGTCTGACTCTGGACGTGAAGAGAAGAAGACGAGGTAACGGAGGGTGGAAACAGTAAGTAGAGTGGACCAATGGAGTGCAGGCGACCAAGGAGGACAGCCTAGCCAAGAGGTGCCAGAGAAGTCAAATCGTTTGTGAGAAGATCATGTTCCTGGAGAGTTGTGAGCCGGATGTGCAAGGTGCAACGAACTAATTGTAGACTCCTAAAGGAGTATGTAAGCAGATCGACCGGTAGAACCAATCGGTTGAAGAACGAGACAGTGTGGTGGCGGATGTATTATCCCGAGCTTTGCCACTGGAATAACTCTCAAAAATAAGGGGAGGGGAGTGTTATGATCTCAGCCTACAGGAGAAACGAGTCTCCCTCCTTGAGAGTTATTCAGCAAGCCTGACCTAACTAGAAGGTCTAGCAAATATTGAGGTGATAACCCATATGAAAAATAGTATGGTGGATTCAATGAGCAATTTAAGATTATGGGCAGTGAAGAAGGAAACATATAGATGACTGGCTAGGAGATGTGGACATTTTGCTGGAGGCGTGAGGCTCGCTTCTGGAGGGGCTTTGACCTCACTTGAGTGCCAGACATCGCAGGGGAAAGCCGCGCTCCGTTCGAGCTCCCGCCAGAAGGGAACCCCTAGTGATATATCTCGAAGAGAAGAGAAGTGTGTAGACGTGCCAGCTGTGGAACCGAGCTGGGAACGTTGTGGTCTCAAGTCCTGGTCGACGAAGTGTTTATTAAATCGCCCAGAGGCATTATTGTGGGCCGTGGAAGCGCCCTGACCAAGCCTCGTCAGAGGAAGGAGCGCCCTCGACCAGACGATCTGTGGTAAGCACGATATACGCCAGTTCATAGTGATTGCTTGTTGTTGGTCGTGTGCCCAGCGACAGTAGCGATGTTTATTTATAAGTTAGACATGTTTTAATAAGGCAGAAAGCCTGAAATAAGAGAGTGAAGAGGGAGGAACACGGAGCGACGTCCGTCCCCTTTGAGCGCTGGCAGGCGACTGAGGGAGCCCGGCTCCTGACAGAGGAAGACCCTCCCAGCGAGTGAGGACCGCCGCCAGGCGAGGTGGAGTATGGACCCGCCCAAAACGGGGGAGTCCACTCTCACTGTATGTAGAGGACAGATAGAGGTTGGAGACAAACATATTGTGTGATTATTTTTGTTTATGTGTTAAAGGGGAAACAATTTTATTGGAGTGTCGATGGGTTGCAGGTTTGTCTTTGGGGAAGAAGTTGCTGAGAACTTCGAAGCCAGCACAGATGAAGTAATTGATGAGACTCCAAGGTAGTGGAGCAGAGGACCTCGAGCTGTGAGGAGAAGTAGTGAAGAGGAGTGTCATGTGCTTCTGTAGAGGTGGTGAAGCACCATAGTTGCTCGAGGAAACTTCATGGTGTAGCAGCCAAGAGAGCTGTGGAGGAACCTAGCAGAAGGGTGAAGCACCGTAGTTGCTCAAGGAAACTTCATGATAGCAGCCTGGAGGAGCTGCAGAGGATCCTGGTAGTGAAGCCCGGAAGAACCTAAAGATATTAGGGTAGTGAACTTCCAGAGGTGGAAGGGGAAGTTCTGGTGGATTACTAGTAGGGAGTTGATAGTGTTTGGTTGTCATTAGCGTGCAAGACGCAGTGAGAGGTGAGTGACTGTTTGCATTCTTATGTCAAGGAGTGTTTTACACTAAAGTTTAGAGTCACAGTCGTAGGCTGGATTACCTACAGATGTATGCGTTCTAGGGCTGATAGAGTGATCGATTGATCATTGTTGTGTGTCAAGGAACATTTATACTGATACGTGTTATTGCATTCATATGCTGATTTTCTTTGTACACATTTATTGATACATATATATATATTCTCTTGCTGATGGTGCAACAGTGTATGTAGACTTGATCAACTTGAGGAGGTTGATAATATCAGGTGGTGAACCAGGAGATAGGATACCACTTGATAAGCTGATGATAGAGTTCTGATGATGTTGGAGTGCAACCTGATTGTAATATTATAGAGTATAGGATTCATTATTATTATGTGTGTATGTATCGTGTATGTGCTTTGTCCAGTAAATGTATCCCAATTTGCTGGTGTTTGCCCTTGTCCTAGTGAGGCTTCCCAGGAGGTAGTAAAGAAGGAGAGAGAGAAAGAACCAAGAACCACTGCTGTGGACAGGGTAGAAGGTAATACTAATAAGTCAAAGGGGGATTGAGGAGATCATATCACCTAAGGAGAGAGTGGGGAGTCACAGCAGCTCGAGTGGGTGTGTGCACGTGAAAACGAGGCTAAGTGTTGGAGCCGCATCCCCTAAATGTGTGACGTTGAGCCCCTCTCCAAGGGCCAGAAGCACCTAGTGTGATCTCCTAGCGAGGTATAAGCACTCTACCGAGTTGTGGGTTGGGTTGTCTGCAAAGGAGGAACAACGACGACAACACCACCAACCCACAGACTATAATAGTGGGCAACACTCCACTTAGGAATGACTTGTTAAACAGGTGGAGTAGTGGATTCCCAGACGCTTCACACAGTG
The DNA here is from genome assembly GCF_040958095.1 of Procambarus clarkii. NCBI lineage: Eukaryota > Metazoa > Arthropoda > Malacostraca > Decapoda > Cambaridae > Procambarus > Procambarus clarkii. The sequence goes on along the minus strand of NC_091164.1, from coordinate 28,289,568 downwards.
CATTGAGTATGTCGTAGATGACGCCATCTTCACCAGGTGCTGTACTTTTATCCTTTTTCATAGCGCCCCTTACTTCTTGGGCTGTGATTGGTTCCCCATACTCGTCATCACTAGACTGTGCTCTTGTTATCCTAATTCTTCTGTCATCATGTCGCAGGAGCTGTTCCCTGCTGATTTCTGCAGGGAGGGAGGAGGAGGATGCTGCATCACTCCACTTGTGAATTAGTTCTTCAGCCTTACCCTGGGGGTCTTTGTGAGCCGCAGGCCGGGCTCTGCCACCCTTAGCTATCTGAATTTTTGCCCACACTTGTCTTGCAGATGTTTCCCGTCCAATAGAGCTAGTGAACTCAAGCCATTGTCTTTCCCGCTCTTTAAACTTCTCTTCCCTGGCTACTTGACACACAGTTTTAAACAACTCTTGGTTACTTTCAGTGGGATGTCTCCGGTACTCTCTACTCATGTCTCGCACATTTGCGTTAAGCATCTTCATGTAATCATTCTCATACCATTTTATTTTCTTCCTCTGAGGGTTACTTCGCCCAGGCGTACGGCGCGAAACTCTTAGACAGCTCTCAATTTGGTGATTAAGGTCATCAACAAATGTGTCAATGTCTTCTGGGATTTGGTATTCCGTGAACTAGTCACTCATCCTGTTTATGAAGTGCGGCCTCATATCTGGTCCGAGTGATAACCTTTTCCTTTTATTTGTCACTTTCCTTCTCTTGCTCATGTCGACGGTGGTAATCAGTGATTACCACCGTCGACAATCAGGTAATCAGTTTCCTGTTTCAATGTTGTAAGTGCAGCAATACTTTGTTATCATGCAACATAGTGCATATCCACTGAACTGCATTGCTGGAGTGCAGAGATATAACCCAGCTGGCGACCTTATTGAATAGTAAAGAAACACAGGTGAAGAACAGGGACCTGTGACCCTTTTGTTACAGCGGGCAAGTCTCAGAGGAAGTGCTGTTGAAGGTGAACCTGAGTCGTCCTTCACTCCTCCGGGGGCAAGGCCGGAATTGCTGGTTGCATTTTCCACTGTGGTTGACTGAAGGGCTCCCAGGACGATCAGTGACTCCCAGGTGGTGGGCATTACGTGGTCATCACCTTTAGGACCAAGTGACTCTGGTGAGTTTCATGAGTCAGACAAACTGACTATTCTTTACCCTGTACCCCCTAGCAGCCCCCTGGCTAGCCCAGCCCACCCATTGTAACAAAATCGGCGATCTCGCCAGGATCTGCTCATCGAGTTACAGTGTTGCCAGGATACGTTCATCAATTTACAGTGTTGCCAGGACCCGTTCATCGAGCTACAGTGTTGCCAGGGTTCGTTAACGAAAGACAGTGTTGCCAGAAACTCAGTGAATTCAGAGATAGTGTTGCCCTAGCTAGTGTAAGGACTGGAATAGTGAAATTAGTGGATGTGATCGTATATGCTCAGTGACGTAGAGCTGGAGGACGACAAGGTAAATAAATTCGTCGAGACTAGGGATGAGAGCATGCTAGAAGAGTGCACCAAGGCACAACTCCAGCTTGTAGCGAACCATTTTGGCATCTGCCTGAGAATGTACAAGGTGGCGGAGCGCCGATTGGAGATCATGGCGCACCTCATGGGGTGTGAAGAACCCACTGGCGAAGAGCTGTCCCAGGCTCCTGCTAGTGTGGGAAGGACTCGTAGTGAACGAGGGAGCAGTGGAGGGGTCCAGCTGCAGTAGGAGTAGCCTGCAACTGGAAATAATGAAGATGCAACATGAAGTGCAGTTGTAACGAGAGGAAGCAGAAGTTCAGTTGCAGCAAGAAGAACGGGAAAGAGAAGACCAGTTATAGCAAGATGAATGGGAAAGAGAAGCGTAGTTGCAGCGAGAAGAACGGGAAAGACAAGCAGCGACGAGAAGAAAAAGAATCGCAGCTACAATGAGAGAAGAGAGAAGCACAGCTACGACGAGAGAAAATAGAGGCGAACAAAGAGGTCGAGTTGAGAAGCGTTGAGCGCGGGCTGCCCTCCCCTCCTGCACAGAAGGATGACCTCAAGGTAAGAGAGCGTGACTTGCCAACTTTCGAACCTCAGAAGGCTGAGGGGTTCTTCGAACACTTCGAAAGGATAGCAACTTTGAAAGGGTGGCCGGTAGATGATTGGACTGCACTGGTCCAGAGCAGGTTGACCATGAGGCCCAGGAAGCCTACAACATGCTGGACCTAGAGGAGTGTGCTAGTTACGATGTGATTAAGAGTGAGGTACACCACTCGTTCAGATGACCAGACCACACACTAGAATGTGAAGGGACGACGACGTTTCGGTCCTTCCTGGACCATTCTCAAGTCGAATCGACTTGAGAATGGTCCAGGACGGACCGAAACGTCGTCGTCCCTTCACATTCTAGTGTGTGTGGTCTGGTCATCATACTTTAGCCACGTTATTATGACTCATCGCCTGCACTCGTTCAGGCTGACCCCGGAAATGTACCGGAAGCGGTTCAGGGAGTGTACGAGAGCGTCAAGAAGATCATACGCCAAGACAGCCGGGATATGGAACGGAAGTTCCTATGATGGTTGAAGGCGTAGGAAGCGGAGACAGCAGATGAGATCAAACGACTGATGGTGATGGAGAAGTTTATGTCAGTGCTCCATCCAGAGTTGCGAGTAAGGGTGAGAGAAGCAGGTATTAAGGATCTTAAAGCTGCAGCAGAGCCGACATGCTGGAGGAGGCACTGCATCTCCGGAGGGAGGGACTGCCCAGACACTTGCCTTACACAAGGTCTGGGGGGGAACTACAAAAGTTCATGAGGAGCGAGGACGGATGGGGACTCTCCAAAGACTAGCAAGTGGAGCGAAGTAAACCCCCGATTTAAGAGTTCGAGAGAAACGATGAAAAGCTCTCAAGGAGTGAATGTTAGGCTAAACTTTGGAGCAGGAAGTGCTGCCAGGGAGTCGACGACGGGAAATCCGAGGAGGACCCAAGGTGCGGCGTCTCCCGTTGGTGCTACCAGAGTGACGAGTAGAAGGTCGCCTGGAAGAGGCGGCCAATGCTTCAACTGTGGGGGGCGCTGACATTTTGCACGAGAGTGCAGTCACCCCCAAGCTTGGTGGGAACGTGACTTTCTCGAGAGTAGGAAGCGAAGAAACCAACGATACCTTACATGATATGCCAGTGATGAGGGAGATAAGGATTCACCCCTTTGTGTGTGAGGGAACAGCGAAGATAAGAGAAGCTGATCCTGTGCCAGCAAGGAGGCTGAGGGACACTGGATCTGATTACTCCATTGTTTGTGAATCCCTCTACCCTGAGGACTACAGAAGATCCAGTACAGGGGTAGCCCTGATAAGAACGTTGGGGGAGTTGGGGAAACTTCTCTTTGCCCTTAATCAATTTCTCCCGAACTTGATTAAGGGCAAAGAGTGTGTCTTATCCTAGCCCTATCAACAGAGCAGCACTACGGACGCCAAAAGTGATGCAACGGAAATTGCGAGAGCTGCATTTCCGGTATGCGTGGTGACGTCGAAACGGGACGTCGGGGAAGAAGATGTGAGTGGATCCGGTCATGCCGAAGAGGACATGCCAGGTGACCTGGGGCTCGATCATCTGTTCAGAGAGGAGGCCAGAGGACGATTGCCAGGTGAGGAAGAGTCGGATAGGAGTATCCAAGTTACTCTCACCAGTCCTCTAGGTATTGACAGCGCCTGTCTAGGTGAGCTGCAAAGGGAAGAGTTTCTGGAGTTGGTTCGGGAGGCTGAAGGAGGTCTTGCTGGACCCGAGTCACCAACTCACTTCTTCATAGAGAAGGGGGGTACTAATGAGATGGTGGAGACCAGTAAGAGAAGAAGCGGGTGATGGTATGCTGAGAGTGAGGCGTCAAGTGGTGGTGCCAGCGCGGTACTTGAGCTGGCACACTCAGTTGATCCCGCGGGTCACTTAGGAGTGACCAAGACCTTAAACCGGCTTCGGGAGCAATTTTATTGGCAGGGCATGGACGAAGATGTAAGGAGAATCTGCAAGACATGTTTCCCGTGCCAGAGGGCAGGGAAAAACGTCCCTGCCAATCTCGAAGGCATATTTGGTTCCAGTTCTTGCATTCGGCAAGCCTTTGAACGCCTAATAATTGGCGTTGTGGGACCATTACTTAATACGAGAAGGGGAAAATAGTTACTTGTTGACCATCATGTGTGCTTCGACGAGATCCCAGTGTGGAAGGTGACATTAAAATGCGACATTTGACACTTTCAGCGATTCTTTGCCTGGGTAGGAGTGCCCAAGGAGATCCAGTCCGATTGCAGAAGCATTTTCCAGTCGAAGTGGTTTAGGCAGGCAGTCTACCATTATTGCCGAAGACACTGTGTTCCTGGGGAGCATGAAGAAACCAAGTTTAGTGGGAAAAGAAGTGCCAAGAACTTGAGGATATCTGACGGCGACGACTAGAGAATCACGAACTGGCGATCACCAGAGAAGTCTCGACAAACAACACAGAAATCATCGATAAATACAGCAATAGCACGCGGCTCGACATCTGCGAGCCACTACACATCAAAAAGTCAACACCAGCAATTAACAGCCAATTAATGCCAACTATATTCTACCCACTTCAAGACTCCGTACCAATATAGAAGTATCAAGAGGAAGTACGGGCCAATAGGCCCTTTACGCAGTTACTTCCATTCTTATGCTCTCATGTCCAGTTAATACCCATTGTTCTTTGCTCTGTCTTGTGTTTGTTCACCTCATCCAAAACTGTTGTACCATATCCCCTCACCCAAATGCGAGTATAAATATGGAAACAAATGGCGTGTTTACAGGTTACAGTTGTGTGTGTAAACAAAAGTCTTTGAAAATTTAATAGGTAATTACGAAACGCGTTCAGGCGTCGCGTCAGACTAGAAATAAAAATGAATTTTGGAGAATTGATTTTTCAATTACCATCGACAGTAAAAAGAAACAAAAGAAATATTGAGAAAATTCGTGTTAGAATTATTAATCTTACTTTTTCGGTCATATTTAACAACATATGTTTACAAAAAAGACTGCTACCAAAATATACTAATATATATATATATATATATATATATATATATATATATATATATATATATATATATATATATATATATATATATATATATATATACATATATATATATATATATATATATATATATATATATATATATATATATATATATATATATATATACTCTGCCAAAGCACAGGGGGATGGCACTCGAGGCACAGTGAAGTTAACGACATCATCAAGAGGAGCCTCACCACAGCTGGATGCCCAGCTGAAAAAGAGCCCCGTTACCTAACGCCCCGTAACTCTGATACTCTTATCTGTCTCCTAGATGGTATCACAGTGAACCCCGGGAAGAACGGCAATCAGTTGGTAAGGGACTACACGTCGGGTATCAACCCTGGCTAACACCTATATTGACCTCACTGTTGCACAACCAGGTGGCGCTGCCACCCACAGGGAAGCAGCCAAATCCCGCAAGTACAGAGAACTGAATCACCGCTTTGTTCCCATTGCTTCTGAGACACTCGGCACCTGGGGTAAAAGTGCTACCAGTTTCTTGAAGGAACTGGGTTCTAGGCTCATTGAAACAACAAGGGACCTTAAAGCTGCCAGCTTCCTTTCCAATGCCTCAGTGTGGCAATACAGAGGGAAAATGCACACTGCATTCAAGGTTCCTGCTCGCCATCTGAGGAGCTGGAGGAACACGACAATATATTATAATCATCTTTGTACACTCTATGTAACTCCCTTTTTGTAACAAAGTTTAAATAAAACAAATATATATGCGTATATACAAAAGAATGGGGGTGGTAGGAGAAGATAATATTAGTATTCAATGAGAATCCACAAGGTCTTCTCTGAATATTCCTTATTTTTTTCTCCGAGGCTATGGGTCCCCACATTTGCAACAGCGGTGATGCCCTCACAAACTTATATATATATATATATATATATATATATATATATATATATATATATATATATATATATATATATATATATATATATATATATATATATATATATATATATATATATATATATATATATATATATATATATATATATATATATATATATATATGAATGTATGTTTGTATGTATGTATGTATGTATGTATGTATGTATGTATGTGTGTTTGTCAAATTTGAGAGATTTGAGACACACACGAGAAGTCACATGTTGTCTGGCACGAACACGACAAGTCACAGACTGCACAACTGGCTGACAATACAAGTCACAGACTGCACATCTGGCTGACACAATACAAGTCACAGACTGCACATCTGGCTAACACAATACAAGTCACAGACTGCACATCTGGCTGACAATACAAGTCACAGACTGCACATCTGGCTGACACAATACAAGTCACAGACTGCACATCTGGCTGACACAATACAAGTCACAGACTGCACATCTGGCTAACACAATACAAGTCACAGACTGTACATCTGGCTGACACAATACAAGTCACAGACTGCACATCTGGCTAACACAATACAAGTCACAGACTGCACATCTGGCTAACACAATACAAGTCACAGACTGCACATCTGGCTGACACAATACAAGTCACAGACTGCACATCTGGCTGACACAATACAAGTCACAGACTGCACATCTGGCTGACACAATACAAGTCACAGACTGCACATCTGGCTGACACAATACAAGTCACAGACTGCACATCTGGCTAACACAATACATATAGCAAGATCACTAATCCCTCAAACACTAACAATATATTTACATGAGCACACAGCACATGAGCACCTTCCATTGTCTCTCACCTTCTTTTGTATTGTTTGCTTCCTAATTTCCTCCTAATTAAGGAACTACTGAATAGTGATTCCGAATTAATTGTCCATGAGATCACGGAGCAGTTTTCCGCCAGCTGAAATATTCAGTCACTTCTCTGAGGTGATTTCAACATAACGTTTTCTTTCTTTTCTCCGTCAACTTTAATTAATTTTCTGATAAATTTTCAAAATGCATTTAATTTCATTTGTGCTAATGAAACCGTCCGTAGCAATAATGTACAGTTTTTACTTGCTGTAACTTTACCGAGATGATATTCTCTAATTAGACACTAAATGACCGATATTTTATTTAATATTTCAACAGGGCGGAAGTTGTCTAGGGATTTTTCACACAATTTGACTAATGAAGTTTTTTCTTAAAATTTACTCAATGTAGATTGGTAATTGTCGCAGGAAAGTCACTATTCTTCACTCAAACTATTGGTTGTTCCTTGTCTCATTACTTCATGTACTATTTGACGCTTACTTATTACATCCTGCTTTAATCCTTAATTTTCTTTATAGTATAAAATTATTGACAAACTTTCATAATCATTTGAATATGATACTGTATATAAGAACATTTTCATCGTGAATCGTGGACTACGAAAGTGCAAGAATGGATAGCTATAAATCAGAATGTTTTCTGTCTGTCCAAGACTGTAGGCCTGATACTTTGAGGTATTCTCTCCGAATTTTTAAATTTAGTTGCTGCTGGGTATGTGCCCAGGATGGCTGGGACGGGCTAGCTTTACTGGAATGAGTGCTACTTTACACAGTGCCAAGGCTACCTCCTCAGACTAATTTTTTATCATAACAAATAATCTCTGAATAATTTTATTCATAGATCTTTCTCTTTTATTTTTAAATGTTTTAAAGAGAAGGACTTTGAAAGGTGTTACGAATCAGTTAACTACCTGATTCTTACTAAGAATTATATATATGCCTTAATTTCTTATTCCCCCCTCTCCCCCTAGTTATTTTTAGGATGAAATCTGCATACTGTATTGTTTGCCATATAAGTATTTTGTAATGATTTGGATTTATGCTGGCGTTTGTCAGTAGAGTATTTCTGTCTGATATATTTTGGTAACTGTGGGAACGCCGCGCTTGCAGGAGCGGGAAAGTTCAGTAGTGTCGGGTGTGTGGAGTTGGACAGTCCTGTGTTTTAGTTAAGTATGTTGGTTACTGTTTTATGTTCATTGTAGTTAATATTGAATCTGTTCAGACAATTATTCATGTTATATACCATCTATCTTGTATTAATTAAGAAGTCAGTGATATTGTTCCTATAAGAAAATTACTAGATGCATCTACGATTGATTATATATATATATATATATATATATATATATATATATATATATATATATATATATATATATATATATATATATATATATATATATATGTCGTACCTAGTAGCCAGAACGCACTTATCGGCCTACTATGCAAGGCTCAATTTGCCTAATAAGCCAAGTTTTCCTGAATTAATTGTTTTTCGACTACCTAACCTAACCTAACCTAACTTTTTCGGCTACCTAGCCTAATCTAACCTATAAAGATAGGTTAGGTTAGGTTAGGTAGGGTTGGTTAGGTTCGGTCATATATCTACGTTAATTTTAACTCCAATAAAAAAAATTTGACCTCATACATAATGAAATTGGTAGCTTTATCATTTCATAAGAAAAAAATTAGAGAAAATATATTAATTCAGGAAAACTTGGCTTATTAGGCAAATCGGGCCTTGCATAGTAGGCCAAAAAGTGCGTTCTGGCTACTAGGTACGACATATATATATATATATATATATATATATATATATATATATATATATATATATATATATATATATATATATATATATATATGTCGTACCTAATAGCCAGAACGCACTTTTCAGCCTACTATGCAAGGCCCGATTTGCCTAATAAGCCAAGTTTTCATGAATTAATATATTTTCTCTATTTTTTTTCTTATGAAATGATAAAGCTACCCATTTCATTATGTATGAGGTCAATTTTCTTTTATTGAAGTTAAAATTAGCGTAGATATATGACCGAACCTAACCAACCCTACCTAACCTAACCTAACCTATCTTTATAGGTTAGGTTAGGTTAGGTAGCAGAAAAAGTTAGGTTAGGTTAGGTTAGGTAGGTTAGGTAGTCGAAAATACATTAATTCATGAAAACTTGGCTTATTAGTCATATCGGGCCTTGAATATTAGGCTGAGAAGTGCGTTCTGGCTATTAGGTACGACATATATATATATATATATATATATATATATATATATATATATATATATATATATATATATATATATATATATATATATATATATATATATATATATATAGGAAGGGAGTACCACCTCTAGCTGGAAGAATGGGGACCCATAGCCTCGGAGGAAATCACGCATAACGCATTAGAGGGAATGTTTAGATCCCCTCCAATACAGTTTCTGTGCGCTTTTCTCCTACCACCCCCTTCCTTAAATATTTTTTGTGCTTTATTATGCATTTGATGGTTACAAGATATACATGGGTTGATACAAAAATAATAATGCAAAAAGGTGCTTAAAGGTTATGGATCTCTTGAAAAACACAACAATGGGAAACATTGATGAATGTCACAGACGGGTTCGATCATTGTTGCAAGTCAAACACTTCTTCGAATTCCTCTGAAGTTGGACTAGTGCCCAAGACGCAACAGGCATTTCCCCTCTGAATCGCAACCCTGAGGCGCTGGAACAAGAAACTTTTTGCTCTCTGGTCTTTTGTAGCGCTGATCAATTTGTCCCCCAATTCCTTCAGGAACTTCAATGCACATTTTCCCCACGAACCGAGGGTCTCCGAGCCGATCGGAACAAAGCTGTAGCAGTGTGCTAGACCTCTGTATTTAATAATTTTCTGCGATTCCCTGAAAGAAGCAGCACCACCGCTTTCACGTGTGCTGTAGTGGAGGTAGGTACTGGCCAGTGTGGCAGCGCACGTGTAGTCCCATACCACTTGCTTACCATCCTTCCAAGGTAGCAAGGTGACCCCATCAGGGCGCTTCTGAGGGTCGTTAGGTCTGGATAAGTGTGGTTCTCTTTGTGCCGGACAGCGGGCTGTGGCGAGGCTCCTCTTGATGATGTCGTTGACTTCTTCATGTCTTGCAATTTTACCCTGTGATTTACGACATACCAGACCATGACGACCATATTGGTCTGCCATCGCAGTTCCGCAGATGCACCTATGTTCGGTGAGGATGGGGGCGGCAAGGCGAAGGGCAACTCCAATGCGGAGAGCGTCATGACTGAGGCGAGTTCCCAGAGCTGCATTGGGCACAGCAAATAAAAAATCCCCGGCGTGGGGTGCTGTTACCGCTAGGAGGCGGGCTTTGTTTTCAGCATCAGCGTTGTCAATCATTGCTGTGACAGTCTTTTCCATTATGGGGCTATCCCAGTGGGCCTGCTTGTGGTCTTTTGGGACTTGTGGTCGGGGTTGAGGGTGTGCAATGGTGTCCCATTGTCTGGCTGCTTCGATGAACGTTTGATCATGAGTTCCCGCTGTCTCTCTCATACGCTCTGGTAGGATCTGCCCTACCAATTCGTTGGCTGCTGTACATGAGGATAAGAATGCTGGAAGTGCTACCTCAGTTGCCTTTCGTATGCCTATCCCTCCAAATCTCACTGGTAGTGTTGCTTGGTCCCATTGACTGTCATCTAAATCTAGGTTGAGCACCTTCCTGAATATTGACCTGAGGAGCTCATCATATTGATTTAGAAGTGGGTTGCCAAAAGTTGGTGCACACCTTAAGAAGTATGTTAGCCTGGGCAAGGTAAGGCACTTTGTGAGAAGGTAGAGGGCATCGTGGGAGTCCAAGTCCCCAATTCTCTCTTCCATCCTCTTTAGGTCTCTAAACTTTTCGTCAAGGACTGCAGCAATGGCATTGTGGCCCAGAGGTGCTCCGAGTAGTGTGCTGTCGGTAGGTTTAACGACTGAGGCTTCTGGTAGAACTGATTTCACTGCTCTAATGATTACTTCACTAGATGCAATAATTTCGCACTTGGAGGGGCTAAGAACGAGACCCATGGACTCCCCCCGTGTCTTCACCAGCTGTAAGTCTTCTAGCAGGGAATCTTGTGTGCCTGCCAGAGTGCCATCATCCAGGAACCAGATGTTGAGCTCGCTGGACAGTCTGGTTGTAATTTCTCGAACCGCTATGCAAAAGAGGAACGGTGCAAGTGGGTCACCCTGTTGAATTCCCTCTGCTGAGGTGACTTCATGTTTGCCAAACAGGAGGGTTGAGTCTTTGCTGTAGCCTGCTGACACAAACGGGAGAATGCTTGGGCAATGTTCCTGGACTGCAGTGAGGATTGCTTCCCTTTTGACCGAGTTGAAAGCGTTTTTAAAATCTAATTTTACTACTGCCTGGTCTTCAGTAAAAGAGCTAATGTAGGCTCGTGCAGCATGAGCCGCTGCTTCACAGCCTTGGGGGACTCCAAACCCCAGCTGGTTGGGTTGCAGCATGGTGGCTGCTTCCGTTCGGATACTTCTGACAGCAGCCCTTGCAACTAGGCGGCGAAGGGTATTACCAACGGCAATGGGTCTGATTCCTCCCCCCTTCTTTTTGAGGGCACATAGGGATGCACCAAAGAAGAATGGTTTGATTTCATCAGGGATTAACCCGGCGAGGCAGTTGTTGACAAACGTTGTGATTTCTGTCAGGAGCGCTTCTGCAGCTGGGCCAAGAACAGGGTTCACCATTTCCTTCACATGTTGAGGTCTTACCCCTGTGTAGCCTCCTATATATATATATATAGCCTCCTATATATATATATATATATATATGTATATAAATTTGTGAGGGTACCACCTCTGGTGCCAATGTGGGGACCCATAGCCTCGGAGAAGAAAATAAAAAGTATTCAGAGGAGACCTTGTGGTTTCTCACTGAACACTAATATTATCTTCTCCTACCACCCCCATTCTTTTGTATGTACACATATATATTTGCTTTATTTGAACTTTGTTACAAAAAACGAGTTACATATAGGTTACAAAGATGGTTATCATAGGTTTTCGAGTTCCTCCAGCTCCTCAGATGGCGGGCAGGAACCCTGGATGCAGTGCGCATTTCCCCTCTGTATAGCCACGCTGAGGCGCTGGAAAAGAAAGCTGGCAGCTCTAGGGTCCCTTGTTGTTTCAATGAACCTAGAACCCAGTTCCTTCAAAAAACTGGTAGCACTTTTACCCCAGGCGCCGAGTGTCTCAGAAGCAATGGGGACCAAATTGTAGTGGTGATCCAGTTCTCTATACTTACGGGATTTGGCTGCTTCCCTGTGGGTAGCAGCGCCACCTGGTTGTGCAACACTGAGGTCAATGTAGGTGTTAGCCAGTGTTGATACGCACGTGTAGTCCCATACCAACTGCTTGCCATTCTTCCAGGGGTTCACTGTGATACCATCCGGGCGACCAATAAGAGCCTCAGAGTTACGGGGCGTTAGGTAACGGAGCTCTCTTTCAGCTGGGCATCCAGCTGTGGTGAGGCTCCTCTTGATGATGTCGTTAACTTCACTGTGCCTCGAGTGCCATCCCCCTATGCTTTGGCAGAGTAGGCCATGGTGGCCGTACCTGTCAGCCACCACCTCGCCACAAATACACCTATATCTGGTGTGGATTGGGGCAGCAAGGCGGAGGGCCACAGCAATTCGGAGGGCGTGTGGTGTGAGACGCGTGCCAGTTGCAGACATTGGGGTTGCTAACAGGAAATCCCCTGCATGTGGGGCTGCTACTGCTGTGAGGCGAGCAATGTCGTGTTGTGTAGTTGCAGCACCCAGGCACTCTGCAGCAACTTGGTCTACAATGGGGCCATCCCAGCTTGATTGCTTGTGTGGTTTTGGGGATGATATATATATATATATATATATATATATATATATATATATATATATATATATATATATATATATATATATATATATATGACAATGTCAGACCACGGAGGAAAAATGAAACAGGAAATTTCCTTAAGTACTTTCGTATATTAAATACATCTTCAGAAGGTCATTTTACAGATCGAGTGATGGGTATAAATAGGCAGGAAGGAGTGGTGAAGTAAGGTGAGGTACAATACTTGGACAACGCAGAAGGCCCATTGGCCCATCAGATGCACCCAATTGGCACATCCGATGTAGCACAATGGCCCATCTGATACAGCAGACATACAAGCATAATATATAGGTAATTATAACATAAAGAAGTAAATATATACAATAAATTAGTGAGACAAATGTTTTTCAATGATTCTACTTAAATCGCCCTTTAGCTGATCTATTAGAAATGGATCTAAGTTATATAGACCACTGCTAATATTCAAATTACTTTCTTTGGTGATCTGTATCAAAGCAGATTCAATTATGTTTCTGTTATAGGTGCTTTTACAATTTGTTATTGAAGAAGCACTCTCCCAATCAATTTGGTGAGCTTTTTCTGACAAATGCACAAACAAAGCATTAGACAATTGGCCATGTTTTACAGAGTATTTATGTTGCGATATTCTACATTTTAAATCTTTAGATGTTTGCCCGACATAGAACTTATTACATTCCTTACAAGGTATTTTATAAATGACGCAATTATCACTACGAGGGCTGTTCCTTACTAATAGCTTACCAACAGTGTTTTCGTAGCTAAACATTACATCTATATTAAAAAGTTTCAAGGCCTTGACAATATTCTCAAACCCAGAGAAATATGGTAAACATAACACATTCTTTGGGCGAATCCTTTCACTGCATACATTATTATAATATGTACGACGAGCTTTGTTACGACAAACTTCCAAAAAATTCAGTGGGTAACAAAGCTTAAGACCAATCGAATCAATATTCTTAAATTCTTCATCTAAGAATTCTGGACTCACAACTCGAAGAGCTCTTAGATACATTGAAGAAAAAATTGACTTTTTTACATTGTATTTATGCCCTGAAAAATAATGAACATAAGATAAATTGTTCGTAGGTTTTCTGTAAACACTAAACTTTAATGAAGAGTTTTCCCTATGAATAAGCACATCTAAGAATGGCAAACATTTATCAATTTCAGTCTCCATAGTAAATTTTATGGAGGTGACTTGGTCATTAAGTTTGGCTACAAATTCGTCTGTGTTTACATCTGAAGGCCAAATACACAAGATATCATCAACATATCTAAACCAAGGAATGATTCCAGGAGTTATTTTTGAAACGAATTTCTTTTCAAAGAATTCCATGTACAGGTTTGAGAGCAATGGCGATAGAGGATTCCCCATTGCCATTCCAAAAGTCTGTAAATAATACTCATTATTAAAGGTAAATTTACATTCTTTAATGCACAACTTAACAAGACTGACAATAATATCAGCAGAAAGAGGTAAGTCATGGCTCATTAGTTCACGAGCAAGATAATCGAGAATATCATCGACCGGTACCTTAGTGAACAAGGAACAAACGTCAAAACTGATTAACTTTACATCAGGAGTGACAGGAACACTATTCAATTTGTTAACTAAATCAAGAGAATTTGTCTCTTGAATTTAATTGAAGAGAATTTTTTGGAAGTTTGTCGTAACAAAGCTCGTCGTACATATTATAATAATGTATGCAGTGAAAGGATTCGCCCAAAGAATGTGTTATGTTTACCATATTTCTCTGGGTTTGAGAATATTGTCAAGGCCTTGAAACTTTTTAATATAGATGTAATGTTTAGCTACGAAAACACTGTTGGTAAGCTATTAGTAAGGAACAGCCCTCGTAGTGATAATTGCGTCATTTATAAAATACCTTGTAAGGAATGTAATAAGTTCTATGTCGGGCAAACATCTAAAGATTTAAAATGTAGAATATCGCAACATAAATACTCTGTAAAACATGGCCAATTGTCTAATGCTTTGTTTGTGCATTTGTCAGAAAAAGCTCACCAAATTGATTGGGAGAGTGCTTCTTCAATAACAAATTGTAAAAGCACCTATAACAGAAACATAATTGAATCTGCTTTGATACAGATCACCAAAGAAAGTAATTTGAATATTAGCAGTGGTCTATATAACTTAGATCCATTTCTAATAGATCAGCTAAAGGGTGATTTAAGTAGAATCATTGAAAAACATTTGTCTCACTAATTTATTGTATATATTTACTTCTTTATGTTATAATTACCTATATATTATGCTTGTATGTCTGCTGTATCAGATGGGCCATTGTGCTACATCGGATGTGCCAATTGGGTGCATCTGATGGGCCAATGGGCCTTCTGCGTTGTCCAAGTATTGTACCTCACCTTACTTCACCACTCCTTCCTGCCTATTTATACCCATCACTCGATCTGTAAAATGACCTTCTGAAGATGTATTTAATATACGAAAGTACTTAAGGAAATTTCCTGTTTCATTTTTCCTCCGTGGTCTGACATTGTCACATTCTTAATCACGTGTTTATTTTCGTGATATACACACATATATATATATATATATATATATATATATATATATATATATATATATATATATATATATATATATATATATATATATATATTTATATATATATATATATATATATAAATATATATATTTATCGTCTTATTATAAATATTATAAATATTATAAATATTTAATAATATAAAAATAATATAAATATTTATATTTATATATATTTATTTAAATAAATATATTTATTTATTTATATATAAATATATATATTTATATTAACGTTCATCGAAGCAGCCAGACAATGGGACACCATTGCACACCCTCAACCCCGACCACAAGTCCCAAAAGACCACAAGCAGGCCCACTGGGATAGCCCCATAATGGAAAAGACTGTCACAGCAATGATTGACAACGCTGATGCTGAAAACAAAGCCCGCCTCCTAGCGGTAACAGCACCCCACGCCGGGGATTTTTTATTTGCTGTGCCCAATGCAGCCCTGGGAACTCGCCTCAGTCATGACGCTCTCCGCATTGGAATTGCCCTTCGCCTTGCCGCCCCCATCCTCACCGAACATAGGTGCATCTGCGGAACTGCGATGGCAGACCAATATGGTCGTCATGGTCTGGTATGTCGTAAATCACAGGGTAAAATTGCAAGACATGAAGAAGTCAACGACATCATCAAGAGGAGCCTCGCCACAGCCCGCTGCCCGGCACAAAGAGAACCACACTTATCCAGACCTAACGACCCTCAGAAGCGCCCTGATGGGGTCACCTTGCTACCTTGGAAGGATGGTAAGCAAGTGGTATGGGACTACACGTGCGCTGCCACACTGGCCAGTACCTACCTCCACTACAGCACACGTGAAAGCGGTGGTGCTGCTTCTTTCAGGGAATCGCAGAAAATTATTAAATACAGAGGTCTAGCACACTGCTACAGCTTTGTTCCGATCGGCTCGGAGACCCTCGGTTCGTGGGGAAAATGTGCATTGAAGTTCCTGAAGGAATTGGGGGACAAATTGATCAGCGCTACAAAAGACCAGAGAGCAAAAAGTTTCTTGTTCCAGCGCCTCAGTGTTGCGATTCAGAGGGGAAATGCCTGTTGCGTCTTGGGCACTAGTCCAACTTCAGAGGAATTCGAAGAAGTGTTTGACTTGCAACAATGATCGAACCCGTCTGTGACATTCATCAATGTTTCCCATTGTTGTGTTCTTCAAGAGATCCATAACCTTTAAGCACCTTTTTGCATTATTATTTTTGTATCAACCCATGTATATCTTGTAACCATCAAATGCATAATAAAGCACAAAAATATTCAAGGAAGGGGGTGGTAGGAGAAAAGCACACAGAAACTGTATTGGAGGGGATCTAAACATTCCCTCTAATGCGTTATGCGTGGTTTCCTCCGAGGCTATGGGTCCCCCTTCTTCCAGCTAGAGGTGGTACTCCCTTCCCATTAAAAAAAAAGAAATATATATATATATATATATATATATATATATATATATATATATATATATATATTTATATATATATATATATATATATATATATATATATTTATATATATATATATATATTTATATATATATATATATATATATATATATATATATATATATATATATATATATATATATATATATATATATATATATATTGTGACGATAATCTCCTTCAAGAGAGATTGAGCCTGCTCTTCCCTCCTAAGTTCGTCGCTATACATCCCTATACAACTAATTTGGAAGAAATATCAACAAGTACAACACCAAGGTTTGCCAGAGAGCAAACGTATTCAGCACCAGGAACACCTGATCCACCTCCACCACTCGAACCACCAAACTACCTGTCCGTCGCCTGCTCATCGCTGATTGGCTGGTGGTCAGTCACACCTGCTCCTCCACCGCCACACTACCTGATGTCTGGGGCCGCCACGACCTGCAGACCTCAGAATATCCAGTGCTTTCAACAAGTTAACACGTCTCGTTGGTAGACTAAGCTCTGGCTTACGTGTACTAAGAGAGGTGGCAGCTTAAAGCCAATATTCCTGCACCCATATTTGCATTGTATATTGTTCACTTGTTATTACTCACTTGTCTTAACGTAACTTTTCATTTTGCCATTTGATTATTCTTATTATTTTGATTGATTGATTATATGTTCCAATTTGTATGTCCATTTTATTCATGTTTTGCTTTTCTAACGTAATTAAAATCTCATTGTTAAATTTACTTGTGTTTTGTGTCTTCCCATTACCTTACCACAGACGAAGTTCCAGATTTTCTCTTTTTTGTTTCTATATGTGACGAGGCCATACCCCTAGCTTTTGAAACAGCCGAACACCAACGCGTTACCGTCACAATATATATATATATACATGTGGTTGTTTTTGTTCCCATTATAAAGTAAATTGACAGTTATAAGAGTTTTGCATTATACCCTAGACACCTTTGACTCGTGAGGCCATATTATTACTTGGCTGCAGTTGTACGGCAACATGAACGTTACTGAGACTGACTGTGGGTGTAAGAAACGGGAGAACGACTAACAGACCATGTTACCCATTCAAGTATTATATAGAACATGAACTTTTATTAAAGTTAAAAACATATAACCACTGTTATATGTGCAGTAGAATAGGTAAAGCAGTAAAATAGGTACCTGGGTGTTAGTCAGCTGTCACAGGCTGCTTCCTGGGGGGGTGGAGGCCTGGTCGAGGACCGGGCCGCGGGGACACTAAAAAGCCTCGAAATCATCTCAAGATAACCTCAAGATAACTAATTATTTCAAAGTTTTTTCAGTATATCAAGTTGCTTTTGACTTTATACTTTCACAGGTAATTATCATAAAAAAGCTCTAAGGTTATATGACTATAAAGCACAATTATCTACCAAGAAATTATGAAAATATGGTACTTACAAAATCAAAAACAGTACTGGACATGGCAGAATACCTCACCAAATATCTTCCAAGATAAAAGCATCAGGCAATGGGTAGCAATAGAATGTTGCACTTCATCTCCTCATTGACTACACCAACGACGGCCCTCGTCGCATCATTATTCTGGTCCCATCATGGGCTCCCATTACAGACAAACTAGATTTTAGTTCAATAATCAGAAAGATTAATTTTGTGCACTTGCCCCTGAGTACTCTGGGTACACAAGGTTACTTTCCCGACTTTAAAACAAGTGTAGATGCCCTGCGATGGGACACTTCAGTCAGCGCTGGATACTGAGATCCCATTCCCTCAAACACATTCTTATTTATCTTGAAATGTTACTAGACTTCAGAGATATTCCTACATATGTTTATGTGAATTTCGTTTTTTTTTTTATTTTTTGTATTTTGATGACCCCTTGGATAGGTGAGCGAGGACTGTGGAGGAGTGGGATTGTGAGGTGTGTGGACAGGACCTGAAGACCTGCCAAACACGAAAGTGTTGGTTCCCTGGAGACAGTTGACCTATGTCTTGAGAATTAAGAAATTGAAGAATGAATTACGCATTTGATATAGATAGTTCATCACATACGTTACACAAGGTAATTTAAAGACTAACACATACAAAAACGTAAATGGAACAAAAAATTCAAGAAAATAGAGAATATATGTATTTATGTAAAGCACAATTTGTGGTAATCGAATCCATTATTCGTACTGCAAACAGTATCAGTCAGCCAATCAGTGAGTCTCAGTTTGGACCCTTAAATCGAAGACCAACCGTAGGAAGACCTGCTTAACTCTAGGACAGAGACCAGCCATGGGAAGGCTTACCTGTTTCTAGGACAGAGACCAGCCATGGGAAGGCTTGCCTGTCACTAGGACAGAGACCAGCCATGGGAACGCTTGCCTGTCTCTAGGACAGAGACCAGCCATGGGAAGGCTTGCCTGTCTCTAGGACAGAGACCAGCCATGGGAAGGCTTGCATGTCTCTAAGACAGAAACCAGCCATGGGAAGGCTTGCCTGTCTCTAGGACAGAGACCAGCCATGGGAAGGCTTGCCTGTCTCTAGGACAGAGACCAGCCATGGGAAGGCTTGCCTGTCTCTAGGACAGAGACCAACCATGGGAAGGCTTGCCAGTCTCTAAGACAGAAACCAGCCATGGGAAGGCTTGCCTGTCTCTAGGACAGAGACCAGCCATGGGAAGGCTTGCCTGTCTTTAAGACAGAAACCAGCCATGGGAAGGCTTGCCTGTCGCTAGGACAGAGACCAGCCATGGGAAGGCTTGCCTGTCTCTAGGACAGAGACAAGCCATGGGAAGGCTTGCATGTCTCTAAGACAGAAACCAGCCATGGGAAGGCTGGCCTGTCTCTAGGACAGAGACCAACCATGGGAAGGCTTGCCTGTCTCTAAGACAGAAACCAGCCATGGGAAGGATTGCCTGTCTCTAGGACAGAGACCAACCATGGGAAGGCTTGCCTGTCTTTAAGACAGAAACCAGCCATGGGAAGGCTTGCCTGTCTCTAGGACAGAGACCAGCCATGGGACGGCTTGCCTGTCTCTAGGACAGAGACCAGCCATGGGAAGGCTTGCCTGTCTCTAGGACAGACCATAAATATTCTGTTCTCGAGACCCCAAGTCTAAGTTTATGAGGCATTTGAATGGTTTTGGAAAAGTTGTTCAATGTCAACCAATATTTTTTTGAATAGTTGTATATGAAAAGGCTGCAATTGTTCCAAGTTTCAGTACTGTACCCTAAATAAAAAGGGAGATATAATTTTTTTTTGTTTTTTCAACGAAAATTACACATTTTCAAGTGACTTCAAACCTTTCACCTTTTCAGATATAATCATTCTATGACACTTTTCTGACACATTAGCATATCATAAAGGCTCGCAACTTTGGGAGTTTCCAAAACATCTTTAGTTTTCCTAATACAAATAGTCAACGTTCCCCCCCCCCCTTCCCCAAATTATGCAAATATGTCATGTTTATTGCAATTATAAAATCAAGAAATGAACTTAGGAAAAAACGCTTCCTTCATATTTTAGAGACAAACTTTACATATAAGGTGTAGGTTTCATGTAAATTAAGTAAAAATGAAAAAAAGGTATAAGAACTTTTATGTTACTTGATAATAAGTAAGAAAATAATAAAGCCTAAGTTGCTGCTTCTGTGGCTGAGGTTGACATCAATCAATTTTCTCCAAAATTGGCACCCATACAGAAAGGCTTACGTGCAGCCAGGTGTATAAGTTTCATAAAAATCGTCGGATAAAAAAAAAATGAAACAAAAATAAATATCAACTTGTTTTTTTAACTTAATTATTTTTTTAACAAAACTATTTCTAATATTTTTTAATATATGCTTTGTGAAAGCTGAGAGTCATAGACATAATTTCAGCTGACACTTGTGTTTGATGTTAATTTTTTACCATTTTGGAAATTTTCTGACACATAATTCAATATTTTTTTTTCTCCCTTCCTATTTATGCTACGATGCTGAGACTTGGACCAGATGAAACCCTTTTGATATACAACTCGTCAAAAAAGTTTGAATGAAATCGAACTAGTTTTCATTTATTGCATATTTGGATCCAAATGCCCCTGTATGTTATCTTAGTTAAATGTAGGAGTTTATCGAGTCTATGATTTAAAAGTTTTCAGTGTTTGAAACATTTTTTGTAACATTCTCAAATATCACACAAGAGGAATTCGCCATTCCACCTGGAGTGTTTATTTAAAATCAAGTCTCCCAGAAAACTATTGATTTCAAGAAGGTCAAGATAAATCCAGCAAATTTATTACGCCGGTGCTGGCTGATTTTACATTTAAATTTGGCCACAGTGTGATATATTCGGCTTGAGCAGTAGAAATTTCTTCCTTAGTGGCGCAGTGGTAACACACTCACCGCGCTTGCAAGCAACTTGGTCTGGGTTCGAGTTTTAGGCAAAGAGGATTCAGTAGGCACCAATCATGAACTTTTAGCCACTGGTCACCCAGCAGTAATAGAGCACCAGGTTGTCAACTGATTGGTGCGTCGTGTTCCAGGGAAAACAAGCTAGCTTACCCAAAAAGCTAACAAATCTTCGCCTCAAACTCACTCTGGCCAGGCTCAGTGTCTCAGTACATTGTACTGAGTACATCATGTACTGATGTACATTGTACATCCCAAGTGTACGTTATTTAAAGACTACCTAATTTAGTCTATAAAAACTGTATTTAATAAATTAAATTAGATTCATATACTTCCCAGAAACCCTTTACAACATTAACATTCCGACGAAAGTCCTGCATGCTGGTCACACATTTAATCTTCAAGGGTTTAGTTACGTTTCTAGCAGGTGAGCAAGTGAGATGAGAGGTGACTAGCAGCGCCAGATAACATCAACACCGATCCACCAGCCACTACTGTGTGTTGTAGTGACCCGCTGCTCACTATTAAAGGGGAAGGAAATATATGGTAAGAAAACCAATATTGGGAGATGAACAATAAATGAAAAGCATCACAAATAACGCCAACCACTTATATCTTCACAGATGGATCAGTTAATCAGGAAAGAGGTTTTGCTGTGGCAGCAGTTTGCACTGACAACCATGAAGCTTACTGGAGCATGAATAGTGGGTGCTCAACATTACGAGGGGGCCCCCCAGGCTACGAGGGGGGCCTCGTAGCCTGGTGGATAGCGCGCAGGACTCGTAATTCTGTGGCGCGGGTTCGATTCCCGCACGAGGCAGAAACAAATGGGCAAAGTTTCTTTCACCCTAAGTGCCCCTGTTACCTAGCAGTAAATAGGTACCTGGGAGTTAGTCAGCTGTCATGGGCTGCTTCCTGGTGTGTGTGTGTGTGGTGTGGGGAAAAAAAAAAGTAAGTAAACAGTTGATTGGCAGTTGAGAGGCGGGCCGAAAGAGCAAAGCTCAACCCCCGCAAAAACACAACTAGTAAACACAACTAGTAAACACATTGCAAACATAATTATATGCCCTGAAAGAGGCCAGAAATTAAGCAATTGAGAATAATTTTCATGATGTCATCATTCATTCCGACTCTAAATCTTTACTCCAGGCATTGTTATCCAGCCAACAAAGAGATAGAATTCAACTCATCACAGAAATCCTACATATAAGAAAAGAAACACAATCTAGATGTCGGTGAAGCTGTCAATCACCGTGAATTGGATACCAAGTCACATTGTGTTACGAACCCGATTCCATCGACGGAGCACGAAGCAGCGACATCAACGCCATCTGTGAGTCCGCTCCCGAAACCTCCCACAACTTGGACGACGCCATCTAGTGGTGACAGGATTATACCAGCAAGAGGCGCTAGATTCCTGTCCTAGTCAGCTCGAGAGGTAGCTGGTGCTGATCTCTGGTGAGGTGGTGATTTGAAAATCAGCGCCATCTATTATAGGAAGAGTTGTATGTCTATGTCAGAGTCTGTAAGTGTTGTTTCCTAGTGTCCCATGTACTGACCAGTGTAATGATGACATGTCTGTACCCACAGAGTCGACGTAGGGCTGCTGTGGTACGAGGACAGTCAGTCTACTCAGGGCAGCCAATAGCTCTGTACTCCGTTCTGCTTTACGGAAGCAGTGAGCCGCCACCGGAGAAGAACTGTGAAGTGTTCTACTGTCTGCCTGTGAAGTGGCAGTGATGGAATTCGGCGTACCCGGGACTGGCTAAGGGAAGAGACGATTGACAGTTAAGGTGCTACTGAGGAGTGTAACCAGCGAGTTGCAAGAAGCTCCTGCCAAGGGTTCGCAACCCTTGTATTTGTACGTGAAGAGGCCCAGCAGCGCGAGGCTGATGTTCTCTGCCAGCTCCAGGCTGGAGAGTGATTGTGGGCGTGCACGAAGAGCACCTAGTGAGACTGTGTTTTGGCTGGCCCGTGGCTAGGGTGGACTCGTTGGTGTTTCCCAGTACTGGTTGAGGATGGTACTGTGTGTTGAGGAAACACGGTAGCTGACAAGACTACATCGATTGAGCATCAAATAGCGCTTAGTGTCCTATGAGAGAGACACTTGTGTACATATTAAGTGTAGTAATACTTCTTTTAGGATTATATATGAGGTGATGGGAAAGTGATTATATATGAATATATTGATTATTAATGAAGTGTAGTAATCAATGCACCTCCCCCAGTGTGTTTTACTTGCATTACCGAGCTCACTGCTTGAAAGCCACTACTAACTTGGGGTTGGATATCAGAACTTTAGTACCACCAGAAAAGAACCCGGTTGCGACCCATTGTGGCCGTAACACATTGGCATAGATGGTAACGGAAAGGCAGATTCACTAGCAAAAACTGTCACTGCTCTACCTGTTGTACAGGCTAAAATACTTCCAAGTTTCTCACAGATTAAGAAGCAAATGAAAAAGAAAATACTGCCAACTATCAAAAGTCGCCACGGAGCCAAAATAGCGAGAAGACCCACTGGGAAGTGATACGAACAAGCCACTGGGTACTACTCTTTCAAGCCTAGTAAAACGACATCCAGAGACATTGCAGTAGCCATACACAGACTCAGACTTGGCTACAAGTGCTGCTCGGAGGTAAAAAACCCAATAGTTAAAAAGCGTGATATCAGTGGAACAGATGCAGAGGCACCACTATTGCAGTATTTACTGGAATGTGAAGCAACTGAAGCACAGCCCATCAAACTTAACATTCATCCAATGATAGCAGCTGCATTAGATGCAAAATCCACAGCGATTACAATGATTAGAAAAGCGAGTCAAGTGAGTCGTTGAGTCACTGTCCATAAACGAGATAAGATGTGCTGCTTAATATTAGTAACTTCAGCTAATCCACCTTATTAGTCCTATTATTTTTATTTAATATCGTCATTATTATTATTATATCTGTTGTTGTTTTTAATATCGTTATTGATAAAATCAGTAGGAGACATGATGATGATTTTCTCTTTAATACTTCACGATAACGTGATTTCTTAGTGCATCTGAAGAGAAGCATTGGAGTATAACTCCTGTACCCTAGCCAGAGGGTATGCGGGTAATGTGTAGAACCCTGACTGGGTATCATAAGATGCTTCAGAAACCCAAGAGGATTCAATTGAACCGAGGTTCCGATACTTTTGCAGCTTATCGTGACCTAGTGGCTGAGGACATGAAGTACAAGACAGGAGGTGTACAGGAAAGGAGGTGTGCAGGACAGAAGGTGGACAGGGCAGGTGTGCAGGACAGGTGTACTGGAAAGGAGGTGTACAAGATAGGTGTACAAGACGGGGGGGTGTTCAGGAAAGAATATGTACAAGACAGGAGGTGTACCGGACAGGAGGTGTACCGGACAGGTGTACAGAGCAGGAGGTGTACAGAGCAGGAGACGTACAGAGCAGGAGATGTACAAGGCAGGAGGTTCACAGTACAGGAGGTGTAGAGGACAGGAGGTGTACAGTACAGGAGGTGTACTGGTCAGGAGATGAACATTACAGGAGGTGTACTGGCCAGGATAACAGAAGGCCGGGAGACACCCTGCTGGATATTTAGAATATTGAAAGAACTATTGTCAGAGAGAGAGAGAGATGGATTACGGGATGGATTTTGAGTGTAATTGAGGTCAGGTCGAGGTAGCTGTGTGTTAAGAGTGATTTTGAGCCAGGATAGCCCGAGAATCTGTTGATGTAGAATTCTGAGTGTGCTATAATGTCCTGGTGTGATTAGTTTATATACGTTCCAATTCCAAATGTCTCTTCATCCTAATTTAGTAATGTAAATTGTGCCAATATACGTTTTACCGCTCTAATATTAAATCTCACTTTGTCTCTACAATATATCACTTTGCAAAATATAATCTAGATTCCACCTACTTTATTCCTTAAACTAAAGTTTGATTTGTATTGCTATAAGAGAAAATTCCCTGGATCTCTGCACACACACACGTGTTAGTGTCTCCTCCACATCCACACTCAGAGGATGTGAGAGTATGGATTTTCGCTTTATCCTTATACACTTCTTAGCCCCACCTTGGGCATCATATGTGTAAATACCAGTTTTACCTCACACATGTAGCACTCCGCTGGGCGCCAGAATGTGAGATTGTTACTGGTTAAGGGGGGAGTGGATTCGAATGTTTGTCTTAGACAAACAAATGAATACACTCCGGAGACGTGAGCAAGATGCCGAGGATCTAAGTACTTCAGGTGGAGCTGAAGGCCAGGGCGATCTTCACTTCCACCAGCAATACCAGATCTTCCACACTTAGGTCGTTCTCTCTTCAACTTGCCTGCAAGGAAATCTAGCAAGTAGCGGATGGGTTCTCAGACAAAATTTTAATTTAGTGTTTTGAGGCTATGGGCTAGAACCTGAGCCAACTCAAGTCAATGACTTGGTCATGTAGCAAGTGAATAATGGGGGTCAGTACTACAGAATGAAGAATGAGATTAAAGGTACGCATAATAGCAAAAACGTTTTATTCAACAACTGACTAAATACACAGTAACCCACGTTCTCCAAGTTATTCAAGAATGTCACTTCAACACTGCAGGTCTCCGAACCCACCACTCTACAGGTGCAAAGAGACCCACTGGACAGGTCATGAACAAGAGTGAACTAACCCCAACACTATGTGAACAATCTTGGCAAATTACTGAACGAGCTACTGGCAGTCTCAAAACACTTCACCAACACAACAAATTTACATTCACGTAAATAATACAAATAATACAAGGACACTGTCGCCAAGACAGTCACAACAATAACAATTGTTAATTACTTTAACAATGTCTCCAAGACATACAATCAATTATTTTACGTTAATGACACTCTGTCACTCAGACAGTCAACAATATAAGATAGTTATGTAACAACAATTACGTTAATCTCTGTTACAGAGACAGTCAACAATTAATTACAATCAATAAACCACAATTACGTTTATTACGCTCTGTCCCTCAGACAATTAACAATCGATGAGTTACGATAATCACTGTCCCTCAGACAATTAATGATACTCTGTCACAGCCAATTAACAGTCAATGAGTTACGTTAAATGCGTTATTTCACTCTTCAATAATTAATATAATAATTATTGTTTATCAAACAGACGAGGCAATAACAAGATGTCACTCGACACAACAATACACAACAATAACACACAATGAGAATAACAATATAAACGTGTCATGAAGACAACTGCTCATTACACCCCTTATGTGTCCCTCAGATGACCGTAGTAATCATTCTCTCTCAATACTTCCTGTAATAGATGTTAAACAATCCTATCTTTCAAAATTGTGTGTATGTATATTATGTATATATATATATATATATATATATGCGAACAAGCCTGAATGGTCCCCAGGACTATATGCGAATGAAAACTCACACCCCAGAAGTGACTCGAACCCATACTCCCAGAAGCAACGCAACTGGTAACTACAGGGCGCCTTAATCCGCTTGACCATCACGGCCGTCAAAAGGAAGTGATAGCCGAGGCTATTTGAGCCACTTCCCCGACGGCAACTCGGATGGTAATCTTGGGCATAGCATTTCACCAAATCACCTCATTCTTTGGGGCACACGTGAGGAACACAAATG
This sequence comes from Procambarus clarkii, assembly GCF_040958095.1. Lineage (NCBI taxonomy): Eukaryota > Metazoa > Arthropoda > Malacostraca > Decapoda > Cambaridae > Procambarus > Procambarus clarkii. Next base: position 28,262,805 of record NC_091164.1, on the reverse strand, counting down.
CGAACAAGCCTGAATGGTCCCCAGGACTATATGCGAATGAAAACTCACACCCCAGAAGTGACTCGAACCCATACTCCCAGAAGCAACGCAACTGGTAACTACAGGGCGCCTTAATCCGCTTGACCATCACGGCCGTCAAAAGGAAGTGATAGCCGAGGCGATTTGAAGTGGCTCAAATAGCCTCGGCTATCACTTCCTTTTGACGGCCGTGATGGTCAAGCGGATTAAGGCGCCCTGTAGTTACCAGTTGCGTTGCTTCTGGGAGTATGGGTTCGAGTCACTTCTGGGGTGTGAGTTTTCATTCGCATATAGTCCTGGGGACCATTCAGGCTTGTTCGCATTTGTGTTCCTCACGTGTGCCCCAAAGAATGAGGTGATTTGGTAAAATGCTATGCCCAAGATTACTATCCGAGTGCCGGCGGTGGGGTGGTTCAAATAGCCTCGGCTATCACCTCATTATGTCCGGTCGTGATGGTCAAGTGGATTAAGGCGTCTTGTACATACCAGTTGCGTTGCTTCTGGGAGTATGGGTTCGAGTCACTTCTGGGGTGTGAGTTTTCAGTTATATATATATATATATATATATATATATATATATATATATATATATATATATATATATATATATATATATATATATATATATATATATTTCAATATACGGCTGTCAGCAGACTGTCCATTATAGCCTAAATACAATCCATAATTACTGATTCACTCAAGTCAGTGGATTCATTAACATTTTAGGATCCAGTATACTAATACAAATTGCTGATCCCATACTAATTAATCATTACTAACCCTGATGACATTAGATTCCACAATTAGGAACTACATTCAGGAGTTAAATATTATTTACGGCTGTAGAGTACTTGCCAAACACAATTAATTCTCTTGTGTTCATTTAATTTCTTATACACATAATTTCTACCAGTGTATATTATATAAAATTACACAATCCAAAAACATAGCACTATTTACACATTATTGCACCACATTTATTGTAGTTATTATGCCAACCCAACAGAGGTAGGATATTTCAGACTGACACGGTACTAAGATTTGTCCAAATTCAGTCTACACCATTAGCTGCATTAATAGGTAGGATTATTACCTAACTAGTACTGTTAGACAGTGCTGGTGCATTATTAATTTATGTAGTGCTGACCCAAATGGGTGGGATTGACCATTTATTGTGTAATTATATTTTATTACATATTTCTATGACATCTTTGAGTGTTACTGTAAGTTCACTACCCATCCAAGGCTGATTTTGAAGAGCTAAGCTAAGGAACACCTGTAGTGATACCAAGGCACCACTCAAATCTTGCAGGTTGATGAGTTCTGCAAATGTAGAGATATGTGCTGCTTCCAGCCATTTCATGAAATATCTTTTCTTGGTATTGGCAAATTCTAGAAAGGTGGTGGTACTTGCCTTAAGATGATCACGGAAATTTCGTTTGTAGCTTTCGGTGGAGAGAAGGTAGGCGTCCAAAACTGCTTGCTTCTGGGTCTGGTAGTCATTCTCAGACGCTAAGGTACTGAGAGTAACTGCAGCTCTACCTGTAAGATGCACTCTGAGAAGGGTGGACCATTGATCAACAGGCCAGCTAAGTTGATTAGCTAGGGTCTCAAAGGTGGTAAAAAAGACATCAATCTCTGTCTCAATGAATGGTGGCATTAACTTACTTGCATGGGAGACATTGAAACTTACTGGAAGACTAGCAGTAGCTTGTTGGCGTTGAGTGAGGTGTGTAGTCTCCAACGTGAGTTCTCGTTGACGACATTCTATAGCCATATCCGCTTGCTGTTTGTCATGCTCGCGTTGTATCTCCAGGTGGCGTTGTTTTTCTTCAAGCTGTACTCGCTCACGCTCTCTGAATTGGGTCATCTCACGTTCTTGCTCTTCTTTCCTTATTGCAGCCTCTCTTTCTTGTTCTTCTGTCTTTATTGCAGCTTCTTCTTTTCTCATTTGTAGAGCTGCTTGCTGTTGCTCCCTTTCGAGCTTGGCGAGTTCAAGTTTGAGTTTCATAGTTGCCAAATCAGTTTTATCTGCAATAGAATAAGTTTCGTGAGTTTCAGAGTCAATTGTCCCTTCATCTAAGAGGTGATCCATAATTAAGTTATTTAATTCATTTTTGTTGGCTCCATGGGGAACATCTAGTTGATACTCGTGTGCAAGAGTTTGTAATTCTCTTGGCACGACAGAAGGTCCCTATTTTAGCAGATGGATCGTTACGGAAAGCTTGGAGACGAAACATGGTGAAAGATAGCAAATAAATGTACACGAATATAGTTGTGATATGGTAAATGTCAGAAACAGGATAACGTGGCAACTGGTAACTATCCTGTGGAATTTTAATCTTTAACAATTAACGTTAATTATAGGATGGTAAATGATTAGTCAATCAAAGTCGCAGGAAGTCGAGTACCCGGTACTCAATGTAAGAGAATAAGGGAAAGAAAATCCTACTAAATAAGTGGAACTGAGTTTCTAAAACAAATGAAACATTTAATTGCTCCAAAAGTAAATTAGGTAGTCAAAGAATGTAGGCATACCTTGCCGAGTCTCTTTAGGACATAAGCAAGGGTTTCCCACTAAATGAATATGATACTTACAGAATTAGCGAACTTTGTGCTCTGTAAAAAGAAAGCTAATTCCCTACCTAAGTAAATATCATCATCTCTGACCGACGTGTAGGGGTGCGAGTGTCAACTGGTGACGAGAACTGCTGCTGAGGTCCCAACTCAGCAACTTAGTCCGTGCTTGAGGAACTATGGCCCTCTTATCCTCCTTCGGTCGGATTGCAGAAGATAGGGTGCTTTGACCCGAAGACAAACCAAAGTACCAGGGTACCACAATGATGATCTGCCGATAATGTGAGAAATATCCTAGGGACAAAAGGTGGTAAACACGAGTAATAACACGGAGGGAGAGATGACCAATTAAGAGAATGACTGCGGCCGACAGTCACCAGGTAATCCAAAGTTATCTCACACTCACCATATGCTACTCTCGGAATGCACAATACACACAGCACCATATAAATATGAAAGTTAATGATAATATTGAAAGGCTACTTTAGCAAAGCGAAGTACGCTTACCACAAATTGACGTTCTGGTACTAGTACCTGAGTGAAGGTCCTAGGACAGGCCCCCATTAATAATAGCAGCATTTTTTTATTTATGTGAGGGGAGAGCCATACCATCTTGATTCAGTATAGCTGCGATACCACAACCCGTCACATACATTCTTGGGCCTGTCCAAGGAGCTGTCCCAGGAGCTGTTCCTTGTAACCCTTACTTAATGTTGTGTTTAGTGTTTACACTTGGCTTTTATACTTTGTATTTTTTCAGAATTCATTTTGAGATTTACATACTGGTAACTGAACACATCTACTTTACAGGTGTAACAATTTGTGATCTGATTATTAGATTGACTTTGATTACGTGATGTTTTATGCGAAAATTTATGTTCAGAATGGATAGTCTTCTAAGCTATTGCTATATCTTTATGTCCACATTAATTTTGTCCCAACAGAGAGGACTCACTCAGGCAGATCACCTCCTCGGGTACTTATCTGGTACCTTGATTTGTTTTCGAACTATTATGTTCCACTTTGTATTACAAACTTAAGAAGAAGTATTGGATTAGAGATCCTTTCACATCCAGAACTGTTATACATTCGGGAGTTGTATAGCTGTTCTCTTCACAGTGGTGACACTCTCTGTATCCCTAAGCCTTTGTTCAAAGTTCATGATTAACTGTTCAGGTGGAGAGTTTACTATTCTTTTACAGAGCACAAGGAACGGTAACTCTGCAGTTAATTATCTAGATTCCAGTAAGACAACTCTTGCCCTTATCCTCACTAGAGTACAGTGTACAAACATCCCTACATCCTCTTTATATTTTACTACCTCGAAACATTCATTTATATTGTTTCTCCAAGTCCTTAATAAAGTCAAAGACTTAGTTTTATTTCACGTTATCATATATAGTGTAATTTACAGTAATTTATCTTGTAAAATTTATTGTTGCCTTACAGGATGATAGTGTGCACTCTACATTATTAAAACAGTTAACACTGAAAAGCATCAATGAGTGTACTCAGAGTATCGGGAACGATGTGTATCAGTGCTATACCGACGGCTCTGTAGAAGGCGGACGATGTACCGGTTGCGCATGTAATATATTTGAACAATTTTCTCTCGTACATACAGGAATGAAGCGCGTCAATGACTGGGCAAGTACAACTCAAACCGAACTTGCAGGCATATACCTTGCCACTGAATTTTTAAAAGACAAAGGCAGTGGACTTATATGCTGTGACTCGCAAAGTGCACTCCTGGCATTGAACGCACATAGTAGTGACACCCAGAAAATAGTCAGTGATATTCGAATGAATGTTTTAGCTGCTAAAGAAAACAGATTTGAAATTAAATTCCTATGGATACCATCACATGTTGGCATCTCAAAGCATGACACTGTTGATATGCTTGCAAAGACAGCCTGTAGAAAACCAGTGGTAGAAATTGACATGGGTGTTTCATTAGCAGTGACAAAGAGAATATTTAAACAAATATCTAATGATGATCTCACCGACCTAACAAATTCACAAAGACCTGAAAGTTGTAGCATTAAATATTATGACAGATATCGTGAGGAGACATTCACATATGGGACTAACAGAACAAGAACCCAGCAATGTGATGTTATAGTGGCCAGAATACGCCTGGGATATAGACGTATCTGGCAGCTTTCTCAAAACCCAAATGTCGAGTACACAATAAGTCAACATTACCAGTTGGGATATATACAATCTGCAGTGACTCCAAGAGCGCGATTCAAGCAATTATGTACTCTTCAAAAACGTGCAAGGAGATTGTCTACCCATGCCTTCAACTTCTTCATAAACATCAATTGAACGGTTATGACACCTCTATCCAATGGGTCCCAGCACATTGCGGTATTCTCCATAATGAACTTGTAGACCAACTAGCCAAACCAATGCATAACACACCTCACCTTACCCGTCATCCAATTCCCCATGTTGCACGTAAAGGAGCCTTCAAAGATCATAGGTCTCTGTGGTGCAGTGGTAAGACACTCGCCTGGCGTTCCGCGAGCACTATGTCATGGGATCGTATCCTGGCCGGGGAGGATTTACTGGGCGCAAATCCTTAACTGTATCCTCTGTTTAACGCAACAGTAAAATGTGTACTTGGTTGTAACAACGATTCTTCGCGGCGGGGATCGTATTCCAGGGACCTGACCAAAACGCTACGCATACTAGTGGCTGTACAAGAATGTAACAACTCTTGTATATATCTCAAAAAAAAAAGATACCATCTCACAAGATTTTGCAACAAACTGGAAAACGTCATGCTCACCTTTGCACTATGGGTCCATTAAAACGAATCGGAAACTTGGAAACATGTCAGATATAAAAGCAGAGATATTGATGTAACGATGACTAGATTAAGGCTGGCACAGACCAAACTGGTAGCACACACAGCTCTAAGTACAGAACAAACATCAATGAACTCTGCATTCACTGTCAGGTGCCTGAAACAGTCGAACACTATGTCCTGCACTGCTTCCGACATCATAATGCCAGAGAAAATTTTAAACAAGTCTTTATCACACTTAAAATACCCTTTACCATCGAGCATATATTAGGAGGTGGTAACCACTCGTTACAAGAAAAATACCAAATAGTCAAAGCCCTGGCCAAATATCTCCAGTCGACCAACAAATTGGGTCACATCTGACCCGCGCCACATTTATACCTGGCGCCACCAACAGCTAAACACAGAAAACAACTGTCTCGTCGCAACACCAAGGATCAGCTGACGCCATAAACACAACATCCTGCCCTACAGTACGGCAAGTCTCCCTCCAACATACACCTCTGTTTTAGTCCCCGCTCCTCTATCTACAGCACAACACAACAAGCACCTTTGAAACTCCGATCATCCTCAACATAAACGCGTCTACCAACATCTGCACTGGTACAGTCATCGAGGGACAAACTCTCCATGCAAACTGCACCTATTGTTAAAAAGAAGAAAGAAGAATGACTGCACAGCATAGCTCAAGAGCTTCAACTCAAGAGACAACAAGAGGAGAATTGAGTTGGCATCACATTATGTTTGGAACAAGGTAGATCAAGGTAGAAACCTGAGCGACCTTCAGTTTCTTGATTCTGAAATTGCCTTTATCTACAAATCATTCTCTCGCCTTGGTTATCCTTTGCATTTCATCAACTGTGCCCACTCTCAAGCTAAACGAAATTTCTTTCATCCTAAACCTGCTTCCAACACTAGTAGCACTGTACTATGCCTTCCCTTCATATCTGAACTCAAAACTTTTACCAATACCTTTCGTCCTCTTGACATTAAACTCGCCTTTCGACAAACTAACACACTTCGTAGCAATCTAGTTCACACTGCTCCTCCTGCTTCTAATGCTGCTGGTGTCTACTCTATTTCCTGTTCATCTTGTCCTCTCCAATACTTTGGCGAAACTGGCCGTACACTGAATGACAGACTTAAAGAACACAAGAGAAGTGTTATGTCTGCAGACACTAACAATGCTCTCTTCTGCCATGTGAGGGATTCTAATCATCCCATTGATTGGTCTTCCTCCAAAATAATCTTTCCTGCCTCTACTCTACACAGACGCCGTCTTGTAGAATCGGCTCTTATTAACAATGTACCCAACATGAACTTGAGTCCTGGCTTTGTTGCTGTGGACTCTTCCCTTTCACAGTATATACTCAAATGCTCTAATCTTTCTAACAAACGTGACTTAAGATAAGCTTTCCCCCTTCCATTTATTTCTTGCTTTCTCTTTCCCTTTCTTTCTCTCTTCTCCCTTTTTCTGTTCATTGTCTTCTCCTACGCTCCCTTGCTATCCTCTTCTTATTCCTATTACTTTCTCCTTCGGTGGTTATAATAGGAGCTGCCTCGTATGGGCCAATAGGCCTGCTGCAGTTCTCATTACTACTATCCCCTACACCTGACTTTCCTCCTCAGCTCTCTCTTGCCTATTTAATGCCTGTCCCTACCTCCCCATCACAATCGACTTGAGAATGGTCAAGGACGGACCGAAACGTCGTCATCCCTTCAATTTCTAGTGTGTGGTCTGGTCAACATACTTCAGCCACGTTATTGTGACTCATCGCCTGCATAAGGTAGATCAGACACCACACTCGAATTCTGGCGCCAGGAGTTAGAACTTGAAAGTCCCCGCCTCTCTCAGCGCCGTGAAGCAGAAGCCAACTTACCAGAATGTTTTAAGCCTACAGACTGTATTAAAATGGTGCCGGCATTTGTAGAAGCAGAGGTAGATTCATTTTTTGTGTCTTTAGAGTCCTTGGCCACCCAGTTACAATGGCCTAGAAATCAATGGTCTATACTTCTCAGGTCACACCTTACAGGAAGAGCTGCCTTAACCCTCAGTACTCTTGCAAACGAAACAGACAACGATGTACTCAAGCAAGCAGTCCTTGACGCCTATCTACTTTCCACTGAGAGCTACTGACGACGCTTCAGGGACTATATAAAAACTCAGTCTCAAACTTACGTGGAGGATCTGCTGACCAAAACCAGGTATTTTTTTAAATAGCTAGAATCAGCTCAGGTGACTACATTCCAAGAACTTATGAATTGAATATTGATGGAAGCGTTTACCCGCAGAGCACCAAACCCCATACGCCTATATCTTGCAGATTAAGGAGAGACGAACCTCAGTAGATGTGCACAGTTAGCTGATACTCTGACAGTTTAATTCATAAATCTTTTGACTCAGGTTACAGTAAACCATCTTGGTCCAGTCAAGCTTTACCTAAAGTAAATCATAAAGACACTAACTATGCACTTACTATAGTTACTGCAAGACTTATGGACACGTTACTGACCAGTGCCCAAATGCCAAGTATAAAACCACTCGTACTGTTTCACCTAAGCCAAAAACTCAGCCCATTAAGCCTACCAAGCCTCTACTACATGTAAATGTTCCTGTTAGTGATCTTAATTTATTTGACAGACGTGTATACAGGAACTGTGTGAGCCAATGGTGGAGATTTCGAGGGTAAGAGCCCAATACGCATCTTGAGGGACACAGCTTCGCTGCAGTCTATTCTACTAAAAGCTGCTGCACCTCAAGTCACCTACACTGGAGAAACTGTCCTGATCACTGACCTCACTGCAACTACACCATACCCGCTCGCCACAGTCTACCTGGAGTGTCAATTCATTCGTGGAAAGGTCCAAGCTGCTATTCGGGAAAAACCTTTTCCCATGCCAGGAATTCAACTTCTCCTGGGCAACGACTTGGCCAACCATCAAGATTCCACCAATTTGATCATCTGCGACAAACCCCAGGTATGTGACTCAGCCACGGAAGAAGATCCCACTATAACTTTTGCAGCAGCAAAAGAGGTAACCTTGACAGGAGAATCAGCAGACATCTCCCAGCCTGTTCTAGTGACTACACATGCTCATGATACTCAACCATAACAAGTAGCAGCAGCTGTCCCTCAAGACGTGCGAGGCCTCCCTCCTAATTTCAACCAGTTGGAGTTCCGTAAGTTTCAACAAGCAGATTTGTCACTAACTCCTCTTTTTTATCAAGCACAGATTAAGACCGATGCCATTCCAAGATTTTATATTGACACTAATCAATTATTGTATCGTAGATACAGGCCCGGTAAACTCAAGGCAGAGGATGATTGGGCTGATGTAAATAAATTGGTGGTTCCAACATCTCTAAGAGATGAAATAATTTCCCTCGCACATGGCCCAATGTCACATTATGGGATCCATACAACCTATAATGCCCTTTTACAGGACTATTTTTGGTCGGGCATGGCACGAGATGTCAAGACATGTAAATAATTATCATACCTGTCCAATGGCAGGAAAACCAAATGTGGGTATTCCCAATGCACCACTTATCCCTATTTCTGTGCCTTCTGAACCTTTTGCCAGGTTAGTAATCGACTGCGTTGGGCCCTTACCAAAAACCCAAGCAGGCAACATGTACATCATCACTATAATGTGTCCTACCACCAGGTTCCCAATAGCAGTTCCCATTAAGAATATTACGGCTGCTACAGTTGTCAAGCATCTGTTGAAGATCTTCACTCTCTGTGGTTTCCCGAAGGAGATACAAAGCTGTGGAACTTATTTATGTTGTCGAGGCAGAGTTGTGTCTTTTGACTCCAAACCAGCGTCGAAAGACACAACTCTGCCACGACAACCTGCCAAAAGAGTTATCAAGGTAATCTGCCACCAGTGTTATTATCTGTATCTGCTTTTACCGAGAGGTATCCCAACAGTGATGTAATTCCTGCTACCTCTCCATCTGAGTGTAAAAATACCATCGAGACCATGAAGTCTAACAGTGAAATCTTGGAAGATCTCCCCAAATACCTAGAACATTCTAATAATAGTGCTCCTCTGATTAAACTACTTTATACCCATAAAAAACTGTTTCAAGACGCTCCACAGGAATGTAATTTAGTGCAACATGATATCCAGATGCTATCTGATACGATGCCCATCCGTCAACCTTACTACCGCATCAGTCTACAGAAAAAAGAAGCCATGTTTGCAGAAGTAAAGTACCTCCTCAGCAGTGGATTAGCTACACCTTGTGAGTCTCCTTGGGCTTCACCAGGCATACTGATTCCCAAACCATATGGACAGGTAAGACTGTGCTCTGATTACAGGAAGTTAAATGCATTTTCCATTAAAGGTTTTTTCCCTTATCTCGCATCGACGACATCTTAGATGCTATAGGTAATGCCACCTTTTTGTCCCAAATAGACCTCTTAAAGGGCTACTATCATATATGACTTTCTGAGCGTGCTCAAGATATCTCAGCTTTTACCACTCCTTTTGGCCTTTTCAGGTATGAACGGTTACTTTTTGAACTTTGCAATGCCCCAGCTACTTTCCAGCGTCAGCCTCGTCATCCATGATCTTGACGCCAACTATACCTACCTGGACGACATCGTTGTAGCGACCAACTCGTGGGAAGAACATCTTGACCGACTACAACGACTATTCTACAAGCTTCTCCAGGCTGGTCTCACCATTATATTGGACATGTCCACATTTGCTAAAGGTAAATTACAATACCTTCTTCAGGGATATCTTGAGATGATTTCGGGGTTTTAGTGTCCCCGCGGCCCGGTCCTCGACCAGGCCTCCACCCCCCAGGAAGCAGCCCGTGACAGCTGACTAACACCCAGGTACCTATTTTACTGCCAGGTAACAGGGGCATAGCGTGAAAGAAACTCTGCCCATTGTTTCTCGCCGGCGCCTGGGATCGAACCCAGGACCACAGGATCAAAAGTCCAGCGTGCTGTCCGCTCGGCCCACCAGCTCCCTTGGTCATGTTATATGCAGTGGAAGCTTAGCACCTTAGACTTACATTCTGAAGTCATTCTACATTATCCACAGCCTACGTCTGGTAAACAACTTATGAGATTCCGCCTCCCCAGCGAGCCAGTCTCTCTCTTAGTGCTCTTGGATCACCTTGGTCTCTCTCACTCATCATCTGCCTTCAGCCTACGCCGTATGACTTATACCATGGTGGAATGGTAGCTCTCTTCATACACCAGTATATCTTCATACTTTGTCTTCATCGAATTTCTTACAGTTTATTTTTGTATTAATTTCCACATTATCTTGTCCACCTTTGCATTATATGATCGCCAAGTGTTTTCAGGTGCCATTTTTGTTCATTAACATATAAGTAAATTGTTTTAATTATATATTTGATGATTTTCATTTGTTTCCACCTGCAACTTACACACTGCAAAGGTCAATAGCAGCATTTTTTTATTTATGTGAGGGAGAGCCATAACATCTTTGTTCAGTATAGCAGCGATACTACAACCCGTCACAACCCCCGTCCATGGGGCCCAACACAAGTAAACACATCCCTCCTTGGGGCCCAACACAAGTAAACACATCCCTCCTTGGGGCCCAACACAGGTAAACATACGCCTCTATGGGGCCCAACACAGATAAACACATCCCTCTGTGGAGCCCAACACAGGTAAACATACCCCTCCGTGGGGCCCAACACAGGTAAACACACCCCCTCTGTGGGGCCCAACACTGGTAAATGTACCCCTCCGTGGGGCCCAACACAGGTAAACCTACCCCTCTGTGGAGCCCAACCCCTCTGTGTAAACATACCCTTCCGTGGGGCACAACACAGGTAAACCTACCCCTCTGTGGAGCCCAACACAGGTAAACATACCCTTCCGTGGGGCCCAACACAGGTAAACACATCCCTCCGTGGGGCCCAACACAGGTAAACCTACCCCTCTGTGGAGCCCAACACAGGTAAACATACCCTTCCGTGGGGCCCAACACAGGTAAACACATCCCTCCGTGGGGCCCAACACAGGTAAACCTACCCCTCTGTGGAGCCCAACACTGGTAAACATACCCCTCCGTGGGCCCCAACACAGGTAACCAACCATACCGGTCTGTGGGTCCCAACACAGGTAAACATAAACATATCAGAAGTCTGAGTTACCAAAGGAACAGAATATCCAGTAATAGTTGGAGTCAAGTGACGTTTTAAGAACTGGTATTGAACCCAATTTTACCCAAGAATTTGGGTTAAAAGAAGACCAGGCGATTGACTCAGCCGGACCACACTGAACCTTCCGTTTATAAAACTCTCAGTAACAAATCGCATTGCTCGCCAGTAGCTTCAGACTCCACTGGACAGACTCAACATCTAGATGAAGCCAAATTTTAGTCCTATGCCATAGCTTGAACTTAACGAGACATTATTCTCTCAAGCGGAAAAGAGTAATGCAGATGTGCTCAAAAGCCTGTGCTTGGTAAGAGCACATACTAAAAGTGAGAAACGTCAACTTTACTATCAGCATCGTTTTAAGAGTAGTCACTGGGAGTTCTTTTCAAGCTGTCGTGCCCTCATGTATTGTCCTTCATGATAAGAGCGCGCTCAAGCCGATTTAAATGAGCTTGAGCGAGACACTAGTGTACAGCACAAGGTGATTAAGTGTTGGGTTCGTGCAACAGTAATTGGATAACTCTAAACGATGCTCTGTACGCATCGTTTAGAGTTATTCGCCACTGGTGTTGGAGTTACAACCTGCCTCCCAGAGCCTTTAGAATTTCCTGTTAAACTTACGCTACTTTCGGTAGCTGATTGCTGTAGTATCATCTTATCAGTACTACACGCCAATCTACTTTCGGCGTGCTGTGTGCTTGAGTGATTGTATGTTTGGTGAATAAGTTCAACGCAAACGAAATGACTTAATAAAGCTTGTTATCAAGTGTTCAGAGTTATGTGTTACTTACGTCTAGCGCTCCAGGAATCGAACCTGTCTTGTGTGAGAGCGCTGTCACCAGGACGGGTGTTCGTGCTCCCGTTCACCAGAGAACTGCCAGGGACACTCGCGGCCGCTCTCTGTTGATGATAGTGACATACCCAGGGAACTCATTACCCTTTACATCATTATCTTCAGAATTCCTGGCATGTTGTGACATGTTGTGACATGTGTGTCATGTTGTGGCATGTGTGTCATGTTGTGGCATGTGTGTCATGTTGTGACATGTTGTGGCATGTGTGTCATGTTGTGGCATGTGTGTCATGTTGTGACATGTGTGTCATGTTGTGACATGTGTGTCATGTTGTGGCATGTGTGTCATGTTGTGACATGTGTGTCATGTTGTGGCATGTGTGTCATGTTGTGACATGTGTGTCATATTGTGGCATGTGTGTCATGTTGTGACATGTGTGTCATGTTGTGACATGTGTGTCATGTTGTGGCATGTGTGTCATGTTGTGGCATGTGTGACATGTGTGTCATGTTGTGACATGTGTGTCATGTTGTGGCATGTGTGTCATGTTGTGGCATGTGTGTCATGTTGTGGCATGTGTGTCATGTTGTGGCATGTGAGTCATGTTGTGACATGTTGTGGCATGTGTGGCATGTTTGTCATGTTGTGGCATGTGTGTCATGTTGTGACATGTGTGTCATGTTGTGACATGTGTGTCATGTTGTGGCATGTGTGTCATGTTGTGACATGTTGTGGCATGTGTGTCATGTTGTGTCATGGTGTGACATGTTGTGGCACGTGTGTCATGTTGTGACATGTGTGTCATGTTGTTGCATGTGTGTCATGTTGTGGCATGTGTGTCATGTTGTGACATGTGTTTCATGTTGTGACATGTGTGTCATGTGTGTCATGTTGTGACATGTTGTGGCATGTGTGTCATGTTGTGACATGTGTGTCATGTTGTGGCATGTGTGTGTCATGTTGTGACATGTGTGTCATGTTGTGGCATGTGTGTCATGTTGTGGCATGTGTGTCATGTTGTGACATGTGTGTCATGTTGTGGCATGTGTGTCATGTGTGTCATGTTGTGACATGTGTGTCATGTTGTGACATGTGTGACATGTTGTGTCATGTGTGTCATGTTGTGGCATGTGTGTCATGTTGTGGCATGTGTGTCATGTTGTGGCATGTGTGTCACGTTGTGGCATGTGTATCATGTTGTGACATGTGTGTCATGTGTGTCATGTTGTGGCATGTGTGTCATGTTGTGACGTGTGTCATGTTGTGGCATGTTGTGACATGTTGTGACATGTGTGTCATGTTGTGACATGTTGTGGCATGTGTGTCATGTTGTGGCATGTGTGTCATGTTGTGGCATGTGTGTCATGTTGTGTCATGTTGTGACATGTTGTGACATGTGTGTCATGTTGTGACATGTTGTGGCATGTGTGCCATGTTGTGGCATGTGTGTCATGTTGTGACATATGTGACATGTGTGTCATGTTGCGGCATGTGTGTCATGTTGTGGCATGTGTGTCATGTTGTGGCATGGGTGTTATGTTGTGACATGTGTGTCATGTTGAGACATGTGTGTCATGTTGTGACATGTGTGTTATGTTGAGACATGTGTGTCATGTTGAGACATGTGTGTCATGTTGAGACATGTGTGTCATGTTGAGACATGTGTGTCATGTTGTGACATGTGTGTCATGTTGAGCCATGTGTGTCATGTTGTGACATGTGTGTCATGTTGAGACATGTGTGTCATATTGTGACATGTGTGTCATGTGTCATGTTGAGACGTGTGTCATGTTGTGACATGTGTCATGTTGAGACATGTGTGTCATGTTGAGACATGTGTGTCACAACATGACACACATGATCTTCTATAATACACATCATTGCAGTTACATGTCCCAGTTATCGATCAGGTAATATCTGGTGCAGTAGGACAGTGTTTTGACACGTTCAAGTTCAGCCCCATTATAAAGATAAGTGGTGAACAGTGTTACTCATCAGTTGAACGTTCCTGATCCTCGGAAGAAAACTCGTAACAAACACGTGACCGAGACAATGACAGAGTAACGCATTCACACATTGTTTATATGTGAGCAGTGTAAATGAAGTGTGCTAAATATCATGTTCGTGACTTAACGTTACCTGAAAAACGTTTCTGGTGAATATGTCTCAATAACTGAACCCGGCTCCAAGTCCTCCATCGATGAACATTCTAAATAATCGTAATTCCAGATATAGACCAGGCGAGGGTACTGATCACTGTGATCGTTAAGAAGCACAAAGCTTCATGTATCAGGTCACCTGCTGCTGTAGGAGCTGCAAGTGTCACCATCCATCTTGGGAGTGTCCCAACTCTGGTAATTTCCATAAAGAGTCGTGACTGATACTTGCAGTTGCTGCCTAATATATAGACGTTCGACTGGATAACATACTGCCAGATATCACACCACTACACTACCATACACATCCCCTTCAATAGGTCGGAACCTTACATGTGACATTCTTGTTTATTGTAGTGAAAAAGTAGAATAAATATAATTCAAACCATTTAGTGCAAATAACATTTTATTAAATTCTCCAAACACGTTTGAGGATGACAACATAGCTTGTAAACCGAGACCCAAGTGACATATCTCCTCCTGTTGGTAATATCGTCTTGTATACTCCAGCGTTATATTATATTGTATTTGATATCTTAAGTTGGGAATATTTTATTGCGACGTTTTATGAGAAACCAAAAGTTGTGTCTAGGCAGCATTTCATATCCCATAAACTCTGAAGGGTCTCATGAAAGGTAACCTACTATACTTTTAGCTTACATTTTGTGGGTTTGTGCGTTTTGTCAAAATAAAAAACACTAATGAACACGTCCGCGCGTTTAATTCAGATATATAACACTTATGAATATGTTTGTGTGTGTTTAATCCAGATATACAGTAGTTATTCACACGATTGAAGAACTACAACGCCAGAAAAAAAAATTAAATGTTATTTTGTTTTTATTAATATGAGATTATAATCAATCATATTGAGACAATAAAAAACTTTTTAATATAAATCAGTCAATAATCCGCCTCAACCGCTGTCCCGAGCCATTCTATATTTATCACTCTATACCAGGTACTCGAGGGATCATTGATTAATTGATTACCTGATTAAGTAATTGTTCCATATTATATGCATTATTTCGACTCCCTGGGACCCCTTGGACTTCTGGGACCCCAGGGACCCCCTGGGACCTCTGGGACCCCTGGGACCCATGAGATATCTGGAACCCCTGGGACCTCTGGGACCCATGGGACCCCTGCGACCTCTGGGACCCCTGGGACCTCTGGGACCCCTGGGACCCCCCTGAGACCCCTTGGACCCCCCTGAGACCGCTGGGACCCAAGGGACCACGCGGTGAGGTGTAGTCTGCGACAAAGACAAGTATTTCACTCATCTTTTATCTTCCTATAAGTCATTTAAATAAACTAGTATTCCGAAGTGTAAGTGAACAAGTCTCCCTGTAAGGGTTGGGGCTCTTACGGACATGTCTCACAGGTACAGATACGCACGGGAGGGGAAGAGATCACACACTGCTCACTAACCCTCAGTGATAACTGTGGTGGTAGTTGCTCACTAGCCCTCAGTTATAACCGTGGTGGTAGTTGCTCACTAGCCCTCAGTTATAACCGTGGTGGTAGTTGCTCACTAGCCCTCAGTTATAACCTTGGTGGTAGTTGCTCACTAGCCCTCAGTGATAACCGTGGTGGTAGTTGCTCACTAGCCCTCAGTGATAACCGTGGTGGTAGTAGCTCACTAACCCTCAGTGATAACCGTGGTGGTAGTTGCTCACTAGCCCTCAGTTATAACCTTGGTGGTAGTTGCTCACTAGCCCTCAGTGATAACCGTGGTGGTAGTTGCTCACTAGCCCTCAGTGATAACCGTGGTGGTAGTTGCTCACTAACCCTCAGTGATAACCGTGGTGGTAGTTGCTCACTAGCCCTCAGTGATAACCGTGGTGGTAGTTGCTCACTAGCCCTCAGTGATAACCGTGGTGGTAGTAGCTCACTAACCCTCAGTGATAACCGTGGTGGTAGTTGCTCACTAGCCCTCAGTTATAACCGTGGTGGTAGTTGCTCACTAGCCCTCAGTTATAACCGTGGTGGTAGTTGCTCACTAGCCCTCAGTTATAACCTTGGTGGTAGTTGCTCACTAGCCCTCAGTGATAACCGTGGTGGTAGTTGCTCACTAGCCCTCAGTGATAACCGTGGTGGTAGTTGCTCACTAACCCTCAGTGATAACCGTGGTGGTAGTTGCTCACTAGCCCTCAGTGATAACCGTGGTGGTAGTTGCTCACTAGCCCTCAGTGATAACCGTGGTGGTAGTTGCTCACTAGCCCTCAGTGATAACCGTGGTGGTAGTAGCTCACTAACCCTCAGTGATAACCGTGGTGGTAGTTGCTCACTAGCCCTCAGTTATAACCGTGGTGGTAGTTGCTCACTAGCCCTCAGTTATAACCGTGGTGGTAGTTGCTCACTAGCCCTCAGTGATAACCGTGGTGGTAGTAGCTCACTAACCCTCAGTGATAACCGTGGTGGTAGTTGCTCACTAGCCCTCAGTGATAACCGTGGTGGTAGTTGCTCACTAACCCTCAGTTATAACCGTGGTGGTAGTTGCTCACTAGCCCTCAGTGATAACCGTGGTGGTAGTTGCTCACTAGCCCTCAGTGATAACCGTGGTGGTAGTTGCTCTCTAGCCCTCAGTGATAACCGTGGTGGTAGTTGCTCACTAGCCCTCAGTGATAACCGTGGTGGTAGTTGCTCACTAGCCCTCAGTTATAACCGTGGTGGTAGTTGCTCACTAGCCCTCAGTGATAACCGTGGTGGTAGTTGCTCACTAGCCCTCAGTGATAACCGTGGTGGTAGTTGCTCTCTAGCCCTCAGTGATAACCGTGGTGGTAGTTGCTCACTAGCCCTCAGTGATAACCGTGGTGGTAGTTGCTCACTAGCCCTCAGTGATAACCGTGGTGGTAGTAGCTCACTAACCCTCAGTGATAACCGTGGTGGTAGTTGCTCACTAGCCCTCAGTTATAACCGTGGTGGTAGTTGCTCACTAACCCTCAGTTATAACCGTGGTGGTAGTTGCTCACTAACCCTCAGTTATAACCGTGGTGGTAGTTGCTCACTAGCCCTCAGTGATAACCGTGGTGGTAGTTGCTCACTAGCCCTCAGTGATAACCGTGGTGGTAGTTGCTCTCTAGCCCTCAGTGATAACCGTGGTGGTAGTTGCTCACTAGCCCTCAGTGATAACCGTGGTGGTAGTTGCTCACTAGCCCTCAGTGATAACCGTGGTGGTAGTTGCTCACTAGCCCTCAGTGATAACCGTGGTGGTAGTTGCTCTCTAGCCCTCAGTGATAACCGTGGTGGTAGTTGCTCACTAGCCCTCAGTGATAACCGTGGTGGTAGTGCCTGTCGAGACCTCCTAAAGGGGTTGAGGCTAACAGAGCTTAAACCTCCAAAGAGCTCTGGTTACCGCACCAGACTGTTGTTCGTGTACAGCTAAACAACGACCCCCCAACCACTCTGTCCGAACAGACAACCGACCTAGGCAGCCACACTCTCGCTACCGCCGGTCGACCAACAATGAACTCTAGAGTGCTTGTAATTTTCTCAGTAGATCACTCTGAACGCCTCTTGATCTTGGAGAGGGGGTTCATGTCTAGGGGGTGCAGCTCCAGCACTGGGCTCATTGTCTTGTGCACAGACCCTACTTGAGCCGCCGTGACTCCCCACTCTCTTTGTTTGGAATGATCTCCTCAATCCCCCTTTTGAAAATCAGTATTTTCCATCACCCTGTCCGCAGCTGTGATATTCTCTCTTTCCCTTTTGTTTTCTGGGAATCCTCACCAGGACAAGGGTAAACACCTGTTAACTATACACATTTTATAAACAAAGAACATGTACAGTACACTACATAAAAGAAATTAAAATATTATCATAAAATACTCCAAGCTACTACAACCAGCTTGTAATCCAATACCATACCCTGGCTTAACCAGCCGGCTATATCAAGGGCTTGTCCAACTTCTGGCTTGCCACTTATTACTCCCTCACCAAGTGAGGTTAACACTTGTCGTAATAATACTATACAATCAGCCCTAGTATATTATATATATATATATATTTATATATATATATATATATATATATATATATATATATATATATATATATATATATACATAATATATATATATATATATATAAAATATATATATATATAATATATATAAATTCATATGTATAATATATATATATATATATATATATATATATATATATATATATATATATATATATATATATATACATATATATATACATATATATATACATATATATATACATATATATATATATATATATATATATATATATATATATATATATATATATATATATATATATATATATATATATATATATATTGGTGTATACTGGCAGCAGGTTTTCTTTCAAACATGTGCGGAGAGTAAACAAAACAATTACAGCAATCAACGCAAAGAAAGGTAGTGTGCATTTCAATAAACTTCAAGGCGACTATGGCTTAGGATATGCCTACGGCAATGTTAAGACGCATAAACCAGGTAACCCACTACGCCCTATAATCAGCCAAATACCAACCCCAACTTATCACCTGGCAAAGAAACTCAATGAACTCCTAACTCCATACACTCCAAGTAAGTTTAGTCTACAATCATCAGCAGATTTCCTAGAATTGATCAAATCTACCCAGCCCGATGGAATCATCGCTTCCCTGGACGTTGAATCCCTTTTTACCAACGTCCCAGTCGACACAACCATAGGAATGATACTGGACAGAGTATACAGAGACGAGAGCACTCCCAAATTAGACATACCTGAGCCACACTTGAAAAGTCTTCTCGAAGCATGTACAAAGGAAGCCCCTTTCATCAGTCCACAAGGAGACATGTATTTACAAATAGACGGAGTAGCAATGGGCTCCCCCTTAGGAGTTTTATTTGCTAATTTTTATATGGGAACCATCGAAGATAGGGTCTTCAGTAGCAGACAAAAACAAACTGTATACTGCCGTTATGTAGATGACATATTCGTAATAGTAAAAGACTCAGATGAACTAATTGACCTAAAAAGACACCTAGAGAGAGAGTCAGTACTCCGATTTACACATGAAAATAGTGAAAATAACAGTCTGCCATTCTTGGATGTACTAATAACAAAAACAGGAACCTCTTTAAGCACCAACGTATATACCAAGCCCACCAACATAGGATTATGCCTGAACGGTAGAAGTGAGTGCCCCCAAAGATACAAAGCCAGTGTTCTCAATGCTTATATTCGTCGAGCGCTTACCCACTGCTCTGAATGGAGCAACGTGAGTAGAGAGTTTGAAAGAGTAACTCAGGTATTGGTGAACAACGGATATAGCAACGCGGAAATAAACGCTGCTATAAGAAGACACTTGGACCGTTGGTATAATTTAGAACCTAGAACAGAAACCACAACACCCCCAATAAAATTATATTACAAATCAACCATGCACAGTGAACATATAAAAGAGGAAAGAATAATGAAAGAAATAATCCGTAAAGGAGTAAAAAGCACTACTCCTAACCAAAACATAAACCTGATAATATTCTACAAAACCAAGAAGACTTCCGAACTCCTTATCAAAAACAGCCCGAAGCCGACGGAGAACCCTCTACAGCAGTCAAGCGTTGTATACATGTACACTTGCCCCCACGAAGGATGTAACCTTCAATGTAAGTACATAGGTATGACGTCGACCAAGCTGACGAGGCGTTTGACATGCCATCTTCAATCTGGTGCCCCTAGGAATCACATGAGACAAGCCCATGACATTACTCTAACAAGAGAAATGTTGAACAAAAATACTTGCATAATAGACAAAACCCATGATTCAAGAAGATTACAAATTCTTGAGGCAATTCACATAAGAATAGAGCGACCTACCATGAACACCCAAATCACGGAACTATTTACTCTACCCACCATGAGAGTAAGGACAAGACAAGAACATATCGATGCCAACACAGAAGACAATGTCCAAACATAACAGGCCAATTACACTGGATTAATCTTTGTGTTTAGATAGGAGATGCCTCGTATGGGCCAATAAGCCTTCTGCAGCCCCTATGTTTATCCCTTATGTATCCCCCCATGTTTTCACCTTCATTGTATTATCACCTGACCTAATGCGGGTATAAAATCAACTAGTATTGTAAGATCTGTTCACTTGAGAATGAACCATGGAGGTTCGAAACGTCGTGCAAATTATACAAATAAGTGTAATACACTCTATAGTAAATCACTTCTTTTCTTCACCTTAAAAGTACGAAAATGAGTTTTGGAGAACTCCTATTTCAATTAAGCCCTGATGCTAAGAAAATAGTTAGAGGGATAGAAGCCCTAAACCAGAAAATAATAAATACAGAATATGCGGTCATATTCAATGAAACATATATATATATATATACACACTAGCTGAACCCGGCCACGCGTTCCTGAGCCACAGTAGCCTTCCCCTGTCTCTCAGTCCTCCCCAACATTGCCCCCTCCCCCATCTCCTTGTCCACTCAACCTTTCCCTACTCCCCTGTCCCCTCGTCCTTCCCACCATTCCCCCCTCCCCCGTCCCTCTGTCCTCCCCACCATCCCCCACTCCACTGTCCCCTTATCCCCACCATCCCCAACTCTCCCATCCTTTCCACCATTTCCCATCATCATTTTCCATCAGAACATTGGGAATATCAAATGATCTGATGTTCCCATCACTGAAATATAAGAAAAACAGTTAAAAATAGAAATGAAAAAAATGAAAAAATACAAAATAAACTATTCTCACAAAATGAACAGTATGGTAAACAACCCAACTCAATTCCATTGCAATGTCACACAAAATACTTAAATCAAAATGAAAATAAATCAAAATCTATTAAAAGTAAATTTATAAATGAAATCAGAAACCTTGAAATGGTATTGTAACATATTTAGTACAGTGTGTGCAGTCTTATGTGCAACAGATGGCACTGAATTTCAAAAATAGCATGTTTTTGCCTATCATAGGAATGGCATCTATACTTACACTCATGAAATGAATGGTATGGGAAACAACACAGCTCAATTCCAATGCAATGTCACAAAATAATTAGCTCAAAATATAAATAAAACAAAATCTATGATAATTCAATTTGTGAATGCAATTATGTTACAATACCAGTTTTATGTTTCCAATTGCATTGTTAAGTTGAATTTTCTTGGATTTTGATTGATTTTCGTTTTGATTTAATTATATTGCGTGACATTACGTTGGAATTGAGCTATGTTCATTACTTTACCATTCATTTTATGTGTATAATATATTTTATATTTTTTCATTTTTTTCATTTCGTTTTTTAATTGTTCTCCTTATTTTTCAGTGCAATTGGTAGTGGAATTGAGCTGTGTTGATTGATCTGCATTTGAATTGAAATATTTTGTTAGTATTTTTTGTTTTGAAAATAAGAAAATGGACAACGCATTTATTTCATAGATGCATATGTGCCACAAATAGTCATGAATCCACTGGCTACAAAGTTAACTGCGTTCTTCACGTTATGTCAAAATGACGCGTTTGCGAAAACACTGCTGTATTCGGAAGTGCCTACGTATTACACATACAATGCCAGTAGAAAATAATTTGAACGACGCAAACGAGGAGAGCGAGTCGACGGACAACCTGGCATATTCAAACACACAACGATAGGCAGACTGTGCACCGTGCATGCCAATCAAGATGAATGCTTCTTTCTTTACATGCTGTTGGGAAATATGCTCGGTCCATCGGCTTTCCAGCCATTGAGATTTGTCAACGGCAGCATACATGTCGCTTTCCATAGTGCATGTCATGGTCTGAATTTATTGGAGAACGACCGACACTGGGATGTACGCATTATTGACGTGTCCAACACGTCACATCCAAATCAAATTCATGCATTGTTTGCAATCATATTGACCGCCTGCTCTCCTTGATCTCCAACAGACTTATGGGAGAAATATTAATCGCACATGGCTGAAGATATTGTTCGTCGAATATGCAAGGAAAATTCAAATATGAACATGGATTTCACAGCAGATATCTACAACGAAACGTTGATAATAATTGAAGATTTGTGGTTAGAAATCTCAAACAAAGTTCTCAATTGGGAATGCCATCATCGAATCGATGTAGAATTCCGTTGTGGACAAAATTTTAACATGGGTGATCTGTTCTCATATGTGCAATCAAATATTCCTAAGCTAAAGCATTAGCAAAAAGGCATTTACGATCAAATAATTAAAACTGTCAAAAACGGCCTTGGAAAATCTTCTTCTTAGATGCGCCAGGAGGAACTGGTGAAACAAACCAAATTAGATTGATTCCGACAGCAAATCGATCCCAAAAGGGCATAGCCTAGCTCTTGCGTTTTTCGGAATAGCTGCGACATTGCTACTAGGTGGAAGAACTGCTCATTCGGCTTTGAAATTACCATTGAACATGCAATTCATTGAAACTCCCAAGTCCAACATTTCTTAAGCTTCCGGCATTGGAAATGTATTGCAGAAATACAAACGTATTGTTTGGGATGAATGCATAATGGCCCACAAAAAATCGCTCGAGGCTCTTCATCGATCATTGCAAAATTTGCGTGGGAACTTCTGACCATTTGGGAACGCATTAATATTGCTTGCAGGAGATTTCATACAAACATTACCTGTAATTCCTCGATCGACACCAGAGGATGAAATAAATGCTCGCCTGAAATACTCTACTTTGTGGCGCCACGTAAAGATGTTAAACTTAACTACAAATATGCGTGTCCAGCTGCAAAACGATCCATCAGCGGAGATATTCTCACGTCAGTTGCTGGAAATTGGAAACGGAAACGTGCCGATTGATCTGACCTCAGGACGAATTTAATTGACTCATAACTTCTGCAATTTAGTGACGTCAAAAGAAGACTTGGTTGAAAGAGTATTTCCCAATATTCAAACCAATTATAAGAATCACGATTGACTGAGAGAACGAGCTATCCTTGTGGCCAAGAACAAAGTCGTCTACGAACTTGACAATATTATTCAGTCTAACATCCAAAGCGAGGTAGTCACATACAAGTCCGTCGACAGTGTTGTGGAAGCAGATGAAGCGGTTAATTATCCAACAGAATTTTTTAATTCACTCGATCTGCCAGGGATACCACCACACGTACTGCAATTGAGAAGCGGTGTGCCAATTATCATGTTACGAAATATCAACCAGCCAAAGCTTTGCAACGGCACGCGGATTGAAGTATAAAAAATTCATTAGCAACGTCGTAGAAGCAACAATCTTGACAGGACCTTTCAAAGGTCAAGATGTCCTCATTCCTCGCATTCCAATGATTCCAACGGATATGTCATTTTAATTTAAGAGGTTGTAATTTTCAATTCGATTTGCGTTTGCAATCACCATCAACAAAGCTCAGGGCCAATCTTTAGAATTGTGCGGTTTATATCTAGACACGGATTGCTTCTCACATGGACACTTATATGTTGCGTGTTCTAGAGTCGGCAAACCAGACAATCTCTATATCTCCACAGACAATGGAACAAAAACAAATATTGTATACCCACAAGCATTGTGAAATTAAACATATCAGAAACGTGCACATTTTCTTTCCTTTTCTTTTTTTCCATTTAACTAGACTAAACCACAGCAACACGTGGTGGGTACAGCTAGTGTGTGTATATATATATATATATATATATATATATATATATATATATATATATATATATATATATATATATATATATATATATATATATATATATATATATATATATATATATATATATATATATATATATATATATATATATATATATACATATATATATTAGTATATTTTGGTAGCAGTCTTTCCTGTAGACATATATTATTAAATATGACCGAAAAAGTAAGATTAATAATTCTAACACGAATTTTCTCAATCTTTCGTACATTTCGTTTCACTGTTGGAGGTAAATCAAAAATCAATTCTCCAAAATTCATTTTTATTTCTAGTCTGACGCGACACGAGCGCGTTTCGTAAAACTTATTACATTTTCAAAGACTTTAATTCACAAATACACAACTGAATAGAACTTACGCATCTCCGATTTTATATCTACATTTGAGTGAGGTGGAAGGGGTGATGTGGCATTAACACAAGACAGAACAAGATGTGGTATTAATAGGGTATTAATTTCATCAACACAAGACAGAACAAGAGTATTAATAGGGTATTAATTTCATCAACACAAGACAGAACACGAAACAATGGATATTGAATAGAAGTGTTTGTAGAAAGCCTATTGGTCCATATTTCTTGATGCTTCTATATTGGAGCGGAGTCTTGAGGTGGGTAGAATATAGTTGTGCAATAATTGGCTGTTGATTGCTGGTGTTGACTTCTTGATGTGTAGTGCCTCGCAAACGTCAAGCCGCCTGCTATCGCTGTATCTATCGATGATTTCTGTGTTGTTTACTAGGATTTCTCTGGCGATGGTTTGGTTGTGGGAAGAGATTATATGTTCCTTAATGGAGCCCTGTTGCTTATGCATCATTAAACGCCTAGAAAGAGATGTTGTTGTCTTGCCTATATACTGGGTTTTTTGGAGCTTACAGTCCCCAAGAGGGCATTTGAAGGCATAGACGACGTTAGTCTCTTTTAAAGCGTTCTGTTTTGTGTCTGGAGAGTTTCTCATGAGTAGGCTAGCCGTTTTTCTGGTTTTATAGTAAATCGTCAGTTGTATCCTCTGATTTTTGTCTGTAGGGATAACGTTTCTATTAACAATATCTTTCAGGACCCTTTCCTCCGTTTTATGAGCTGTGGAAAAGAAGTTCCTGTAAAATAGTCTAATAGGGGGTATAGGTGTTGTGTTAGTTGTCTCTTCAGAGGTTGCATGGCTTTTCACTTTCCTTCTTATGATGTCTTCGACGAAATCATTGGAGAAGCCGTTATTGACTAGGTCCTGCCTTACCCTACAGAGTTCTTCGTCGACTTGCTTCCATTCTGAGCTGTGGCTGAGAGCACGGTCGACATATGTGTTAACAACACTCCTTTTGTACCTGTCTGGGCAGTCGCTGTTGGCATTTAGGCACATTCCTATGTTTGTTTCCTTAGTGTAGACTGCAGAATGAACTTAGTGTAGACTCAGAATGGAAGCAAGTCGACGAAGAACTCTGTAGGGTAAGGCAGGTCCTAGTCAATAACGGCTTCTCCCATGGTTTCGTCGAAGACATCATAAGAAGGAAAGTGAAAAGCCATGCAACCTCTGAAGAGACAACTAACACAACACCTATACCCCCTATTAGACTATTTTACAGGAACTTCTTTTCCAGGATATATCAGGATATATTCTGATAATATTCTACAAAACCAAGAAGACTTCCGAACTCCTTATCAAAAACAGCCCGAAGCCGACGGAGAACCCTCTACAGCAGTCAAGCGTTGTATACATGTACACTTGCCCCCACGAAGGATGTAACCTTCAATGAAAGTACATAGGTATGACGTTGACCAAGCTGACGAGGCGTTTGACATGCCATCTTCAATCTGGTGCCCCTAGGAATCACATGAGACAAGCCCATGACATTACTCTAACAAGAGAAATGTTGAACAAGAATACTTGCATAATAGACAAAACCCAAGATTCAAGAAGATTACAAATTCTTGAGGCAATTCACATAAGAATAGAGCGACCTACCATGAACACCCAAATCACGGAACTATTTACTCTACCCACCATGAGAGTAAGGACAAGACAAGAACATATCGATGCCAACACAGAAGACAATGTCCAACATAACAGGCCAATTACACTGGATTAATCTTTGTGTTTGGATAGGAGATGCCTCGTATGGGCCAATAAGCCTTCTGCAGCCCCTATGTTTATCCCTTATGTATCCTCCCATGTTTTCACCTTCATTGTATTATCACCTGACCTAATGCGAGTATAAAATCAACTAGTATTGTAAGATCTGTTCACTTGAGAATGAACCATGGAGGTTCGAAACGTCGTGCAAATTATACAAATAAGTGTAATACACTCTATAGTAAATCACTTCTTTTCTTCACCTTAAAAGTACGAAAATGAGTTTTGGAGAACTCCTATTTCAATTAAGCCCTGATGCTAAGAAAATAGTTAGAGGGATAGAAGCCCTAAACCAGAAAATAATAAATACAGAATATGCGGTCATATTCAATGAAACATGTTTGAAAGAAAACCTGCTGCCAGTATACACCAATATATATATATATATATATATATATATATATATATATATATATATATATATATATATATATATATATATATATATATATATATATATATATATTGTTGGGGTTTCACCTCTCTTCACTCTAGTCTGGGGTGAGCAATAGTTACGCTCAAGGTCACTCACCGTAGCCCTGCGGGTCTTCCCTCGATCCTCACGGCGCCACTGCACGCCAGGAGAGTCTCCCAGTCAATCTTAACGGCCTCTGATTAAGAAAGAGTGAGAACACGACTCGTTCACTTGACTGTCGTGTGCCCTCCCCAACAATCGGGCTCTACGGTTAACCACAAGGTCGCCAACTGGTGTTTTAGGTGGCCAGTAACACCATCAGTGGACTGGTGGAATTAGTGGTAGCCTTGGCAAGTCCCACACTCAAAAGATCAGGAATCAGGCAGGTACTTATTGTTATCACTCAATGCTTACCAGTATAATATAGCCACAAGATCAATGGAGGGGATGATATAAACACAAAGATAGTTTTGTATTTTACTTAAAATGTATGAAAGATGTCACAAAGGCCAAACAACAACAAATAAATCAACTGATCCTGACGCGGCCGGAAATTCCCACGAGTATTATGCGATCACTATGGGGGCAACACCTCCCCTCCTCATCAAGTGTCAAGAACAGCTGATCGCCTGGCCCCCGCGCGGAAGCTCTTTGCTTGTTTTCAGAATCACGCGCGCTGTTTCTTTAAAACTCTCCAATACTACTATGAACTCACACACACGATATTGGCTACAATAGCACGTATCACTTGGTTATACTGTACTCAGGCTCAAACAGTCTTTTCTACAATCAATGCTACCATGACTCACTGTAATAGTCTTACACTGTTATTCATCCAACAATATATTATGAAATATTAACACTGGAGTTTTCAGTACTTTCTCTCGTGGGCGATAACGCAATAATTCACTGTACTCACAAATGACTCATCACTGCATAAACATAGCATATATAATGTAGATACATCAAATATCAATACATGGAAAATAAATGATTTCTGGGCACACAGCCTAACTTTCAAATACTGGCATAATATTATATATAATTTACCACTATATGTTCATATCAAAATCTATAGAAAGATATACACAACAGAGTAAATTTATCACTTGTTCCTGGTGCCTGTACACACCAATAATCAACATGAATATTACAAGTACTCTTGATAGTACTGTCTAGCACACTGGTGCTTTACCGTGACATGGGTGAGACTTGCTCACGACATATAAAAATCCTCAGGCTAGATAATATAGCCAAATAACATAGCTAACTAAAGGGGAATGGGGAGGGAACTAGAAACACCTACTTCACCCTATCCTCCGATGAGAGTCGAGATGTAGCTCCTGGTCCTCGT
Source organism: Procambarus clarkii (assembly GCF_040958095.1). Classification (NCBI taxonomy): domain Eukaryota; kingdom Metazoa; phylum Arthropoda; class Malacostraca; order Decapoda; family Cambaridae; genus Procambarus; species Procambarus clarkii. Next base: position 28,234,712 of record NC_091164.1, on the reverse strand, counting down.
GTCGGGAACGCCCCCACACTACACGTCGTCGTGTCCTACCAGAGCCACTCGTCGTCCCACCGTTTAGCGCGTCGTCTCCGTGCCTCCTCACTGCAGGTCCGTCCTCCTTCTTGACTTCTTGAAGGTTGGAGTCGGTCTCCTGGCCGTCGTCTTCTCCCATCAACGGCTGTCGCCTACGTCTCAGCAACAGTCGTCCGGTTTCCCCAAATAGTCCTCTCTTCCTCAGCTACCCAGCGGCTCTGTCAGCCACTACGCTGTCACGAACTGGTGAATTGCCACAGACGTCAACATACGTCACTGCACGGCTTCACTGCTTCTTGCACAGCACCTGACTGGAGCACTTGTTGCTCAAATAACCGTCAATTCCCTCTTCTGGTTCAACACATGAACTAGGGAAGACTTCTCAGAGTACTGGCGGACTTCAGGTGACGCGTAAATCCACGGGAGCGGGAAACAACTGTCCAACTGACAGGACCACTCGTCGCACGTCCGACCTCTATGACGTGTCGTGTCTAACTGCTGGCGCCAGAGTGGCGCGCGGCCTGGACCCCCTTCCATCGTGACGTCACTTTCGCTATGGGAAGTTTTCATTGGCTCCCGGTGCCACATTGCTGTCGGTGACCAATCCGGTGTCACTGACGTCACACGGTTTTAGCGGGAAATCAGGGAGGCAAGCGCCATCTTGGCTCCCTAAAGGGCCTATACCACAGGCCAAAATATTACTATTTCGCAAATTTCTTGGCTCTCCGAGAACACTTCACTCTCTCCCATATATCAAATTGTAGCCTGCAACGTAGAGAACGCTTGGGAAAAGCAGACATGACTCTTACTGCAGGCGTGGGAGAATTATAAGGGGGGGAACTCCGTCACAATATATATATATATATATATATAGATATATATATATATATATATATATATATATATATATATATATATATATATATATATATATATATATATATATATATATATATATATATATATATATATATATATATATATATATATATATATATATATATATATATATATCTTTTCACTGTTGGAGGTAATTCAAAAATCAATTCTCCAAAATTCATTTTTATTTCTAGTCTGACGCGACACGAGCGTGTTTCGTAAAACTTATTACATTTTCAAAGACTTTAGTTTACAAATACACAACTGAATAGAACTTAAACATCTCCGATTTTGTTTATATCTACATTTGAGTGAGATGGATGGGGTGAGGTGGCATTAATAGGGTATTAATTTCATCAACACAAGACAGAACAAGAGGTGGCATTAATAGGGTATTAATTTCATCAACACAAGACAGAACATATATATATTTATATATATATATATAATATATAATATATAATATATATATAATGTGTGTGTGTGTATAACTCAGCCTATGGCTGTAACACTAGAAACGTCAATATTTCCCAATCAATCCTGAAAGTATATAAACCTCTGCCTGTTGCCGACACCCTAGAAACATTTACATGAATATTCCTCACCACAAAAATGGATATCACCCACCTTCAAATCACCTGCGTCTTACATGCCAATGACATTCAAACACTCTCCCAACACATTATAGGTAGTCACCATGAACCTCGGCTCTGCAGCTAGAGGCTCACTACCTTGTATCTCTAGATTCTTCCAGAATTGTCTACAAGGGTCTTCTACAGCTCTCCCAGACTGCTACACAATGAAGTTTTCCTCGAACACCAGTGATGCTTTACCACTGATTCCAGAGACACGTGCAACTCCACTTCACTGTTGCTTCACACAGCTTGAGGTCCAGCTCCTCACTATGGGGGCTCTGCTCTTCCACAGAGTCCAGCATTCACTTCTACAGCCTTGAAGTTCCATCCACTAACTTCTTCCCTAGCCTCGAAGTTCTCCCATCAACTCCATCCGCACACAAACCTGCAATTCCCAATGACATGCCAATAAAAATGTTTCCTTACTAACATATAACTAAAATTATTCACATAACATCAGTATCTTCAATCGACATCTCTTTTTAAACTCTCGCACGTTGCGAGGGGGACTCCCCCGTCCAGGGCGAATCCATGTTCCGCCCTAGCTGGGCGGCCCTCAGCCTGAGAATCTGCCTACCTCAGTTATCCACGGGCGCTCAGAGATGGTGGATGCGTCACTCCGTCCTCCAGGTGGTCGCCTCATCTTTACTCTCTTATTTAAGCTTACTGCCTTAATAAAATATGCCTAATGTATTCATAAACAATTGCCATGATCACTGGGCACACGATCAATCACAGGCAATTACTAACAACTGGTTACATAGGCTTACCACAGAATTTATTGGGTGCAGGGTGCATTCAAGCCCCAGTCTTCGACATTGGCGATCCCCGTCTCCTACAAAATCACTATTAAACAGCTTCACCAGGCCTCTCTAATTCCTGACTCGAGCACTAAGTCTTTCTCAGGCTTCATGCAAGAACGATTGATCAGTCCTCAACTCTTGATGGAGCACTGGACAAGAGGTTCTTCCCTTACTGCCAGGAACTCAAAGACAATACAACCTCCTCACACGACTTCTGTTGCTCGAGTGAGGTCAAGACGTCTGCAGTGAGCCTGCGCCCTCGTGTTCCTGTTCCCCAGCATTGTTGTGCCTCCTGACATGGGCGTTGGTGTGGCCTGCGACCTGGTCCTTGTGCTGAAGAAGGACGCTGGCCAAGTTGGTTCTGTGCTCTTGACACCTGCCTTGTTGATAACTATTAGCTTGTGTGTGGTTATTGGGTTGTGTTACTCTGTTTATCTGCTTAGCTGTTCTGTAGTTATGTTTTTGTATGGCGCTCTGGTGCCTTTTATTCTATGTGTTTCTTTCTGTATTCTTTTGTACCACTGTTAATATGCACAAAACTTATAGTGTGCATGACGTCTAGTTTCCCTTTGAGTGCCTGGTTCATTCTGAGCCAGGGCTTTTGTTTTTGTTTTTTTGTTTTTTTTTCTTTTTGCTGTGTTTTATTGTTTTGTACCCTTCGTGTATTTTGTCTGTATTTCGTAAGCTGCTTTTCTGTTTTCATGCTTTGTTACTGTGTTACTTAGTGTTTATATTCTGATCGTGTTCAAAGTTGTGCTGGTGCCTCAGCACCTTGTTTTTCTACTTGTATATATTGTACAATTCCATTATAAAAAGTACACTTCAAACACTATGCCGGGAAATAGTCTAATTTGCAAATCTCATCATCAGTTCCAAACTGTTCACACCAATATCTGAATCATGAAATTTGGTAGCAAGTGGCTGAAAACTTTCTTCGTTATTCAACACAATGTCACTGGTGGCAGCGTCAAATCAATAATGGGAATGGTGCTACAGTAGTTATGGATCCCTCACTGATACCCCCAGCCAGATACTGATGAAACCTTGGACGTGGTCAAAGCATTTAGGAAGATACCAATTCATACTCTGGTAAAACGTGTCTTAAATTTTGAATAGCGCAAAAATGTCGGTTATGTTATCAAATCGTTTAATGAATTTAAATATTACCTACATTCCCTTGATACTTAACCATGGCTTATCAGGCAAAAAAAAAAATACGTTTCTTTCGTGGAACATTTGAAGTAATAATTATCAAAAGAAGGCACCAAACCGGGAAGGCTATATAGCACCATCAAAGTGCAAAATAATCAGAAGGCACTAAATACCACCAAGAATGCCAATACAAGAACAAAAACGCATAAGGCGAACGATATCAAAAGTATCTGATTCACCAAGAATTCTATCGAGGGACAAGTGACCGCGAGGGAGGGTTGGAAAGCAAGACACACGCACATCCTGGAAGTCAGGACATTCAACAAGGATATGCACAACTGTAAGAGGGACAACTCAATTTGGACAATAAGGAGCAGGGCGGCGCTCCTTTAAGTGACCGTGAGTTAAGCGAGTATGGCCAATCCGCAACCTTGCTAGAGCAGTTTTCCCACCGCCAGTTACGGTGGCAGGAGGAAGGCCACGGGGACACACTACGTTTGAGAGTACGTAGCTTGTTACCAGCTACAGAAATCCAATAACCCTGCCAACAGGCAAGGATGGAGGAATGAATAACTGGATAAAAGTCGGAATAAGGGATACCTTTATGGGAGATGAGACAAGAACGGATAGCTTCTCTAGCGGTAGCATCCGCACACTCATTTAAAGAAACACCAATATGGCTGGAAATCCAGCAAAACTCTATTGATTTAAATTTACTAGAAATAAGAAACAGCCCACCGCCTCCTCCCCGGTTTCTTTGTACTGTCCCAGAGGGTCCCCTCCTGGTTCTCTGTCTAGGGTTCCCCTTCTTTCTACCCAGTCTGTCATGTCTCATGTGTCTTCTTTCTCCATTTCTTCTGGTCCTCTTTTCCCATCATTCTCCTCTGTCATTGGCTCTCCACGTTGCCTGACTGTGCGGGCTGATGTCCACCTCTGGTTTTCCCCCCGCTCCTTTCCCTCGTTCTTTACTCAGTTTACCCATGCCCCCTAACCCTGACTTCGTTGACCCTGTGCTTCTTTAACGTGCTGTTTTCCTTTTTCACTTTCCTTTCTTCTTTGTTCTCTGTTGCTATTCTTTATCTTTTTGTCGATGTCTATTCTTCTGTGGAACATCTGTGAATATTACGCCAAATTTTCTTGACCTCCAACTTTTAATTTCACAGTTTTCTCCCCTTTGTGTCTGTCGCCAGGAGCCGATGCTTGGTGCTCGTCCTGGTCGCTTCCATGGCTATTCTTTTCTCTCCCCTTCCCCCAGCTGTTGCTGGGGGCCCATAACTCATCTGCTCTCTTGATTCGCTCTGATTTTCCCTTCGTCCCCTTACTTTTTTCATCGCCTCTCCACTGTTCTGCTGCCCGTGTCTTTATGCATATATGATACACGGTTTGTTCCATTCATCTCCCCCCCCCCCCCACTGTTCCACTTTCTCTTCCCGAGCTTCAACCCCCACCTGGACTCCTTGCCGGTGCCTGTGCTCCTGCTGGGTGATTTAAATTGGCGGCATGCCCTTTGGGGTGATGGGCTGACAAACACCCGAGGTCGCCTCCTTGAACCTTTCATCCTCTCTTCTTCCCTGTCTCTTCTGAATTCTGGTGAGCCCACTCATTTAGACTCTCGGACTCGCTCCCTTTCCGGTCTCGATCTTCCTCTGTGCTCGTCATCCCTTTACATAGATTTCGAGTGGCGGGTCCTTGATGACCTCCATGTCGGTGACCATTTTCCTAACCTTGTTACTTTTTTCTCTTTTTACCCTCCTCTCTCCTTCCCTAGGTGGTCGTTGGTCGAGGCTGACTGGCGTCTCTTTACTTTCCATGCTACTATTTCCGACCTCTCCATTCTACCTGACCCTCGTGCCCTCCTTCTTTTTCATGATTCTGCCCTCGGCTCCATTCCTTGCGCTTCCTCTCTGGGAACGCGGAAGTGTGCTCTCTGGTGGAATGTGGACTGTGCTTGGGCTGTCCGCTGTAAGCGTGCAGCCTGGAAGAGGCGCCGCCGCCGGCACACGGTTGAGTCTTTTGTTTCGGAAGGCAAGTGCAGTGGCCCGTAGGACCATCCGTTCGGATAAGCGTGCATGCTGGATGTCTTATGTCTCCACCATTACGTCCGAAACTCCTCTGCCACTGGTCTAGAAGCGTATCTGCAAGATAGCGAGTAAGTTCGTTTCTGATTGAACGAACGAAGTTCGTTTCTGATTGAACGAACGAAGTTCGTTTCTGATTGAACGAACGAAGTTCGTTTCTGATTGAACGAACGAAGTTCGTTCGAACAGGAACGAACTTCGAATCAGGAAATTGCTGGTCGTGGCCGAATTGGGTTATCATTTTTCATCTGTTAGTTCTGGTTCTCATCTTCCCCAAATCTTCCTTCTTCGTAAGCCTATTCTTGAATCTCGTCATTTAGATTTCTGTACCCATCTTCGCCTTCCCTATAACGATCCCTTCTCTCTCTGAGCTTCAGTCTGCCCTTGCCCTCCGCGGTTATACGGCGGCAGGCTCCGATGGCATTCATTATGAGATGCTTCACCATCTCTCTCCGTACACGTCTCGGTATTTACTGAGTCTGTACACTCGGTATTTACTGAGTCTGTACACTCGGGTCTGGGAGTCGTTGTTAGTCCCTGAGGACTGCTCGATGCTGTTGTCCTCTCTGTTCAGAAACCATAGGTATCTCGGGTCATCCCCAAAGGACTTCCGCCCTATTGCCCTCACGAGTTGTGTCTGCAAGCTCTTTGAACGTATGGTTAACGTTCGTTTAATGTGGTTCTTAGAACACTATCACCACCTCTCCCATTCTCAATTTGGTTTTTGCAAGTGCTGCAGGTCAACGGATGTCCTGGTGAACTTGGAGGTCCATATTCATACTGCTTTTGCTGCAAAGACCTCCGTTGTTGCCGTCCTTTTTGACCTGGTAAAGGCTTACGACACTACCTGGCGGTAGCATATTCTGTCCCAACTTCATTCTTTTGGCCTTCGCGGTCTCCCACTCTTCCTCCAAAGTTTCCTCTTTCGTCGTTCCTTTCGTGATAGGCTTGGTACCACTCTCTCTCTCTGCCCCTTTTAGGCAGTATGAGGGTGTACCCCAGGGTAATGTTCTGAGCACTACTCTTTTTCTAGTTGCCCTCAACAGTCTTCTTTCCTCTCTTCCTTCTGGTGTCTTCTCCGCTCTCTATGTTGACAATCTTACCCTTTGCTGTCAGGGTGATGATTTGCCTCTCCTTCAACGGCGTCTTCAACTTGCGATTGATGCCGTGTCGTCTTGGGCCACCGATCATGGCTTCAAGTTCTCTGCATCTAAGACTAGTGCTATGAATTTTACTCGGAAGCATGCATGTCGTTCTTCGTCCCTTTTTGTCGCTTTAAGGTCATCCCCTTGTGTACAGAGATTCTGCTAAGCTTTTGGGGTTAATCTTTGACACTCATTTGTCTTTGTCGCCCCATATCTCTTACCTCCGAGTTGAATGCTCTAAGGATCTTAACCTACTTAAGGTTTTGTCCCATACTTCTTGGGAAGCAGATCGGCGTACGCTCCTCTCTTTGCACTCCTCTCTCGTTCTGTTTAAACTCGATTATGGTTGCCCTGCATACTTTTCTACTTCTCCTACTCCTCGCCGTCTTGATGCTTTGCACCATACTGGGTTGCATCTCGACTCTGGTGCCTTTCGTTCGACTCCCGCCCTCAGCTTGTTTGTTGACACTGGCTTCCTCTTTCTCCATGACCCCCGTGATCGCTATTGTCTTCGCTATCTTGTGCGTTCCTCACAACATCCTTCCTCTCGCCTCTGTCGTGCTTTAACTTTTACTCCTCCTGTGGTTCCTGTTCCTCTTAATCGCCTCCCTCTTTCCATCCGACTATCTCGCTTACAGGATTCTCTTTCCGTTCGTATTTCTAATGTTTCTCCTCGTATTCTTCCTTCCTTGCCCCCGTGGAAAGTCCCCCTTCTAAAGTTTTGTACATCCTTGACCCGCATTACTAAAACTTTTACCCCTCCTACGGTTCTGAAACGTCTTTTTCTTCAACACTTATCTTCGCATTCCCACTCTGTTTCCATCTTCACTGATGGGTCTAAGTCTGCGAACGGTATGGGCTGCTCTGTTGTTTTTCCTGACCGCACTTATATGTGTCGCCTCCCTTCGGAGGCTAAAGTCTTCACAGCAAAACTTTTTGTTATTCTCTATGCTCTCCGTCTTTTGCGAAAGACGGAGAGCATGCTTTTGGTGGGCAAAAGGGGGAAACGATGAACTTGGTGCCTAGCCTCAGGAAAAGATAAACGGTCCCAGTTTTTTTTTTAATTTCTTAAGGACGGTTGCCTCAAGTTTGTAACGTATACACGCTCGGGAGAAGGTAGGGTGGACCTCACCGCAATTGAGGCAGCGGGCCTGGGATGAAGTGCACTCCAACTTAGTGACCCTCGCCTCCACACATGGGACAGAGGGAGACAGGACTAAAGCATTTGAGGGTACCATGCCCAGACCTACAGCACTTATTGCAGAGCCAAGGAAAGAGAATGTACTCCTGGACAGAGCACCTGGCTCCAGCAAGAATGACAGAGGGCGGAAGGGTCCTACCATCAAAGGTAATCTTCACAACCTGAAGGGGCAGTCGGCGATGACCAGGAGAGGGACGAGTAAAGGTGTGGGAACCGATCTGTGAGATTTATACTTATTTAATTTATATACTTCGATAGCAATTTGTATGATGTTAAGTGGACTGTATTTCTGCAATAATCTCATAATCTCACAAATCGATCCTCTACACATTAGGGGGGTTTATATTATTGAATTTATATATATGCAGCCAATCAAACTACAGTAATAGACTACATACATTGAAGAGGTTCCTTATTTTATTTGTACAGCCGGCCTTAGTCCACCAGGTATAACCAGGATGTAGACACCACATTTTCCCTCTTTGAGGTAGCTTCCATCACCCTGGTAACTGATGCACAAAGCATGCTTCCTCGTCTTGACCTGTCAAAAGGGCGCTAGCTATAAAGCCAGAATCCTATATATGACAGCTATATCAGAGAAAACACTGTACATGGAACAATGAAGACCTGGCTTAATTACCTTTAGTATGAGGCGATCTTATGCTCTAACAGGGTCACCCTATCCAATGACATTAATGGCCATAAATGAAAGATAAATGGGTTTCGGCAGAACACTTAACTTGAATTTGTTGACAGCGTGTTGATAATGGTACACCTTTGGTTTCCATAACACTTCGTCTAAGTAAAATTAACAGGAGCCGAATTGCTCCCGTGCGCCTCTGGTCTCAGTACAAACAATGGCTGCGGCTGACCACTCCCTCACCCTGACGCTACTGGCCTACATTGTCCAGATGACAGTAAGTGATAGAAGGGTCACATTTACTTTACTTTAATACTGATAATTCAATTAATTTATATGAGATGTTTTTATGATGGTAGAGTCCAAAGACTAATGTATTTAAGAATAATTCCCACCATAATAGGTGGTGAATTTATAACAGTATGTGGAATGATATCCTGTTTTCTATAGACGGAAATTCCACTACAATTTACATTTTCTATGGGTAACTTGTTTATACAATACAGCAATTATTATCTGTCTGTATGTTATATTAAATGGTGTCGGATTTTCCGACATAATTCCCCAGGGGCTGCTCATGGGTCGAAGTCCTATTTAGAACAGACGAATACCGATACTCCTCCTTCGAATTATTAGATAAATTTGATGTTAGTAGTTAGTAATCACACATTTGTGCGTCTGTTCGTACAGGACGGATGTCCCGTACTAGAGTTGCAGGGGTTAGAAGTCTAATGCGATTTCATTTCCCTGTCAACTCTTGAAAGGCTAATATTCAAGCCTAAATACATATTATTTAACCCAGAAGACTGAATGTGATCAAGTACTACAGTCAAGTATGATTCAGGGACTGCAGTGAGATCATTGACATTAGATATAACTTGAAGTTTGTTCAGGTAACTGGTCACTGATATATAAACACTGAGGCCCAAGGAATACATCTTGATTAAATAATAAATGTATCAAATCAGTCATCAGATTTATTGGGGTTTAATTTAGTTAATTGATTCAGAAGATTGAATAGCTCATCATTAAAGTAAAGTATGGTTCTGAGACTGCAGTGGGTTCAGTGACATTGGTCGCAGTGACTTGTAGCTGTTTAAGCTACTGTTCACTGATTTGCCACTGAGGCCTCATGAACTCATCTTCAGCTTTAAATGATGATACTAACATCAACCTCTGTTGGTATAGTCAGCTGTAATCTCCTTAGTATAATGCTACTGGAGAAATATAATCAGCTGACAAATTCAGATTTCTATTGGTATTGTTTATCTGCAGGCATAGGTCTCCTCAGACTTGATACTGGGCCTGAGAGTAATTTACCTCCTGCAGAGTTTAACATGGTTATGCCCTGATATTTAGTAGGGCTACCGATGAATCGATGACAATAGTCTGTCCCAACAAGGAGACCGAAGTCGGTGAGGTGATCAGACTTAATATTATCTGCCAATTTTATTCCTCTATTTCTCAGGAATTTGGCTGTTGCTCTCAGACCTTGAACTTGTAGGTCTACTGGTATTTTGTCCACCACAATGGCTTGTACTCTACAGGCGTACCTGCCTAAACGTACTGATGGTTGTACCACCTGGTAGACTTGAGGTCCTGCATCTGTTACAAACCCTGAGATGTTGAATGACATCTGGGCTACAGGCCTTAATTGTAGTTCATCTGCCAACTTTTTAGTGACAAATGTTCTCTGGGACCCTTGGTCAAACAACCCACGGGTATGGACCTTGGCCCTCTTATTCAGGATGGTAATTTGGCCAGTAGGCAAAGTCGTATTACCTTTAGACTTCGCCGATTGGACACTCTTTGTTGGTTGCACCTTGCAGTACTGTACTGTGGTGGGAATGCTATCTTCCACCTTGGGGTTTGGAGACGTTGTTTTGGTGTCTCTGCACAATGATGCATGGTGCTGACCTTTGTTACACCTATTACAGGTGTGTAATTGGGTATCACAGTCGTTGATGTTATGTTTCCTGAGGCACCTCGTGCAATGTTGCAAATCTTTGAGTCGCTCAACACGGGCGTCACTATCAGGAAAATTAGGGCAGTGGTACATTGAATGTTTCTCATTGCAGAACAAACATGTTCCATAGCTTCCAGTACCCTTTGGTGTTACGTTCTTGGGTGACACAGTAACTATAGGCTTGGAGGGTCCTACTGCATATACGCCCACACTGCTACTGTTCCACTTTGGTGTTGAATTATATTGTCTAGATTGATTTGGAGTACCTTTGGTACTCTGTGGTTTACTATTATTGGTTTCTGAGGGTTTACTTGGTGGTTTTAATTTGTCATGTGTTCGTAATTGATGAACTACTGACTTTAAACCTTCAGATATTTCATTCATGGATAAGATGCTTTTATTGTAATGAGCACTCATTTGTCTCAATATGTCCCTAGGTATTTTCTCCTGGACAATTATTTTCAAGACCCACTCAGCCCCGTTTGTATCTGCTGTCAGGCTGAGGGCATTGATCAATGATTCTACCTCCAGCTTGAAGACTTGGAGTGAATCAGCTGAAGCCTCCGGTGGGGGTAAATGCAACAGCTCATGAACTAAATGTGATGTTCTTACTTCTGGATCAGCATAATTATCCTTGAGGAGTTTTACTGCCAGATCATAGCCGTCATTAGTTAATCTCAGATGGGATACTACTGTTTTAGCCTCACCTGATAATTGGCCTTGCAAATAAGAGAATTTACTACTCTTTGGTAAAGATTGTTTGGAGTCTACAAGGTCAACGAATTTGTTCCAAAATTCGTCCCAATCTTCCTCATCTTTTCCTGAGAAAGTGGGTAAATTAATTGGAGGGAGTCGAGCTTCTGCTTGACTCGTATTAGATGTAACTGTTGTTGTTGTTGTTGTTGCCTTGTTCTGGGCAATTAATTTGACGTAAGGCTGTAATGTAGCCTGAGTGTGATCTTCATAATTCGCTAGATCAACCATAATGTCGTCTATTTCTGTTTCTGATAAATTGGTGTTGGCAAGTTCAGCCACATATGTTGCTATTTGACATTTGATTTGCTCAAATTTACCTGCAGCTGCTTGATAATAGCTTTCCAGGTCAGCATAATCAACTTGAGATTGTTGTGACAAATCTTCACATTTCTTGATCTGTCTTGTTAAGTGGCCTTTAAGACCTGTAAGGGTTCTTTTCATTCTCCCTGCATTATCCATACTGGCTAGTTGGTGAAGCCTTGTGGGACTTGTACTTGGGTCGCTCATAATACTGAACAAGTACTGATGGTAGCCTAGGGTAAATTCTGCACTCACTATGCTGTAATCCTACCTCTGCTAGAGGTTAGCACATAAAATTAATACACATTATATATATACAATCATACACACTAATGATTTGAGTGATAAACCAGTGTCACTGGAAGTACCTTTAGGTTAGCTCTTCTATATCACCCTAGGATGGTAGAGACACTAATTAATCACTCAAAGGTGTAATGATCATAAGTAAATTATTATACACACAACTCAACTCGAGTTGATAAAAATTACACCCAAAATAGGGTCTGGACCATTCATTAATGGTGTTAGGTTGTTGAATATAGTACAACTGACTATGGTAATAATGGGACTAGGATGAGCAATAATAATTCAACTAGTCAGTAATATCCTACCCTGTTGTTGGTTGGCAATTAGTAAATATTATACTGTGATCACTAGTGCAATATATATTAAATAATTCTCTATTTTGGAGAAATAATATACACAGTTATTGCTGATAGCCTCTATGAAACTTCTAATATCATCTAGAAGTATTAAATATTATTAGTGACCTCGCGAAATAAAGTCCACTTAATTCGTAGATAATCTCTCGCGAAATTTAACACCACGAAATCCGTGAACAATCTCGCGAAACCACAGCCACTACTTTGGCTGGCTTCAATATTAGCGCTGTAATTTCACAGAATAACACGCCACCAAATCTGTGGGTGTGCATGAAACCGCTGACGAGGCTGATCTGAACTGAGCGGGGCTCGTGAACTCGCACGAGTCAAAGCCGCCGTCTTTGACTGCTGGCCTTTGTTTAAATCACACTGCACTAGTTTATTTAATGAATCCACTGGTTAACTGGTTCATCCGGTACTAAGATGACCAAATGTGGGTTCAAAGGATCAAATAATCCGTCATCCGGTTCGAAGATGACCAAATAATGTGGGAACCGATCTGTGAGATTTATATTTATTTAATTTATATACTTCGATAGCAATTTGTATGATGTTAAGTGGACTGTATTTCTGCAATAATCTCATAATCTCACAAATCGATCCTCTACACATTAGGGGGGTTTATATTATTGAATTTAAATATATGCAGCCAATCAAACTACAGTAATAGACTACATACATTGAAGAGGTTCCTTATCTTATTTGTACAGCAGGCCTTAGTCCACCAGGTATAACCAGGATGTAGACACCACATTTTCCCTCTTTGAGGTAGCTTCCATCACCCTGGTAATTGATGCACAATGCATGCTTCCTCGTCTTGACCTGTCAAAAGGGCGCTAGCTATAAAGCCAGAATCCTATATATGACAGCTATATCAGAGAAAACACTGTACATGGAACAATGAAGACCTGGCTTAATTACCTTTAGTATGAGGCGATCTTATGCTCTAACAGGGTCACCCTATCCAATGACATTAATGGCCATAAATGAAAGATAAATGGGTTTCGGCAGAACACTTAACTTGAATTTGTTGACAGCGTGTTGATAATGGTACACCTTTGGTTTCCATAACACTTCGTCCAAGTAAAATTAACAGGAGCCGAATTGCTCCCGTGCGCCTCTGGTCTCAGTACAAACAATGGCTGCGGCTGACCACTCCCTCACCTTGACGCTACTGGCCTGTATTGTCCAGATGACAGTAAGTGATAGAAGGGTCACATTTACTCTACTTTAATACTGATAATTAAGTTAATTTATATGAGATGTTTTTATGATGGTAAAGTCCAAAGACTAATGTATTTAAGAATAATTCCCACCATAATAGGTGGTGAATTTATAACAGTATGTGGAATGATATCCCGTTTTCTATAGACGGAAATTCCACTACAATTTACATTTTCTATGGGTAACTTGTTTATACAATACAGCAATTATTATCTGTCTGTATGTTATATTAAATGGTGTCGGATTTTCCGACAAAAGGTATCCACCTGAAGGACAGAATGACCCTGGGCCTCGAGAATATGCTTGATATCCTCGTGGCAGTCTTTTAGATTTCTAACACCGGTTGCAACATGGTGCGGGAGGAGAACAGTGTCAACACTGGCATTTATCCGACCGTTCTTTGAGACCTGAACAGGGGGTCTGCCAATGCAGGATAAGGTGGCCAAGCAGGTGGCTGCATCCTGAGAAAGAGCAGCAGCAATGACACGGGTACCAAGATGAGTGGGGTTGAAGGTAACAGAGTAATACATAACACATAATTGTTTAAGCAATGTAGATATTACAGTCATAGGGGAAGGAATTATTAGGGAAAAGCGCCAAGCCATTACGACTATATAGCACTGGGAAGGGGTCAGGATAAGGATTTGGGTTGGGACGAGGGGAAGGAATGGTGCCCAACCACTTGGACGGTCAGGGATTGAGCGCCGACCTGCAAGAAGCGAGACCGTCGCTCTACCGTCCAGCCCAAGTGATTGGGTCTGAAAGTAACAGAAGCATCTACCGAATCTACAAGTAAGTAATTATCAAAAGAAGGCACCAAACCGGGAAGGCTATGTAGCACCATCAAATGTGCGGAATAATCAGAGGGCGCTAAATATCACCAAGGATCCCAATACGAGAACAAAAACACATAAGGCGAACGATATCAAAAGTATCCGAGTCACCAAGAATTCTATTGAGGGACAGGTGACCGCTAGGGGCAGTCAGAAAGCAAGACACACGCTCGTCCTGGAAGTCAGGACATTCAAGAAGGACATGCGCGACCATAAGAGGGATAATGCAATTAGGACAATAAGGAGCAGGGCAGCGCTCCATCAAGTGATCATGGGTTAAGCGAGTATGGCAAAGACGCAACCTCACCAGAGCCATTTCCCATCGCCGGTTACGGTGGTAGGAGGACGGCCACGAGGAAACACAACATTTAAGAGTAGGTAGTTTGTTACCAGTAACAGACGACCAAGAAGCCTGCCAACAGGTAAGGATGGAGGAATGGATAACCGGGTAAAAGTCGGAATATGGAATACCTTTACGAGAGATGGGACAAGAGCGAACAGCTTCCTTGGCGGCAGCATCCACACGTTCATTTAAAGACACATCAATATTGGCTGGGAACTCAACAAAACTCAACCGACTTAAATTTACTGTGAACAAGAAACAGCCAATGCTGGATCTCAACAACTACTGGATGAACCGGATTAAAGGACCCGAGAGCCGTGAAGGCACTACGAGAGTCAACAACAACTACAAAAGAAAACTGACAACGAGAAAGCAGGAGACGAAGAGCATAGAGAATAGCATAGAGCTCCGCTGTAAAGATGCTAGTCTCCGGAGGTAAGCGACACATATAAGTGCGATCAGGAAAAACAACAGAGTAGCAAACACCGTCCGCAGACTTAGACCCATCGGTGAAGGCAGAAACGGAGCGGGAGTGAGAAGAAAAGTGTTCAAGGAAAAGGCGTTTTAGAACCGTAGGAGGGGTAAAAGCTTTATTGATGCGGGTCAAGGACATACAAAACTGCGGAAGGGGGACACTCCACGGTGGCAAAGAAGGAACAACACAAGGAGAAACATTAGAAACACGAACGGAAAGGGAATCCAGTAAGCGAGATAACCGGACAGAAAGAGGGAGGTGGTGAAGAGGAGAAGGAACCGCAGGAGGGGTAAAAGTTAAAGCACGACAGAGGCGAGAGGAAGGATGTTGTAAGGACCCCGCAAGATAGCGAAGACAGTAGCGATCACGGCGGTCCTGGAGAGACAGGAAGCCAGTGTCAACATACAAGCTAAGGACCGGAGGCGAACGAAAGGCACCAGAACTGAAGCGCAATCGAGTATGGTGCAAAGCATCAAGACGGCGAAGAGTAGAAGGAGAAGCAGACTAGTAAGCAGGGCAACCAAAATCGAGCTTAGACAGGACGAGAGAGGAATGTAAGCAAGGAGAGTGCGCCTATCCGTTCCCCAAGAAGTATGGGACAATACCCGAAGGAGGCTAAGAGCCTTAGAGCACTTAGCACAGAGGTAAGAGATATAGGGAGACCAAGACAAACGAGTATCAAGGAATAACCCCAAAAGCTTTGCGGAATCTTTGTACTCAAGGGGATGACCATAAAGTGACAAAGAGGGACGAAGAACGACCCGTTTCCGAGTAAAAGACATGGCACAAATCATAGAAGTAGAGAACTTGAAGCCATGATCGGTGGCCCAAGACGACACGGCATCAATCGCAAGTTGAAGCCAGCGCTGAAGAAGAGACGAATCGTCACCCTGACAACAAAGGGTATGATCATCTACATAGAGAGCGGATTAGATACCTGAAGGAAGAGAGGAAAGAAGAACATTGAGGGCAACCAGAAAAAGAGTAGTGCTCAGAACACTACCCTGGGGCACACCTTCGTATTTCTGAAAAGAAGCAGAGAGAGCGGTACCAAGGCGCACCAGAAAGGACGACGAGAGAGGAAGCTGCGGAGAAAGTGAGGGAGATGACCACGAAGGCCAAAAGAATGAAGCTGGGATAGAATATGATATCGCCAAGTGATGTCATAAGACTTTTCCAGGTCAAAAAGAACAGCAACAACGGAGATCCTCGCAGAAAAAGCAGTACGAATATAGACCTCCAAGTTCACCAGTACATCTGTCGTGCTGCGGCACTTGCGGAAACCAAATTGAGAAAGGGAGAGGAGGTGATGGTGTTCCAGGAACCACATCAGACGAAAGTTAACCGTACGTTCAAAGAGTTTGCAAACACAACTTGTGAGGGCAATAGGGCGAAAGTCCTTAGAGGAATTTCCCAGAGACCCTGGTTTGCGAACAGGGAGGACAACGGCATCGAGCCAGTCCTCAGGGACTGACGACGACTCCCAGATCCGATTATACAGACTCAGTAAATACTGAGATGTGCATGGAGGGAGATGTCGAAGCATCTCATAATGAATACCGTCGGAGCCCGCCGCCGTAGAACCGCAGAGGGCCAGGGCAGAACGAAGTTCAGAGAGAGACAAGGGATCGTTATAGGAAAGTCGACGACGAGTGCAGAAATCTAAAGGACGAGACTCAAGGACAGGTTTATGAAGAAGGAAAGATTGGGAAAGATGAAGACCAGAGCTAACAGAAGAAAAGTTGGAACCCAATTCGGTAGCTGTTATGATCTCAGCCTGCAGGAGAAACGAGTCTCCCCTTTGAGAGTTATTCAGCAAGCCTGACCTAACCAGACGGTCTAAGAAATATAGAGGTGATAACACATATGTAAAATAGCTGGTTGGATATGACGAACAATTTAAGATTATGGCAAGTGCAGAAGAAAACAGATAAATGACTGGCTAGGAGATGTGGACATTTTGCTGGAGGCGTGAGGCTCGTTTCTGGAGGGCTTTGACTTCACTTGAGGCCAGACATCGCAGGGGAAAAGCCGTGCTCAGCTTGAGCTCCCGTCAGAAAGGAACCCCTAGTGATATATCTCCAAGAGAAGAGAAGTATGCAGACGTGCCAGCTGTAGAATCGAGCTGGGAACGTTGTGGTCTCAAGTCCTGGTCGACGAGGAGAGTATTAAACCGCCCAGAGACATTTTCATGGGCTGTGGAATCACCCTGACCAGGCTTCTTCAGAGGGAGGAGCGCCCTCGACCAGATAATCTGTGGTAAGCACGATATACGCCAGTTCATAGTGATTGCTTGTAGTTGGTCGTGTGCACAGCGACAGTAGCAATGTTTATTGATAAGTTAGACATGTTTTAATAAGGCAGAAGGCCTGAAATAAGAGAGTGGAGAGGGAGGAACACGGAGCAACATCCATCTCCTCTGAGCGCTGGCAGGCAACTGAGGGAGCCCGGCTCCTGACGGCTCCTGACCCTCCCAGCGTGAGTGAGGACCGCCGCCGGGCGAGGTGGAGTATGGACCCGCCCAAAACGGGGGAGTCCACTCTCACAGTATGTAGAGAGCAGATGGATATAGGAGGCAAACATATTGTGTGGTTATTTTTTGTTTAGTTGTTTAAGGGGAAACATTTTTATTGGAGTGTCGATGGGTTGCAGGTTTGTCTTTGGGGAAGAAGTTGCTGAGAACTTCGAAGCCAGCACAGATGAAGTAATTGATGAGACTCCAAGGTAGTGGAGCAGAGGACTTCGAGCTGTGAGGAGAAGCAGTGAAGAGGAGTGTCACGTGCTTCTGTAGAGGTGGTGAAGCACCATAGTTGCTCGAGGAAACTTCATGGTGTAGCAGCCAAGAGAGCTGTGGAGGACCCTAGCAGAAGGGTGAAACACCGTAGTTGCTCAAGGAAACTTCATGATAGCAGCCTGGAGGAGCTGCAGAGGATCCTGGTAGTGAAGACCGGAAGGACCTGAAGATATCAGGGTAGTGAACTTCCAGAGGTGGAAGGGAAGTTCTGATGGATTACTTGTAGGGAGTTGATAGTGTTTGGTTGTCATTAGCGTGCAAGACGCAGTGTGAGGTGAGTGATTGTTTGCATTCTTATGTCTAGGAGTGTTTTATACTGAAGTTTAGAGTTACAGTCGTAGGCTGGATTACTAACATATATGTATGCGTTCTAGGACTGATAGGGTGATCGATTGATCATTGCAGTGTATCAAGGAACATTTTTGTTTATATATGTTAGACATAACATATATATATATATATATATATATATATATATATATATATATATATATATATATATATATATATATATATATATATATATATATATACTCTCCTAAACACGAGAGTCAAGTATACAACTTTAGAACACTTTCCCACCAGGAGACTCGAACCCTAGCCAGCACAGAAGCCTTCCAGCAACTGGCATAACAGGTACGCCTTAACCCTCTCCACCACCTGCTCAGACCCTTAAAAGAGATGGTAATTCCGGAGTATTTAAATACACCAAAGATCACCACCTCCCAAGAGCACTAGAGCAAGTGAGGGGTCATTTATACGTTTATTTCATCAAGTCCCTGTTAATATGGGAAGACACAGTGTCTATGCTTAAGGCACAACTCTCCTAAACACGAGAGTCAAGTATACAACTTTAGAACACTTTCCCACCAGGAGACTCGAACCCTAGCCAGCACAGAAGCCTTCCAGCAACTGGCATAACAGGTACGCCTTAACCCTCTCCACCACCTGCTCAGACCCTTAAAAGAGATGGTAATTTCGGAGTATTTAAATACACCAAAGATCACCACCTCCCAAAAGCACTAGAGCAAGTGAGGGGTCATTTATACGTTTATTTCATCAAGTCCCTGTTAATATGGGAAGACACAGTGTCTATGCTTAAGGCACAACTCTCCTAAACACGAGAGTCAAGTATACAACTTTAGAACACTTTCCCACCAGGAGACTCGAACCCTAGCCAGCACAGAAGCCTTCCAGCAACTGGCATAACAGGTACGCCTTAACCCTCTCCACCACCTGCTCAGACCCTTAAAAGAGATGGTAATTTCGGAGTATTTAAATAGACCAAAGATCACCACCTCCCAAGAGCACTAGAGCAAGTAAGGGGTCATTTATACGTTTATTTCATCAAGTCCCTGTTAATATGGGAAGACACAGTGTCTATGCTTAAGGCACAACTCTCCTAAACACGAGAGTCAAGTATACAACTTTAGAACACTTTCCCACCAGGAGACTCGAACCCTAGCCAGCACAGAAGCCTTCCAGCAACTGGCATAACAGGTACGCCTTAACCCTCTCCACCACCTGCTCAGACCCTTAAAAGAGAAGGTAATTTCGGAGTATTTAAATACACCAAAGATCACCACCTCCCAAGAGCACTAGAGCAAGTGAGGGGTCATTTATACGTTTATTTCATCAAGTCCCTGTTAATATGGGAAGACACAGTGTCTATGCTTAAGGCACAACTCTCCTAAACACGAGAGTCAAGTATACAACTTTTGAACACTTTCCCACCAGGAGACTCGAACCCCAGCCAGCACAGAAGCCTTCCAGCAACTGGCATAACAGGTACGCCTTAACCCTCTCCACCACCTGCTCAGACCCTTAAAAGAGATGGTAATTTCGGAGTATTTAAATACACCAAAGATCACCACCTCCCAAGAGCACTAGAGCAAGTGAGGGGTCATTTATACGTTTATTTCATCAAGTCCCTGTTAATATGGGAAGACACAGTGTCTATGCTTAAGGCACAACTCTCCTAAACACGAGAGTCAAGTATACAACTTTAGAACACTTTCCCACCAGGAGACTCGAACCCCAGCCAGCACAGAAGCCTTCCAGCAACTGGCATAACAGGTACGCCTTAACCCTCTCCACCACCTGCTCAGACCCTTAAAAGAGATGGTAATTTCGGAGTATTTAAATACACCAAAGATCACCACCTCCCAAGAGCACTAGAGCAAGTGAGGGGTCATTTATACGTTTATTTCATCAAGTCCCTGTTAATATGGGAAGACACAGTGTCTATGCTTAAGGCACAACTCTCCTAAACACGAGAGTCAAGTATACAACTTTAGAACACTTTCCCACCAGGAGACTCGAACCCTAGCCAGCACAGAAGAAATATATATATATATATATATATATATATATATATATATATATATATATATATATATACATATATATATATATATATATATATATATATATATATATATATATATATATATATATATATATATATATTTCTCTTGTTGATAGTGCAACGGTGTATGTAGACTTGATCTACTTGAGGAGGTTGATAGTATCAGGTGGTGAACCAGGAGATAGGATACCACTTGATAAGCTGATGATAGAGTTCTGATGGTGTTGGAGTGCAACCTTATTGTAATAGTATAGAGTATAGGATTCACTATTATTATATGTGTGTATGGGCTTTGTCCAGTAATCGTATTCCAATTTGTTGGTGTTTGCCCTTGTCCTAGTGAGGCTTCCCAGGAAATAGTAAAGGAAGAGAGAGAGAGAGAGAGAGAGAAAGAAAGAACCAAGAACCACCGCTGTGGACAGGGTAGGATGAAAAATTAGTAAGTCAAAGGGGATTGAGGAGATCATATCACATAAAGAGAGAGTGGGGAGTCACAGCGGCTCGAGTGGGTGTGTGCACGTGACAACGAGGCTAAGTGTTGGAGCCGCATCCCCTAAACGTGTGACGTTGAGCCCCTCTCCAAGAGCCAGAAGCGCCTAGTGTGATCTCCTAGAGAGGTATAAGCACTCTACCGAGTTGTGGGTTGGGTTGTCCGTATAGAAGGATCAACACGACAACACCACCAACCCACAATCTATAATAGTAGCGACCTGCAATGGGTCTGCCACAAGAGTACCACAGAGGTGAAGGACCGATGAAACATCGGGAACGAACTTACCCGCTATCTCGCAGATACGCTTCCAGATCTGTGGCAGGGGAACTTCGGACGTAATTGTGAAGGCATAAGATGTCCAACATTCACGTTTAGCCGTATGGATGGCCTTACGGGCCACCGCACTCGCTTTCCGAAAGAAAAGAAAAGAATCGGCCGTCTGCCGACGGCGGAGACTCTTCCAGGTTGCACGCTTACAGCGCTTACAGCGTACAGCCCGAGCACAGTCTGCATTCCACCAGGGAACGCACTTCCGTGGACCCCTAGAGGAAGAGCAAGGAATAGAGCCGAGGATAGCGTCGAAGTCAGTGTCATGAAAAAGGAGGAGAGCACGATGGAGAGGTTGAAGGGAGAAGTCAGATAGAGAAGCACTGATGATAAATAGGTTCCAGTCCACTTTAGCAAACTGCCACCTAGGGAAGGAGAGGGAAGGGCGAAAAGAGAAAAAATAACAAGGATGGGAAAATGGTCACTGCCATGGAGGTCATCTAGAATCTGCCACGTGAAATCTAAGTAAAGAGAAGAAGAGCAAAGAGAAAGATCAAGACAGAAAAGGGTGCGAGTCCGAGAGTCCAAATGAGTGGGCTCACCAGAATTCAGAAGAGACAGGGAAGAAGAAAGGATAAACGGCTCAAGCAGGCGAACTCGGGTATTCGTCAGAACATCACCCCAAAGAGAATGACGACAATTGAAATCACCCAACAGGAGCACAGGCTCCGGCAAGGAGTCCAGGAGGTGTTTCAGATCAGGTAGAGAAAGTGGGACACTCTGGGGGAGATAAATTGAACAATTTGTGTACCATTGTCCCACAAAGATACTAGCAGCAGAACAATGGAGAGGCGAAGGAAAAAGTAAGGGGACAAAGGGAACATCAGAGCGAATCAAGAGAGCAGAAGAATTAGGAGCACCAGCAACAGCTTGGGGGGGGGGGAGAGAAAGGAATAGCCACGAAAACGACCAGGACGAGCACCAAGCATCGGCTTCTGGAGACAGACACAATGGGCCGAAAACCACGAAATCAGAAGTTAGAGTGCGAGGAAATTGGCGTAATAACCTCGAACGTTCCATTGAAGAATAGACATCGACGAGAAGAGAAAGGACAACAACAGAGAACAAGGAAGAAACAAAGGCGAAAGAGCAGCATAGCACGTTAAAGAATATCAGGGTCGGGATCAGGGTCAGCAAAGTCAGGGTTAGGGGGCATGGGTAAACTGAGCAAAGATGGAGGGAAGGAAGTTGGAGAACAGACCAGGGGTGGGCGGGCGGGGTCCGGAGGAGGAGGAGGAAGAGGAGGAGACAACGGAGAGGAGCAGTTAAGGACAGCAGCAGGAAGTGGGGAAGTAGAAAGAGGGGAGCGCAGCGACCGAGAGGGAAGCAGAGGCCAAAGAAACCTCCATAGCAGGAACAGGGGGCGCAAACACTGAAATGGGAGGGGAAAGAGCAATAGAGCCAGTAGTAGGGGACGAGGAAGAAAGCGAAGCCTTCTTACCCGCTGGGGAGGAGGAAGGAGAGGAGCCAGGCTTACGCTTCTAACTTAAAGAGACCGGCGTCCCAGCACCTACATACCGGGCAACGGATTCCAGCGTCTCAACAGGAGAAGCTGAACGAGAGCACACACGACGACCGTTAGGAGAGCGATGGACATCAGCCTGCACCGACAGGCAGCAGGGAGAGTCAATAGATGGAGAAGAAGGATGGGAAGGAGGATCGGAGGGAGATGAGGAAGAAGACACAGGAGACATGAAAAACCTGGTAGAAAGAAGGGGAACCCCAGACAGAGGACCAAGAGGGGGGACCCTTCGGGACAGAACTCAAAGGAACAGAGGAGGGGGCAGTGGGCATATCAGGGTCCAAGGCCCGGAAACGGTTGTGAGTGAGGAAGGTGGGAAGGACGAGGAGAGGAAGAGCGCAACACGCGAGCATAAGAGATGTTAGCATAAGGCGGGAGCCGGCGAACCTGGCGCCTCGCCTCAGGAAAAGATAAACGCTCCCGGTGCTTCAGGTTCAGGACGGCTGCCTCAAGCTTGTAATGGATACAGGCACGGGACAAGGTAGGATGGGCCCTCAACGCAGTTGAGGCAGCGAGCCTGGGGAGAAGTGCACTCCGACTTAGAATGAACATCACCCCCACACAAAGGACAGAGAGAGAGACAGTCCCAGAGCAGCGGAGGGCACCATGCCCAAACCTCCAGCACTTGTTACAAAGCTGAGGAGAAGGAATATACTCCTGGACAGAGCACCTGGCACCAGCAAGAAAGACAGAGGATGGAAGGGTCCTTCCATCAAAGGTGATCTTCACAACCCGAAGGGGTTGACGGCGACGACCACGAGGGGGACGAGTAAACGAATCTACCTGGAGGACAGAATGGCCTTGGGCATCAAGAACATGCCAAATGTCATCGTGCCAGTCCTGCAGATTCCGAACACTGGTCTCAACATAGGGAGGGAGGAGAATAGTACCAACACTGGCATTCAACCAAGCGTTCTTTGAGACCCGAACAGGGATCTCGCCAAGGCAGGATAAGGCAGCCAAGCGAGAAGCTGCATCCTGAGAAGGAGCAGCAACGACATGTGTACCGAGACGAGTGGGGTTGAAGGTAACAGACGCATCCACGGAACCAACAAGATGCCGATGGAGGGAGAAATCGTCAGGAGGCGCAGAATCAAGAGGAAGGAGATCAAAGTATTTGACCAATGAAGCAGGATAATACAAGGCCTGATACGCATCAGTACGGGAAGGAATCTAGCGAGTGCGGCCATGGCGTAGACAGCATTGAGAACCACCAGAGAGAGAGGGGACAAAAGGCGCAGTAGTCACAACGAGAGACTTAGCCGCACCAGGGGACAAAGTTGTCACCACTGGGTGCTTGAGGCTCGACCCAACCACAGAGGAGAGAGGGGAGCTGGGGAAAGAAGTCAGGAGAGTCAAAGGAGGAGCAAGGTCGGGGCCCAACGCAGCGGAGGCTACATTGCCCGGTCTTCCAAGACAGGCCGACTCGGGGGCTTGGTCGCCCACCCCACGAGCCCGAGAGGGTACAACAGAAACATTCAATGACATACAGACGAAGAGTGATAAATTCATCCACGAATGTGCCCCCATACCCACCATAGAGCCACAATTAGAGGCAGGACACCCAACAAGAAGCTATCACTGATCATGCCGGGGCCCTCCTAGGGGTGAGTCGGGAGTTCAGCTGATCATCGGGTTCAGCGACGAAAGGGGGATTGACAATAAAAGGTTCCCATCGCTCGAGACGTTGGGTACCTCAGTTCTACGGGTGCAAGAGTATGCCTCCTCAAGCACCCGGGCGTCAAAATAGAAGAAGTCCAAAGGAATAACCAAAACAAGCAAAAGGTCGGCAGGAAACGACATGCAGATAGGAGAAGAGGGGGGAGAAAAACGAAATATAAGGAAAAGGAAAAGCGATCCGGCACAATTAGAGAAGACAGCAGCAGGAGTGCAAGGCCACAAAAGGACAGAGGACTGTCCCACGGAGCATCACTATCTATAATCCATCTACTTTTGTATCTTACCTTGTATGTATGTACGATACCTGAATAAAAATTTATGTATTTATTTATTATATGGAGTGGAAGTGTGGGGGGGTGTGACTGGGGACGTGTGTGGGGTGAGAGGGCATGGGGCCTCGCCCAGGGGGCTCCTGGTACACACTCTCCTGGGTGTTGTCTCACTTCGGAGAATTAAGTCATAGGTTGATTTGGAACATGCAGACGTGACAAAGAGTGTTCGCTAGTGGTGGATCAGCGAGGGGGTTTTGGCAAACATCTGCCTCAAGTTAACATTAGTGTCACATGTCGCAGAAGAAGTGAGGAGATGAACTTGATGCTGACGTCAGCATCAGTTGCAGACGTAAAGCAAAGTAGAAGCAGGACAAGGTGGCCGCTGGTCCGTAACTTTAGTAAGTAGTCAACACCAACACTATCATCTGACTCCCGCTTCCTCCCGCACACAGAGCTGGTATCGAGGTGGAGGGATGTGACAAGTGGAGATGTGACAATGAGCTCCAAAGCTCATTCTTGGGACCATTGTTCTATATTTATAGAAATGAGATTGTACATGTCAAAGTTTGCAGATGACACAGCTAACGAGGAATGTAAAAACCGTGAACTATTGCACAAAATTAGAGGATGTAGGCAGAGTTAATTTCTTGTGGTAATTACTTATGTTCAAGCATTACTGGCCACATCGCACATTTGTGAACAGACTAACGACACTGGACTGGCGCTGATAATTTTTCCCATTTCAAGACTTCTCGAGTCTTCTCAACGTCGTCTCCCCTTTCAAGATAACACCTTGAGCCTAGCGTGAAGAGGTTCGAAGCATTTGGCACAAGGGCGGCTTTTCCTCAGGCACGCCCTGGATTTCGATAGCCTGTTGCAATTGCATCCGGCACAGGCAGTGTTGAAAGTTTTTGGGCCTGACAGCCGAGTGGACAGCGCTTCGGATTCGTAGTCCTGAGGTTCTGGGTTCGATCTCTGGTGGAGGCGGAAACAAATGGGCAGTTTCTTTCTCCCTGATGCCCCTGTTATCTAGCAGTAAATAGGTACCTAGACAGCTGCTACGGGCTGCTTCCTGGGTGTGTGTATCTAAAGGAGGCCTGGTCGAGGACCGGGCCGCGGGGACGTCAAGCCTCGAAATCATCAAGATCACACTCCAGCAGTCGTCCACCAAGCCCCCTCATGGCGCCAACGGGCCGGATGGGGAGGGGGGGGGCCGAATCTACAAGATGCCTATGAAGGGAAAAATCGTCAGGACTTTAATCTAAGGGATGGAGGTCAAAGTACTTAGTCCACGTAGCAGGACCAAACAAAGTATGGCAAGAATTAGTATGGGGAAGGGAGCATACGAGCGAGACCGTGGCGAGGGCGGCAATAAAAACACTTAGAGACGGGTCAAAAGGCGCAGTAGTCACAATAAAGGACGGAGCCGTGCAAGGGACGAGGCGGTCACCACAGCAAGCTTGGGACTCGATCCAACCACAGAGGAGGGAGGGGAGCAGGGATTAAGAGTCCGGTCTGAGCCTATACCGGGCCCTGTAGTGAGGTCTACAGAGCCCAGTCTTCCAGGACGGTCCGACTCAGGGGCCTGGGCGCCCACCCCATGAGCCTGGGTAAGAGATGTCGTGTCGTCACCATACAGCAAACAATTTGAAAGGTTTGAGACCTGGAACCAAGGGATACCACCTACCAGGGCAGCCAGGGAGGCCGAGTGCAGGAAGGGTGCGTCATCCCTAGCAGTGCTCCCCCTTTTCAAAGGAGTCTTACTACATCGTCCATTCACCCACACTGGTGCTAAGACCCCATTCCCCCTATCGCCCCAGCCTGGATATCCAACCATCCACTCATGGCAGCCCCTCACGGGCGACCCCTCTAGCAGGTGGTCCGATGGCTCAAGGCCCCAACGGGGTGTGCGTGGTGCACGTACACCACCCAAAGAAGGGGCAAGAG
This sequence comes from Procambarus clarkii, assembly GCF_040958095.1. Classification (NCBI taxonomy): domain Eukaryota; kingdom Metazoa; phylum Arthropoda; class Malacostraca; order Decapoda; family Cambaridae; genus Procambarus; species Procambarus clarkii. Next base: position 28,208,196 of record NC_091164.1, on the reverse strand, counting down.
AGTGGGCAGAGGCAACCCTCACCAGTCCCAGGGAGGTGTACGAGAGTTCCTCAGCACGTAGAGGCAACATCACGGAGGGGGAAATATTCAAATTGTTTGTCCATATATAACAAAGTGCAATAGCACAGTAAATCTGTTACAATCTTGTATGCTACAATGAAAGACGTGAAAGCGATCACTGCTCCATATACGTCCCTAACTATCAAGAAAGTTTCATTTAAGATTCCTGGACATACAGTACACACCAGTAAAGGACTCTGGCTCATTACATATATTCAGAGTGGATTAATCTGTTCACTAATTAAAAATACAGTAAAGAATACATTACCAAAAATTTAGGTACAAACTGCAAATTGTTTTCTACTGGATAACATTTCTAACACAATGTTGTGTACCTAAAGCAGACCTGTTACCAAAGCCTGCAGGTAACATTGCAATGACTAATATGGGGGAATTCAATGCTCGACACATTATGTTCAGTGTAGCAATAAGAAGGGCCATCTTCAAATACCTTATGTGGGGAAAATGACTTGTGATTTATATTTATTTAGATCATGTTATGAACCCTTCGTAACCGGGTTCTTTTTAAACTATGATCCTACACAGGTTCAGAGGACGCGAACCTTGGTGGAAATAGTGTAATGTTTAAGGCAAATAAAAAAAATAGCACCGCAAAATAACCCGTTATTATTATCCTTCACAATATGTACAAGTCTATGTGAGGTCATCCAGAGCGGTGCCGCGAGCCCTCATGCTAGCCAGCGTCACGGATGACAGACACAATATGCCTCTGACGAGGTCCTCAAGGCACCACTAGCTCTTACGCTAGCAGCAGTTATGGAGAAGCCTTCATACGCTCCCCCGCCGTAGCTAGAGCACTCGCTGGTACGCTCAATCAGTAAAGTCCACAGTCCACCAGGAGTAAAGTTCACAGCTCTCAACTAGCCCACTTGGCTAGCACCTTCTGGTCGACCCCCACTCTTCCACTGTCCTGACTTCACTGACTTCTATTCCCTGTCCCTGGTCATCTTCCAGCCCAGCCGAATAGAAGATGGGATACTACGATTAATGGGATGGTCAGCTGCTATAGTTCGGCTCCTGGATCGTAGATGGCGCCGAGGTCCATCACAGTTCATATTAATTCATATAGTAATTTTTATATTTCGTTAATTTAGATATTTCGATAGTAATCTGTATGATGTTTAAAGTGAACTGTATGATTTAAAATTCCCAAAAATCGCTCTCTTACACATTCTGGGGTGTTTATGGTTTATATCTATTGTCTATGAATCAAAATTATTGATTGGCAGGCATTCACTACAAAATTACCAGGTGTTAAACTACAACTACAAAATATTAGTTGATACTGGGGAAGCCTTATCCGTATTGTAGTGGGTCTGATCCACCAGTTATGAACACGGATGATCACACCAAATAATCCACGTGGGTGGAGCTAGTGAGGCCGTGGGTGAGGCACAAGGCCTCAGCTATCGCACATGTTACTGGGGTACCAGGTAGATGCTATTCTGCTTCTTCTTCCCCTTCGAATTACACCTGTCAAAGGGCACTCACAATAATATAGTAGTAACCTAAATATGACAGCTGCATCAGGGGAATTATAGTTATAATTTATTAAATGAGGTTTAAATAATAATTACCTCGTTTTGTGTCTCGACTCGTATTCTAACGGGCTTGCCGTAGCTACTTACATTTCTGGCCAGGAATGAAAGATAATAAACGGGTTTCGGTAGAATACTTCCCTTATTTGTAGACGAAGATCGTGTTGAGAATGGGAGCACTTTACTTTCCACAACACTGTTGTCCAAGGGAAAATTATTGGAGCCAGATTTGTCTCAGCAGGACTGTTGTTGTTTTACTGGCGACTCCTACTGATCCTCCTCCCACTGATGCCTCGGCTGTCCTGTCCAGATGTCGTCAAGAAGTGAAAAGAGGGCCTATATTTACTCTATTTTAGTACTGATAATTAAGTTGATTCAAGGGAAATGTTTTTATGCTGTTTACAGTCCAAAGACTGCTGTATTAAGAAGGATTCCCAATATTAGATGGTGAATTAAATGGCGACATATGGCAATGATATTCCCGTATTCTACCGAGGAAATTTCCACTGCCTCATTTTCTATGAGTTATTGAAAGTTAGTAAGTGGTGTCTTTGTCCGACACCTTACTATATCATCATATTAAACAGTGAGATACCGACAAACGAACCCCTTTTTTATGAGGTTGGCTGGATTATGTGATTTGATACAACAAAGAAGTTAGCAACATTAAAGTTAGGCTTATCCTAGAACGAGAAACCGAGCATTTTGCAATATATTACGAGTACAATGCAGCGGATATTAGGTCCAATCTCTATTGTAGGAAAAATATTAACTAATCCAAGCCTTTCCTTAAGGCTTACATACACAAGAGGCACACTGAGTGTACATCTGTATCAGTGGACCACTGTTACAATGATTTTGTCACTGTCATTATTAGTTATTGTATTTTTAGACTGCACTTATTATTACACGTATACCTATACTACAGTTATTATAATTCTTGGAAAATAATTTTAAGGAAAAAAGAACAGTCGTCCTTCCTCATGGACCGGGGATCCTGTTATTATTACAGAACGAGCTAAAGTATTGCATCTTGCTGACAGCTAGAAAAACAAAACAACCGGCAATTTATTCGCATTTTCGTCAATGCAAAAGTGTTTTTTTGTGATTTTAATGGTCAAATTATGTTTATATTGGGAACAATTCCTGTAAGGTATCACCAGAACTTCAACTTCATCGGAAATGTGGAACCAAATTTCAAATATTATCAAGCCTTCAATCCCAGTTCAGCTTCTTCATACTCCAGCAGAATATGCTAATATACTCTTAACTCAATGGTCTGGTCTCTCAACATTTTCTTCCTTACCTCAGACATACAGCTGAATTTAAATATTACCAAAATTGACAAACTTTAAGGGCCTCGTAGCCTGGTGGATAGCGCGCAGGACTCGTAATTCTGTGGCGCGGGTTCGATTCCCGCACGAGGCAGAAACAAATGGGCAAAGTCTCTTTCACCCTGAATGCCCCTGTTACCTAGCAGTAAATAGGTACCTGGGAGTTAGTCAGCTGTCACGGGCTGCTTCCTGGGGGTGGAGGCCTGGTCGAGGACCGGGCCGCGGGGACACTAAAGCTCCGAAATCATCTCAAGATAACCTTAATGCTGTAATATTTCTCACCAGATGCAACTGATCAGTTTCCTATAATCCAGTTTGAATTAACAACAGCATTTGGGAAACAACTATCTCTGGTTACGATGGAATAACTTATAACACCTTTAGGGTTAATGAATGATGTCCCAAACCACCCTTTGCTTGACCATATCAAATAATCCATTCACAAGGTATCATGCCAAAGAAATGGTCAGAAAGTCTCATAGTACCAATTCCTTAATCCATCTCTAACAAATTCAGACCCATTTCACTCACAACTTGCATGTATAAAGAATTAGAAAGAATTGTTCTTAATCATGTCATGTTTCAGGTCAAAGGCCAGTTGGCTCCTAAACACAATGTATCCTCCTGTTTAAATAGTACCTTTTGTGGTGATTGTGGGATATTTGGGTTTTATTCTGATTAATTAATAATTAAAGTAGTAAATTAAATTACGAAGGACCACCCGCTTTTAAAGTAAAGAGGGAAACTGAGAATTTCTGATCATTAGATAAAATTCTAGAGAAAACCAGTGACTATGGATATGACTAGAAAGTATGATCATAAGAATAATTAATGGGCTGTATTATTAAAAACCAAACCTCAAACACCTACATTGGGGGGTTATTACTGGAGGTCAGTACGTCCAGGAATCAGTGTGGTTCGTTCACTAATTCTATTAATAATAATCTAATCCTATAATTAATGTTGAATATAATCTGATTCATACAAAGAAGAACATGAATATGAGCATAATAATGAGTTACAGTAAATCACACATTATGTTGTACATTCTGAATGTATCAAATTGCAAAGTTATGAATAAAAAGAAATAAGCCTTAGCTGGTAATAGATTCCTTTAGATAACCCTGGCAGTCCTCTTAATCTCCAAGTCTGGTACACCGACGAATGACACGGTTAGCATGGAGAAGACAGCATGAGGAATTCGTCTCTCGAGCTGCAAGATAAATGACTACCAGTAGCAATTGATTTAACTACTCAATACATATTCAAGATTATTGATATCTACAGATAGAATTCTAATCACCTGTTATTAGGTGTTGTCTTGCCGCGTGACGTGACGTGCAATCACCCTGCCATTAATACACTTATAAATGATGCATCAAATAAAAGTACTTAACTGTGGGCACTGTGTAAGTATTAAGATTGCCGTAATTACGTATCCCAAATTCAGGTGAGCTTATCCTGGATTTGTACGTCTCAAGTTGGCTGATCACGTGTCGTCAGGAACCAAGTCTAGGGGCCCTTATTTAACACCAGCACTAGTTGAAGATATTATCTGCAAGGTCGTTCACGCCTCACAGTGGCGGCTTTCATCTGTGGATAGACACACGTGTCCTATTTGCTGGACAATGGCGTCTTTTGTGAGTACGGTAAGCGCAGGTCTGCCTCTCTTCGGTTCCCCACGTGTACGTGTACCGACTCCCTCACCGACTGAGGATGGCGTCGCGTCCCTCCCCCCACGCCGAGTCGACGTTCATTACACAAATTATTGGCATGAACATTAATATTTCTCGCATTCGAGCTTGAAACTCTAAAGACTGGACGGGTTTATTATTTAGAGGAACGTAATATTATTATTTAACTATTTAAGAATAGTAAAGATACAAGGGAGAGGAATTAATGTCTCCCCATAGCATTCATTGATGACGCTACCTCTATCGCGAGTTAAACGTTTTGATTCTAAAGCTCTATTCGGCTTTTAGTTAGAGAACAATTCGTCTGCAATCAGTTGCCATACAGAATACTTTAATTATGGAGAATCGTATTTAATTCTCACACAAATTGTATATAATGTGTTTTACTGTAAAGAAATCTGACGCAATACTGGCGTCAGATGACGTGAGAATTCTAGCCTAATGCACAGATGAATTATTAGTACAGGAGAATTCTACGAGTTGTTAATTTTACTTACTACAATATTAATATGGTTAGTAATAAGTAATGAGAATACAACAATGCTGTATTCGATGTTGGAAATATCCAACATAACTCCGGGGGGGGGGGGGGGTCCCAGGGTCGCAGTGTACTGTGTTGTACTGACCTATCTCGAAGTGATATTAAGATTAATACATTAGTATGTTAGTATGTTAGTACACACATAACGAACGTCCCGGATTTATCAAGGACTTACAAGAACTTGAGTCTTGCTATTTACATGTCAAATGAAACATGTTGTTTGTAGCCTACACAATATTTATAGAATTCAACTCTCCCAATTTAAACTAACAGAATCTACGGTGATGTGATATCTTGGATCATAGTGACGTGTAATGTTTCGTTACGTGATATCACATCATAGTATCATCACAGTTTTCTCAGTGGGATGTGAAAGAAATTACTCTTGTTCAGAGTTGTAATAGGCTTGCAGTTTCCCTTAGTGGAAACATGCATGAAATATTGAAACATTAAATGATTAAGTTATCGGTAATCAGGAACACTCTAAAGCTCACAATAAATTCAACAACTAGGGTCGCAGTGACATGTAATAGTGTATTACGTAGCTGCTGAATCGTAGGTAAACTCAGAATAAGTTCCTAAGAACTGATAACACTATTGTATTATTATACAGTAAAGTGTTATTAGTCATTTAAGAGCAAGGAGACTATGACACTACAGTAAGGTCACTGTCTAGGGTCGCTGTGACTTGTAACTATTGAGTTACTAGACAATAACATCACGCAGCATCACGATCACCTCAAATTCAAATGAGGAAATTGAATTTAATATACACTGCCGTGCAGTAGTCATTCTGACTGATGGTACAACTAATTTGTTAACTAGCTAAAATAATAGAAAGGTAGAGAACTGAAAAGTTTATTCATTAAAATCAAGGAAAATTCTGAGTCGACAGTGAGATTAGTAGCCTAGTCATTCTGACTTATGAGCTAATTAAATGGCAGCTCATAGGCTTGACACTGTAAACTGTTTAATACGAAATCACCTTTACATGAATTTGAGTTTATTAAATCAGTCTCTATAAGTATAGTCAACTGTAATTAATGGTGAGTACAGATTAAGCTAGTACTCAGTTGACACTAACTAAAGTCCCTAAGCCTACCTAAATAAATGGTTTGAATTTCTACCCTACCTAAGTAAGGGACTAAGCTAATTGTGAGCAAAGTGTACTCGAATTAACATGGTGAGCAGTATTAAGCTCATTAACAGGTCGAGCTATATTGAACTCGTGAACATGGTGAGCTACATTGAGCTCGTCAGCAGTGCTGACAGGGTGAGTTACAGGGAACTCGTCAACAGTGTTGACAGGGTGAGCTGCATTGAGCTCGTCAACAGTGTTGACAGGGTGAGCTACATGGAGCTCGTTAGCAGTGCTAACAGGGGAGTTACAGTGAACTCGTCGACAGTGTTGACAGGGTGAGCTACATTGAGCTCGTTAGCTAGTGCTAACAGGGTGAGTTACAGTGAACTCGTCAACAGTGTTGACAGGGTGAGCTACATGGAGCTCGTTAGCAGTGCTAACAGGGTGAGTTACAGTGAACTCGTCAACAGTGTTGACAGGGTGAGCTGCAGTGAGCTCGTTAGCTAGTGCTAACAGGTTGAGTTACAGTGAACTCGTCAACAGTGTTGACAGGGTGAGCTGCATTGAGCTCGTTAGCAGTGCTAACAGGGTGAGTTACAGTGAACTCGTCAACAGTGTTGACATGGTGAGCTACAGTGAGCTCGTTAGCAGTTAACAGGGTGAGTTACATTGAACTCGTCAACAGTGTTGACAGGGTGAGCTGCATTGAGCTCGTTAACTAGTGCTAACAGGGTGAGTTACAGTGAACTCGTCAACAGTGTTGACAGGGTGAGCTACAGTGAGCTCGTTAGCTAGTGCTAACAGGGTGAGTTACATTGAACTCGTCAACAGTGTTGACAGGGTGAGCTGCATTGAGCTCGTCAGCAGTGCTGACAGGGTGAGCTACATGGAGCTCGTTAACAGTTAACAGGGTGAGTTCAGTGAACTCGAATTAACGAGGTGGAGCTTTGTCATTCAGTTATCATGGCGAGCAATATTAAGCTCGTGCGCATGGTGAACGAGCACTCATATTATTACGTTAATTCTAAGGTGAGCTATATTAAGCTCAGGAAGCATGTTAATTAACAGTGCTAATGTTTAACGGTAATGCATTAAACATATTAGTTCTCTGAAAATTCACTCACATATTAGTAAGTGTGCAAGTTTGTTCGTGTTGCGCTCCTACACTAAATAAGCAGAAACGAAAGAAAAACAACTCAAACAATTAATGCAAGTATTTATCACTAACTCTTAGTGCAGAAAACATGGTATTAAGGTTTTCTTGGCAAACCTTTAAGCGCAAGTATAGTGGACCAGTGGTCCTAGTGAATGTTATCACTAAATTCAGAAAATGCCAGTGGCATTGAGTGCTAGATTCTCTAGCCTAACACTATTAATTCCTAGGGAGTACTAGATTCTCTAGCCTAACATTACAATTTAACTAGGAAGACTGAGTGTGGTCAATTACTACTTGTCGAGAATAATTCTAGGTCTGCAGTGAATACAATGGTTTGGTCGCTGTGACTTGTACTTGTTTGAGTACGGACCATTGGTTTTCACTGAGAGCTATGAAACATCTCGGCGAGTATCAATTGTACTACATTCAATCTGAGTTTATTACTCAGCTGTGTTTCTCCCTTTAGCTTGCTGCTGGAGAAGTGATTTACTGCTGACTAATTTATTATTGTTGGCAGGTTTAGGCTTGTTCACATTCAGAACTTTACCAGTAAGTAAGTAGCCTCCTGCAGATTGGAGCATATTCATTCCCAATCGTTTAACATGTCCAGTTATGAACTGGTAATAGTAGTCGGCTCCTACTAGTACATCTACATTGTTAAGGCGGTCAGACATTAATTTGTTGTCAGCCAAATTAATTTCACGTTCCTGCAGGAAGTGGGCTGTGTACCCCAGACCCTTAATATGTAAGTCTAAAGGTATTTGATCTACAACAATGGCTTGGACAGCCTTGGCTTGACTACCTAGTCGTACAAGCGGTTGAACTACTGGGTATTCATGGGTTCCTCCATTTATCATGGACCCTGACAAGTTTAATTTTACCTGTCCTATTGGTTGTAAATTAAGTGCCTCTGCTGCCCTTTGAGTAATGAAAGTTCTCTGGGAACCTTGATCAAATAGTCCACGTATGGTGATCTTGGCTCCTCTGTTCTTTACTTGAAGTTGGGCAGTAGGCAAAGCAGCATCCACTTGAGATGCTTGTGAAGTTACGCTGTACACATCTCGCACCTTGCAGCACTGTACTGGTGTAGATTCTCTACGTCCTATTCTAGGATTGACATAATTAGTCTTAACTAATTTGCACAGTGCAGCATGATGCTTGCCCCCTCTACACCTATTGCAGGTGTTCAGTGGGGTGTCACAACTGTTAACATTATGTGGTTTGAGACACCTAGTACATTTGTGTAACTGTTTGAGTCGTCTGACTCTTGTGTCTCTATTAGGATAATTAGTACATTTGTACAGAGAATGTTTTTGATTGCAAAACAAGCACATTCCCCATCCTACAGATCGTTTAGGTGTTACCGGTTTAGGTAAAACAGTATTAGCAGGTGGTGATGGTTTTGCTGTTTGCATTTGTTTGTTATTCATTCTCTTGTGAGTACTTGGTGTACTCTGGGGAACCATTAACAGGCTCTTGGGAGTGCTCTTTGGACTATTAGGTCTCTTAGGAGCACCTGTGGGACTCTTAGGTCTCACTGATGAATCAGTGTTTGACTGATTCTGGTTACATGGATTATTAGCACTGCTCTTTGGACTATTAGGTCTCTTAGGAGCACCTGTGGGACTCTTAGGTCTCACTGATGAATCAGTATTTGACTGATTGTTGTTACATTGAGTATCAACACCTTTGTTACCTAGTGACAGTGTCACTTTAGGAGTTTCAGGCAAGGAAACTGATGTAGGTACAGTTTTGGTGCATTCAGATTTAGCATTAATTGCATGGTCTGCTGTATGATTGCTCATATTACGCAAACCTGTAAAGATATCCTGCATTGACAGGGTATTACCATTCTGGCATACATATAATTTATTAAGTGTGTCACCAGACAATTTTCTCTGGATGATATTTTTAGTCATCCACTCAGTAGTTGGGTGATCCACCTCTTTACTGAAAGAATTTATCAGTGACTCAAGCTGAAAACTAAAGGCTTGTTAAGAGTCACCTGATTGCTCTGGTGAAGATAAATTTAATAATTGGTGCACAAGGTTTATAATAGTCTTCTCATTGTTAGCACTTACTTTAGAAGGCTGTTGTGAGCAATTGTGACCATTACTTGTGTTGCTTAAGGCTTCTTGCTTAGCCTCAGCTTTGATTACAGCTTCGACTGCTGCTGCAGCATTAGCTTTATCATTTTCTGTTTCAGATTCACTGATCATTGCAGCTTTACTTGTTTCATCTACAGCTTCACTCGTTTCTCTGAGTTCTGGTGATAAGCTAGTTAATTCAGTAGCATTATGTATTGCACTTATAGAATCCAAGGAACATTGAGAAGTGTGGTCTGAAATTTGATCAGACTCTGTAAACAAATCATCACATGAAGCTGTATTAGATGAGAGGTTAGAAAATGAAGGTTGATCTTCAGTTGTTGATCCTGTAGAGTGATCAGTATTGATTAGAGGATTCTCCTCGTCTTGATTTAGCTCAAGTATTTCATCTGAGCTGAGTGTTAACTTGGATACAGGTCTATTAATGATCTGATCCACCCACTCGGGAATATCTTGTCTCGCAAGCACCTCCTTATATCGGTCTAAACTGGTTTGAACAGAATGTTCATAGTTATCGAGATCAGATTCTGTTGGACTTGAGGGGTCTGAGACAGTATGATCGGCCTGGAGTAAGTTCCTGTGGGTCTCTATTACAGTCTTGATGTAGTCATATTTTTGGCTGGCGATCCTTATGTAACTTGCTAGTCTATAGACGTCACCCGGGTCAGTTTCGACACAGAAATGACATTTCATAAGCAGTTTTCCTAAAGGACCTTGAAGAGCTCTCAAGAATCTTGCGTTCCTTTCTAAAGGATCCATTCTTGTGGTAAATTGAGCCTGATAGGGCTTATGTAGCTAGTGGTATAGCTATAGTCTGCTCCTTGATGTAGAGCAGGTATAAGTATTGACAGCCTGATAGGGCTTATGTAGCTAGTGGTATAGCTATAGTCTGCTCCTTGATGCAGAGCAGGTATAATTATTTACAGCCTGACAGGGCTTATGTAGCTAGTGGTATAGCTATGGTCTGCTCCTTGATGTAGAGCAGGTATAAGTATTGACAGCCTAATATTTCTTGAGGCTGGTTGTAATTTACCTCATTTAGAGGTTAGCTACCTACCTAATAATAAGCAACTAAGATTTGAGTGGTACCTTGGTCTCACTACAGGTGTTCCTCAGCTTAGCTCTTCTAAATCAGCCTCGGATGGGTAGTGGACTTACAGTAACACTCAAAGACATACATAGAAATATGCAATAAAATAATTACACAATAAATGGTTAATCCCACCCTTGATAGGGTCAGCACAAAAGAATAATATATGTCACTAACTAGCTCAAGCCTAGTCGTGAGAATTTCTACTTGAGAAACTACAACTATATTTAGTCTGTGCTTGTGCCAAATTCAACACAATCACAGCCTAAATTGCTACCTACTGAAGGTTGGCAAAGATTATATTATGGTGCAGTAATGTGCAAATAATTGTGCTGTGTTTTTGGGTTTTTTGTATTTTATATAATATACACTTGTGTAATTATGTGTATAAGAAATTAAATGAACACAAAAGAATTAATTGTGTTTGGCAAGTATTCTACTGCCTTAAATATTACCTAACTCCTGAATGTACTCCTAATTGGGGAATAAAATATTATCAGGGTTAGTAATGATTAACTAGTATGAGATCAGTAATTTATATTAGTATACTGGATCCCTAAATGTTAATGATCCACTGACTTGAGTGAATCAGTAACTTTAACATGGATTCAGGCTATAATGGACAGTCTGCTGACAGCCATACATTGAAACATTGGTATAGCCTAAATGATTAACACTTAATTGGTGTTAGTGATTAATATAAGGTTATGAGCTGTTGCTCTTGGTGACCTAAGGATTCTACTTCAGTATGAAGTGTAGGTCTAAATGTTGTGGGTAATTGGTTATGACCCACTAAAGCTATGTATAAGGTAGCTATGTTAGTGTGATCTAGGCTAACTGATGTGTTACACTGTTAGTTGACACAATTAATTAAATAGTTAGTCTAGCTTCTATCACACAAGGATTAGTTATTAATGGTTAATATTTTAATTATAAATTTAATGCCTATCCGGTTCGAAGGACCATAATGTGGGATATTTGGGTTTGATTCTGATTAATTAATAATTAAAGTAGTAAATTAAATTACGAAGGACCACCCGCTTTTAAAGTAAAGAGGGAAACTGAGAATTTCTGATCATTAGATAAAATTCTAGAGAAAACCAGTGACTATGGATATGACTAGAAAGTATGATCATAAGAATAATTAATGGGCTGTATTATTAAAAACCAAACCTCAAACACCTACATTGGGGGGTTATTACTGGAGGTCAGTACGTCCAGGAATCAGTGTGGTTCGTTCACTAATTCTATTAATAATAATCTAATCCTATAATTAATGTTGAATATAATCTGATTCATACAAAGAAGAACATGAATATGAGCATAATAATGAGTTACAGTAAATCACACATTATGTTGTACATTCTGAATGTATCAAATTGCAAAGTTATGAATAAAAAGAAATAAGCCTTAGCTGGTAATAGATTCCTTTAGATAACCCTGGCAGTCCTCTTAATCTCCAAGTCTGGTACACCGACGAATGACACGGTTAGCATGGAGAAGACAGCATGAGGAATTCGTCTCTCGAGCTGCAAGATAAATGACTACCAGTAGCAATTGATTTAACTACTCAATACATATTCAAGATTATTGATATCTACAGATAGAATTCTAATCACCTGTTATTAGGTGTTGTCTTGCCGCGTGACGTGACGTGCAATCACCCTGCCATTAATACACTTATAAATGATGCATCAAATAAAAGTACTTAACTGTGGGCACTGTGTAAGTATTAAGATTGCCGTAATTACGTATCCCAAATTCAGGTGAGCTTATCCTGGATTTGTACGTCTCAAGTTGGCTGATCACGTGTCGTCAGGAACCAAGTCTAGGGGCCCTTATTTAACACCAGCACTAGTTGAAGATATTATCTGCAAGGTCGTTCACGCCTCACAGTGGCGGCTTTCATCTGTGGATAGACACACGTGTCCTATTTGCTGGACAATGGCGTCTTTTGTGAGTACGGTAAGCGCAGGTCTGCCTCTCTTCGGTTCCCCACGTGTACGTGTACCGACTCCCTCTCCGACTGAGGATGGCGTCGCGTCCCTCCCCCCACGCCGAGTCGACGTTCATTACACAAATTATTGGCATGAACATTAATATTTCTCGCATTCGCGCTTGAAACTCTAAAGACTAGACGGGTTTATTATTTAGAGGAACGTAATATTATTATTTAACTAATTAAGAATAGTAAAGATACAAGGGAGAGGAATTAATGTCTCCCCATAGCATTCATTGATGACGCTACCTCTATCGCGAGTTAAACGTTTTGATTCTAAAGCTCTATTCGGCTTTTAGTTAGAGAACAATTCGTCTGCAATCAGTTGCCATACAGAATGCTTTAATTATGGAGAATCGTATTTAATTCTCACACAAATTGTATATAATGTGTTTTACTGTAAAGAAATCTGACGCAATACTGGCGTCAGATGACGTGAGAATTCTAGCCTAATGCACAGATGAATTATTAGTACAGGAGAATTCTACGAGTTGTTAATTTTACTTACTACAATATTAATATGGTTAGTAATAAGTAATGAGAATACAACAATGCTGTATTCGATGTTGGAAATATCCAACATAACTCCGGGGGGGGGGGGGTTCCCAGGGTCGCAGTGTACTGTGTTGTACTGACCTATCTCGAAGTGATATTAAGATTAATACATTAGTATGTTAGTATGTTAGTACACACATAACGAACGTCCCGGATTTATCAAGGACTTACAAGAACTTGAGTCTTGCTATTTACATGTCAAATGAAACATGTTGTTTGTAGCCTACACAATATTTATAGAATTCAACTCTCCCAATTTAAACTAACAGAATCTACGGTGATGTGATATCTTGGATCATAGTGACGTGTAATGTTTCGTTACGTGATATCACATCATAGTATCATCACAGTTTTCTCAGTGGGATGTGAAAGAAATTACTCTTGTTCAGAGTTGTAATAGGCTTGCAGTTTCCCTTAGTGGAAACATGCATGAAATATTGAAACATTAAATGATTAAGTTATCGGTAATCAGGAACACTCTAAAGCTCACAATAAACTCAACAACTAGGGTCGCAGTGACATGTAATAGTGTATTACGTAGCTGCTGAATCGTAGGTAAACTCAGAATAAGTTCCTAAGAACTGATAACACTATTGTATGATTATACAGTAAAGTGTTATTAGTCATTTAAGAGCAAGGAGACTATGACACTACAGTAAGGTCACTGTCTAGGGTCGCTGTGACTTGTAACTATTGAGTTACTAGACAATAACATCACGCAGCATCACGATCACCTCAAATTCAAATGAGGAAATTAAATTTAATATACACTGCCGTGCAGTAGTCATTCTGACTGATGGTACAACTAATTTGTTAACTAGCTAAAATAATAGAAAGGTAGAGAACTGAAAAGTTTATTCATTAAAATCAAGGAAAATTCTGAGTCGACAGTGAGATTAGTAGCCTAGTCATTCTGACTTATGAGCTAATTAAATGGCAGCTCATAGGCTTGACACTGTAAACTGTTTAATACGAAATCACCTTTACATGAATTTGAGTTTATTAAATCAGTCTCTATAAGTATAGTCAACTGTAATTAATGGTGAGTACAGATTAAGCTAGTACTCAGTTGACACTAACTAAAGTCCCTAAGCCTACCTAAATAAATGGTTTGAATTTCTACCCTACCTAAGTAAGGGGACTAAGCTAATTGTGAGCAAAGTGTACTCGAATTAACATGGTGAGCAGTATTAAGCTCATTAACAGGTCGAGCTATATTGAACTCGTGAACATGGTGAGCTACATTGAGCTCGTCAGCAGTGCTGACAGGGTGAGTTACAGGGAACTCGTCAACAGTGTTGACAGGGTGAGCTGCATTGAGCTCGTCAACAGTGTTGACAGGGTGAGCTACATGGAGCTCGTTAGCACAAAACTCCCCTGTTAGCAGTGCTAACAGGGGAGTTACAGTGAACTCGTCGACAGTGTTGACAGGGTGAGCTACATTGAGCTCGTTAGCTAGTGCTAACAGGGTGAGTTACAGTGAACTCGTCAACAGTGTTGACAGGGTGAGCTACATGGAGCTCGTTAGCAGTGCTAACAGGGTGAGTTACAGTGAACTCGTCAACAGTGTTGACAGGGTGAGCTGCAGTGAGCTCGTTAGCTAGTGCTAACAGGTTGAGTTACAGTGAACTCGTCAACAGTGTTGACAGGGTGAGCTGCATTGAGCTCGTTAGCAGTGCTAACAGGGTGAGTTACAGTGAACTCGTCAACAGTGTTGACATGGTGAGCTACAGTGAGCTCGTTAGCAGTTAACAGGGTGAGTTACATTGAACTCGTCAACAGTGTTGACAGGGTGAGCTGCATTGAGCTCGTTAACTAGTGCTAACAGGGTGAGTTACAGTGAACTCGTCAACAGTGTTGACAGGGTGAGCTACAGTGAGCTCGTTAGCTAGTGCTAACAGGGTGAGTTACATTGAACTCGTCAACAGTGTTGACAGGGTGAGCTGCATTGAGCTCGTCAGCAGTGCTGACAGGGTGAGCTACATGGAGCTCGTTAACAGTTAACAGGGTGAGTTCAGTGAACTCGAATTAACGAGGTGGAGCTTTGTCATTCAGTTATCATGGCGAGCAATATTAAGCTCGTGCGCATGGTGAACGAGCACTCATATTATTACGTTAATTCTAAGGTGAGCTATATTAAGCTCAGGAAGCATGTTAATTAACAGTGCTAATGTTTAACGGTAATGCATTAAACATATTAGTTCTCTGAAAATTCACTCACATATTAGTAAGTGTGCAAGTTTGTTCGTGTTGCGCTCCTACACTAAATATGCAGAAACGAAAGAAAAACAACTCAAACAATTAATGCAAGTATTTATCACTAACTCTTAGTGCAGAAAACATGGTATTAAGGTTTTCTTGGCAAACCTTTAAGCGCAAGTATAGTGGACCAGTGGTCCTAGTGAATGTTATCACTAAATTCAGAAAATGCCAGTGGCATTGAGTGCTAGATTCTCTAGCCTAACACTATTAATTCCTAGGGAGTACTAGATTCTCTAGCCTAACATTACAATTTAACTAGGAAGACTGAGTGTGGTCAATTACTACTTGTCGAGAATAATTCTAGGTCTGCAGTGAATTCAATGGTTTGGTCGCTGTGACTTGTACTTGTTTGAGTACGGACCATTGGTTTTCACTGAGAGCTATGAAACATCTCGGCGAGTATCAATTGTACTACATTCAATCTGAGTTTATTACTCAGCTGTGTTTCTCCCTTTAGCTTGCTGCTGGAGAAGTGATTTACTGCTGACTAATTTATTATTGTTGGCAGGTTTAGGCTTGTTCACATTCAGAACTTTACCAGTAAGTAAGTAGCCTCCTGCAGATTGGAGCATATTCATTCCCAATCGTTTAACATGTCCAGTTATGAACTGGTAATAGTAGTCGGCTCCTACTAGTACATCTACATTGTTAAGGCGGTCAGACATTAATTTGTTGTCAGCCAAATTAATTTCACGTTCCTGCAGGAAGTGGGCTGTGTACCCCAGACCCTTAATATGTAAGTCTAAAGGTATTTGATCTACAACAATGGCTTGGACAGCCTTGGCTTGACTACCTAGTCGTACAAGCGGTTGAACTACTGGGTATTCATGGGTTCCTCCATTTATCATGGACCCTGACAAGTTTAATTTTACCTGTCCTATTGGTTGTAAATTAAGTGCCTCTGCTGCCCTTTGAGTAATGAAAGTTCTCTGGGAACCTTGATCAAATAGTCCACGTATGGTGATCTTGGCTCCTCTGTTCTTTACTTGAAGTTGGGCAGTAGGCAAAGCAGCATCCACTTGAGATGCTTGTGAAGTTACGCTGTACACATCTCGCACCTTGCAGCACTGTACTGGTGTAGATTCTCTACGTCCTATTCTAGGATTGACATAATTAGTCTTAACTAATTTGCACAGTGCAGCATGATGCTTGCCCCCTCTACACCTATTGCAGGTGTTCAGTGGGGTGTCACAGCTGTTAACATTATGTGGTTTGAGACACCTAGTACATTTGTGTAACTGTTTGAGTCGTCTGACTCTTGTGTCTCTATTAGGATAATTAGTGCATTTGTACAGAGAATGTTTTTGATTGCAAAACAAGCACATTCCCCATCCTACAGATCGTTTAGGTGTTACCGGTTTAGGTAAAACAGTATTAGCAGGTGGTGATGGTTTTGCTGTTTGCATTTGTTTGTTATTCATTCTCTTGTGAGTACTTGGTGTACTCTGGGGAACCATTAACAGGCTCTTGGGAGTGCTCTTTGGACTATTAGGTCTCTTAGGAGCACCTGTGGGACTCTTAGGTCTCACTGATGAATCAGTGTTTGACTGATTCTGGTTACATGGATTATTAGCACTGCTCTTTGGACTATTAGGTCTCTTAGGAGCACCTGTGGGACTCTTAGGTCTCACTGATGAATCAGTATTTGACTGATTGTTGTTACATTGAGTATCAACACCTTTGTTACCTAGTGACAGTGTCACTTTAGGAGTTTCAGGCAAGGAAACTGATGTAGGTACAGTTTTGGTGCATTCAGATTTAGCATTAATTGCATGGTCTGCTGTATGATTGCTCATATTACGCAAACCTGTAAAGATATCCTGCATTGACAGGGTATTACCATTCTGGCATACATATAATTTATTAAGTGTGTCACCAGACAATTTTCTCTGGATGATATTTTTAGTCATCCACTCAGTAGTTGGGTGATCCACCTCTTTACTGAAAGAATTTATCAGTGACTCAAGCTGAAAACTAAAGGCTTGTTAAGAGTCACCTGATTGCTCTGGTGAAGATAAATTTAATAATTGGTGCACAAGGTTTATAATAGTCTTCTCATTGTTAGCACTTACTTTAGAAGGCTGTTGTGAGCAATTGTGACCATTACTTGTGTTGCTTAAGGCTTCTTGCTTAGCCTCAGCTTTGATTACAGCTTCGACTGCTGCTGCAGCATTAGCTTTATCATTTTCTGTTTCAGATTCACTGATCATTGCAGCTTTACTTGTTTCATCTACAGCTTCACTCGTTTCTCTGAGTTCTGGTGATAAGCTAGTTAATTCAGTAGCATTATGTATTGCACTTATAGAATCCAAGGAACATTGAGAAGTGTGGTCTGAAATTTGATCAGACTCTGTAAACAAATCATCACATGAAGCTGTATTAGATGAGAGGTTAGAAAATGAAGGTTGATCTTCAGTTGTTGATCCTGTAGAGTGATCAGTATTGATTAGAGGATTCTCCTCGTCTTGATTTAGCTCAAGTATTTCATCTGAGCTGAGTGTTAACTTGGATACAGGTCTATTAATGATCTGATCCACCCACTCGGGAATATCTTGTCTCGCAAGCACCTCCTTATATCGGTCTAAACTGGTTTGAACAGAATGTTCATAGTTATCGAGATCAGATTCTGTTGGACTTGAGGGGTCTGAGACAGTATGATCGGCCTGGAGTAAGTTCCTGTGGGTCTCTATTACAGTCTTGATGTAGTCATATTTTTGGCTGGCGATCCTTATGTAACTTGCTAGTCTATAGACGTCACCCGGGTCAGTTTCGACACAGAAATGACATTTCATAAGCAGTTTTCCTAAAGGACCTTGAAGAGCTCTCAAGAATCTTGCGTTCCTTTCTAAAGGATCCATTCTTGTGGTAAATTGAGCCTGATAGGGCTTATGTAGCTAGTGGTATAGCTATAGTCTGCTCCTTGATGTAGAGCAGGTATAAGTATTGACAGCCTGATAGGGCTTATGTAGCTAGTGGTATAGCTATAGTCTGCTCCTTGATGCAGAGCAGGTATAATTATTTACAGCCTGACAGGGCTTATGTAGCTAGTGGTATAGCTATGGTCTGCTCCTTGATGTAGAGCAGGTATAAGTATTGACAGCCTAATATTTCTTGAGGCTGGTTGTAATTTACCTCATTTAGAGGTTAGCTACCTACCTAATAATAAGCAACTAAGATTTGAGTGGTACCTTGGTCTCACTACAGGTTGTTCCTCAGCTTAGCTCTTCTAAATCAGCCTCGGATGGGTAGTGGACTTACAGTAACACTCAAAGACATACATAGAAATATGCAATAAAATAATTACACAATAAATGGTTAATCCCACCCTTGATAGGGTCAGCACAAAAGAATAATATATGTCACTAACTAGCTCAAGCCTAGTCGTGAGAATTTCTACTTGAGAAACTACAACTATATTTAGTCTGTGCTTGTGCCAAATTCAACACAATCACAGCCTAAATTGCTACCTACTGAAGGTTGGCAAAGATTATATTATGGTGCAGTAATGTGCAAATAATTGTGCTGTGTTTTTGTTTTTTTTGTATTTTATATAATATACACTTGTGTAATTATGTGTATAAGAAATTAAATGAACACAAAAGAATTAATTGTTTGGCAAGTATTCTACTGCCTTAAATATTACCTAACTCCTGAATGTACTCCTAATTGGGGAATAAAATATTATCAGGGTTAGTAATGATTAACTAGTATGAGATCAGTAATTTATATTAGTATACTGGATCCCTAAATGTTAATGATCCACTGACTTGAGTGAATCAGTAACTTTAACATGGATTCAGGCTATAATGGACAGTCTGCTGACAGCCATACATTGAAACATTGGTATAGCCTAAATGATTAACACTTAATTGGTGTTAGTGATTAATATAAGGTTATGAGCTGTTGCTCTTGGTGACCTAAGGATTCTACTTCAGTATGAAGTGTAGGTCTAAATGTTGTGGGTAATTGGTTATGACCCACTAAAGCTATGTATAAGGTAGCTATGTTAGTGTGATCTAGGCTAACTGATGTGTTACACTGTTAGTTGACACAATTAATTAAATAGTTAGTCTAGCTTCTATCACACAAGGATTAGTTATTAATGGTTAATATTTAATTATAAATTTAATGCCTATCTGGTTCGAAGGACCATAATGTGGGATATTTGGGTTTGATTCTGATTAATTAATAATTAAAGTAGTAAATTAAATTACGAAGGACCACCCGCTTTTAAAGTAAAGAGGGAAACTGAGAATTTCTGATCATTAGATAAAATTCGAGAGAAAACCAGTGACTATGGATATGACTAGAAAGTATGATCATAAGAATAATTAATGGGCTGTATTATTAAAAACCAAACCTCAAACACCTACATTGGGGGGTTATTACTGGAGGTCAATACGTCCAGGAATCAGTGTGGTTCGTTCACTAATTCTATTAATAATAATCTAATCCTATAATTAATGTTGAATATAATCTGATTCATACAAAGAAGAACATGAATATGAGCATAATAATGAGTTACAGTAAATCACACATTATGTTGTACATTCTGAATGTATCAAATTGCAAAGTTATGAATAAAAAGAAATAAGCCTTAGCTGGTAATAGATTCCTTTAGATAACCCTGGCAGTCCTCTTAATCTCCAAGTCTGGTTCACCGACGAATGACACGGTTAGCATGGAGAAGACAGCATGAGGAATTCGTCTCTCGAGCTGCAAGATAAATGACTACCAGTAGCAATTGATTTAACTACCCAATACATATTCAAGATTATTGATATCTACAGATAGAATTCTAATCACCTGTTATTAGGTGTTGTCTTGCCGCGTGACGTGACGTGCAATCACCCTGCCATTAATACACTTATAAATGATGCATCAAATAAAAGTACTTAACTGTGGGCACTGTGTAAGTATTAAGATTGCCGTAATTACGTATCCCAAATTCAGGTGAGTTTATCCTGGATTTGTACGTCTCAAGTTGGCTGATCACGTGTCGTCAGGAACCAAGTCTAGGGGCCCTTATTTAACACCAGCACTAGTTGAAGATATTATCTGCAAGGTCGTTCACCGCCTCACAGTGGCGGCTTTCATCTGTGGATAGACCACACGTGTCCTATTTGCTGGACAATGGCGTCCTTTTGTGAGTAACGGTAAGCGCAGGTCTGCCTCTCTTCGGTTCCCCACGCTGTACGTGTACCGACTCCCTCTCCGACTGAGGATGGCGTCGCGTCCCTCCCCCCACGCCGAGTCGACGTTCATTACACAAATTATTGGCATGAACATTAATATTCTCGCATTCACACTTGAAACTCTAAAGACTGGACGGTTTATTATTTAGAGGAACGTAATATTATTATTTAACTAATTAAGAATAGTAAAGATACAAGGGAGAGGAATTAATGTCTCCCCATAGCATTCATGATGACGCTACCTCTATCGCGAGTTAAACGTTTTGATTCTAAAGCTCTATTCGGCTTTTAGTTAGAGAACAATTCGTCTGCAATCAGTTGCCATACAGAATGCTTTAATTATGGAGAATCGTATTTAATTCTCACACAAATTGTATATAATGTGTTTTACTGTAAAGAAATCTGACGCAATACTGGCGTCAGATGACGTGAGAATTCTAGCCTAATGCACAGATGAATTATTAGTACAGGAGAATTCTACGAGTTGTTAATTTTACTTACTACAATATTAATATGGTTAGTAATAAGTAATGAGAATACAACAATGCTGTATTCGATGTTGGAAATATCCAACATAACTCCGGGGGGGGGGGTTCCCAGGGTCGCAGTGTACTGTGTTGTACTGACCTATCTCGAAGTGATATTAAGATTAATACATTAGTATGTTAGTATGTTAGTACACACATAACGAACGTCCCGGATTTATCAAGGACTACAGAACTTGAGTCTTGCTATTTACATGTCAAATGAAACATGTTGTTTGTAGCCTACACAATATTTATAGAATTCAACTCTCCCAATTTAAACTAACAGAATCTACGGTGATGTGATATCTTGGATCATAGTGACGTGTAATGTTTCGTTACGTGATATCACATCGTAGTATCATCACAGTTTTCTCAGTGGGATGTGAAAGAAATTACTCTTGTTCAGAGTTGTAATAGGCTTGCAGTTTCCCTTAGTGGAAACATGCATGAAATATTGAAACATTAAATGATTAAGTTATCGGTAATCAGGAACACTCTAAAGCTCACAATAAACTCAACAACTAGGGTCGCAGTGACATGTAATAGTGTATTACGTAGCTGCTGAATCGTAGGTAAACTCAGAATAAGTTCCTAAGAACTGATAACACTATTGTATGATTATACAGTAAAGTGTTATTAGTCATTTAAGAGCAAGGAGACTATGACACTACAGTAAGGTCACTGTCTAGGGTCGCTGTGACTTGTAACTATTGAGTTACTAGACAATAACATCACGCAGCATCACGATCACCTCAAATTCAAATGAGGAAATTGAATTTAATATACACTGCCGTGCAGTAGTCATTCTGACTGATGGTACAACTAATTTGTTAACTAGCTAAAATAATAGAAAGGTAGAGAACTGAAAAGTTTATTCATTAAAATCAAGGAAAATTCTGAGTCGACAGTGAGATTAGTAGCCTAGTCATTCTGACTTATGAGCTAATTAAATGGCAGCTCATAGGCTTGACACTGTAAACTGTTTAATACGAAATCACCTTTACATGAATTTGAGTTTATTAAATCAGTCTCTATAAGTATAGTCAACTGTAATTAATGGTGAGTACAGATTAAGCTAGTACTCAGTTGACACTAACTAAAGTCCCTAAGCCTACCTAAATAAATGGTTTGAATTTCTACCCTACCTAAGTAAGGGACTAAGCTAATTGTGAGCAAAGTGTACTCGAATTAACATGGTGAGCAGTATTAAGCTCATTAACAGGTCGAGCTATATTGAACTCGTGAACATGGTGAGCTACATTGAGCTCGTCAGCAGTGCTGACAGGGTGAGTTACAGGGAACTCGTCAACAGTGTTGACAGGGTGAGCTGCATTGAGCTCGCATGACTGAGACAGCTCGTTGACAGGTGTCGTCAACAGTGTTGACAGGGTGAGCTACATGGAGCTCGTTAGCAGTGCTAACAGGGGAGTTACAGTGAACTCGTCGACAGTGTTGACAGGGTGAGCTACATTGAGCTCGTTAGCTAGTGCTAACAGGGTGAGTTACAGTGAACTCGTCAACAGTGTTGACAGGGTGAGCTACATGGAGCTCGTTAGCAGTGCTAACAGGGTGAGTTACAGTGAACTCGTCAACAGTGTTGACAGGGTGAGCTGCAGTGAGCTCGTTAGCTAGTGCTAACAGGTTGAGTTACAGTGAACTCGTCAACAGTGTTGACAGGGTGAGCTGCATTGAGCTCGTTAGCAGTGCTAACAGGGTGAGTTACAGTGAACTCGTCAACAGTGTTGACATGGTGAGCTACAGTGAGCTCGTTAGCAGTTAACAGGGTGAGTTACATTGAACTCGTCAACAGTGTTGACAGGGTGAGCTGCATTGAGCTCGTTAACTAGTGCTAACAGGGTGAGTTACAGTGAACTCGTCAACAGTGTTGACAGGGTGAGCTACAGTGAGCTCGTTAGCTAGTGCTAACAGGGTGAGTTACATTGAACTCGTCAACAGTGTTGACAGGGTGAGCTGCATTGAGCTCGTCAGCAGTGCTGACAGGGTGAGCTACATGGAGCTCGTTAACAGTTAACAGGGTGAGTTCAGTGAACTCGAATTAACGAGGTGGAGCTTTGTCATTCAGTTATCATGGCGAGCAATATTAAGCTCGTGCGCATGGTGAACGAGCACTCATATTATTACGTTAATTCTAAGGTGAGCTATATTAAGCTCAGGAAGCATGTTAATTAACAGTGCTAATGTTTAACGGTAATGCATTAAACATATTAGTTCTCTGAAAATTCACTCACATATTAGTAAGTGTGCAAGTTTGTTCGTGTTGCGCTCCTACACTAAATAAGCAGAAACGAAAGAAAAACAACTCAAACAATTAATGCAAGTATTTATCACTAACTCTTAGTGCAGAAAACATGGTATTAAGGTTTTCTTGGCAAACCTTTAAGCGCAAGTATAGTGGACCAGTGGTCCTAGTGAATGTTATCACTAAATTCAGAAAATGCCAGTGGCATTGAGTGCTAGATTCTCTAGCCTAACATTATTAATTCCTAGGGAGTACTAGATTCTCTAGCCTAACATTACAATTTAACTAGGAAGACTGAGTGTGGTCAATTACTACTTGTCGAGAATAATTCTAGGTCTGCAGTGAATTCAATGGTTTGGTCGCTGTGACTTGTACTTGTTTGAGTACGGACCATTGGTTTTCACTGAGAGCTATGAAACATCTCGGCGAGTATCAATTGTACTACATTCAATCTGAGTTTATTACTCAGCTGTGTTTCTCCCTTTAGCTTGCTGCTGGAGAAGTGATTTACTGCTGACTAATTTATTATTGTTGGCAGGTTTAGGCTTGTTCACATTCAGAACTTTACCAGTAAGTAAGTAGCCTCCTGCAGATTGGAGCATATTCATTCCCAATCGTTTAACATGTCCAGTTATGAACTGGTAATAGTAGTCGGCTCCTACTAGTACATCTACATTGTTAAGGCGGTCAGACATTAATTTGTTGTCAGCCAAATTAATTTCACGTTCCTGCAGGAAGTGGGCTGTGTACCCCAGACCCTTAATATGTAAGTCTAAAGGTATTTGATCTACAACAATGGCTTGGACAGCCTTGGCTTGACTACCTAGTCGTACAAGCGGTTGAACTACTGGGTATTCATGGGTTCCTCCATTTATCATGGACCCTGACAAGTTTAATTTTACCTGTCCTATTGGTTGTAAATTAAGTGCCTCTGCTGCCCTTTGAGTAATGAAAGTTCTCTGGGAACCTTGATCAAATAGTCCACGTATGGTGATCTTGGCTCCTCTGTTCTTTACTTGAAGTTGGGCAGTAGGCAAAGCAGCATCCACTTGAGATGCTTGTGAAGTTACGCTGTACACATCTCGCACCTTGCAGCACTGTACTGGTGTAGATTCTCTACGTCCTATTCTAGGATTGACATAATTAGTCTTAACTAATTTGCACAGTGCAGCATGATGCTTGCCCCCTCTACACCTATTGCAGGTGTTCAGTGGGGTGTCACAGCTGTTAACATTATGTGGTTTGAGACACCTAGTACATTTGTGTAACTGTTTGAGTCGTCTGACTCTTGTGTCTCTATTAGGATAATTAGTACATTTGTACAGAGAATGTTTTTGATTGCAAAACAAGCACATTCCCCATCCTACAGATCGTTTAGGTGTTACCGGTTTAGGTAAAACAGTATTAGCAGGTGGTGATGGTTTTGCTGTTTGCATTTGTTTGTTATTCATTCTCTTGTGAGTACTTGGTGTACTCTGGGGAACCATTAACAGGCTCTTGGGAGTGCTCTTTGGACTATTAGGTCTCTTAGGAGCACCTGTGGGACTCTTAGGTCTCACTGATGAATCAGTGTTTGACTGATTCTGGTTACATGGATTATTAGCACTGCTCTTTGGACTATTAGGTCTCTTAGGAGCACCTGTGGGACTCTTAGGTCTCACTGATGAATCAGTATTTGACTGATTGTTGTTACATTGAGTATCAACACCTTTGTTACCTAGTGACAGTGTCACTTTAGGAGTTTCAGGCAAGGAAACTGATGTAGGTACAGTTTTGGTGCATTCAGATTTAGCATTAATTGCATGGTCTGCTGTATGATTGCTCATATTACGCAAACCTGTAAAGATATCCTGCATTGACAGGGTATTACCATTCTGGCATACATATAATTTATTAAGTGTGTCACCAGACAATTTTCTCTGGATGATAATTTTAGTCATCCACTCAGTAGTTGGGTGATCCACCTCTTTACTGAAAGAATTTATCAGTGACTCAAGCTGAAAACTAAAGGCTTGTTAAGA
Organism: Procambarus clarkii; assembly: GCF_040958095.1. Taxonomy (NCBI): domain Eukaryota; kingdom Metazoa; phylum Arthropoda; class Malacostraca; order Decapoda; family Cambaridae; genus Procambarus; species Procambarus clarkii. Next base: position 28,182,754 of record NC_091164.1, on the reverse strand, counting down.
GTCACCTGATTGCTCTGGTGAAGATAAATTTAATAATTGGTGCACAAGGTTTATAATAGTCTTCTCATTGTTAGCACTTACTTTAGAAGGCTGTTGTGAGCAATTGTGACCATTACTTGTGTTGCTTAAGGCTTCTTGCTTAGCCTCAGCTTTGATTACAGCTTCGACTGCTGCTGCAGCATTAGCTTTATCATTTTCTGTTTCAGATTCACTGATCATTGCAGCTTTACTTGTTTCATCTACAGCTTCACTCGTTTCTCTGAGTTCTGGTGATAAGCTAGTTAATTCAGTAGCATTATGTATTGCACTTATAGAATCCAAGGAACATTGAGAAGTGTGGTCTGAAATTTGATCAGACTCTGTAAACAAATCATCACATGAAGCTGTATTAGATGAGAGGTTAGAAAATGAAGGTTGATCTTCAGTTGTTGATCCTGTAGAGTGATCAGTATTGATTAGAGGATTCTCCTCGTCTTGATTTAGCTCAAGTATTTCATCTGAGCTGAGTGTTAACTTGGATACAGGTCTATTAATGATCTGATCCACCCACTCGGGAATATCTTGTCTCGCAAGCACCTCCTTATATCGGTCTAAACTGGTTTGAACAGAATGTTCATAGTTATCGAGATCAGATTCTGTTGGACTTGAGGGGTCTGAGACAGTATGATCGGCCTGGAGTAAGTTCCTGTGGGTCTCTATTACAGTCTTGATGTAGTCATATTTTTGGCTGGCGATCCTTATGTAACTTGCTAGTCTATAGACGTCACCCGGGTCAGTTTCGACACAGAAATGACATTTCATAAGCAGTTTTCCTAAAGGACCTTGAAGAGCTCTCAAGAATCTTGCGTTCCTTTCTAAAGGATCCATTCTTGTGGTAAATTGAGCCTGATAGGGCTTATGTAGCTAGTGGTATAGCTATAGTCTGCTCCTTGATGTAGAGCAGGTATAAGTATTGACAGCCTGATAGGGCTTATGTAGCTAGTGGTATAGCTATAGTCTGCTCCTTGATGCAGAGCAGGTATAATTATTTACAGCCTGATAGGGCTTATGTAGCTAGTGGTATAGCTATGGTCTGCTCCTTGATGTAGAGCAGGTATAAGTATTGACAGCCTAATATTTCTTGAGGCTGGTTGTAATTTACCTCATTTAGAGGTTAGCTACCTACCTAATAATAAGCAACTAAGATTTGAGTGGTACCTTGGTCTCACTACAGGTGTTCCTCAGCTTAGCTCTTCTAAATCAGCCTCGGATGGGTAGTGGACTTACAGTAACACTCAAAGACATACATAGAAATATGCAATAAAATAATTACACAATAAATGGTTAATCCCACCCTTGATAGGGTCAGCACAAAAGAATAATATATGTCACTAACTAGCTCAAGCCTAGTCGTGAGAATTTCTACTTGAGAAACTACAACTATATTTAGTCTGTGCTTGTGCCAAATTCAACACAATCACAGCCTAAATTGCTACCTACTGAAGGTTGGCAAAGATTATATTATGGTGCAGTAATGTGCAAATAATTGTGCTGTGTTTTTGGGTTTTTTGTATTTTATATAATATACACTTGTGTAATTATGTGTATAAGAAATTAAATGAACACAAAAGAATTAATTGTGTTTGGCAAGTATTCTACTGCCTTAAATATTACCTAACTCCTGAATGTACTCCTAATTGGGGAATAAAATATTATCAGGGTTAGTAATGATTAACTAGTATGAGATCAGTAATTTATATTAGTATACTGGATCCCTAAATGTTAATGATCCACTGACTTGAGTGAATCAGTAACTTTAACATGGATTCAGGCTATAATGGACAGTCTGCTGACAGCCATACATTGAAACATTGGTATAGCCTAAATGATTAACACTTAATTGGTGTTAGTGATTAATATAAGGTTATGAGCTGTTGCTCTTGGTGACCTAAGGATTCTACTTCAGTATGAAGTGTAGGTCTAAATGTTGTGGGTAATTGGTTATGACCCACTAAAGCTATGTATAAGGTAGCTATGTTAGTGTGATCTAGGCTAACTGATGTGTTACACTGTTAGTTGACACAATTAATTAAATAGTTAGTCTAGCTTCTATCACACAAGGATTAGTTATTAATGGTTAATATTTTAATTATAAATTTAATGCCTATCTGGTTCGAAGGACCATAATGTGGGATATTTGGGTTTGATTCTGATTAATTAATAATTAAAGTAGTAAATTAAATTACGAAGGACCACCCGCTTTTAAAGTAAAGAGGGAAACTGAGAATTTCTGATCATTAGATAAAATTCTAGAGAAAACCAGTGACTATGGATATGACTAGAAAGTATGATCATAAGAATAATTAATGGGCTGTATTATTAAAAACCAAACCTCAAACACCTACATTGGGGGGTTATTACTGGAGGTCAGTACGTCCAGGAATCAGTGTGGTTCGTTCACTAATTCTATTAATAATAATCTAATCCTATAATTAATGTTGAATATAATCTGATTCATACAAAGAAGAACATGAATATGAGCATAATAATGAGTTACAGTAAATCACACATTATGTTGTACATTCTGAATGTATCAAATTGCAAAGTTATGAATAAAAAGAAATAAGCCTTAGCTGGTAATAGATTCCTTTAGATAACCCTGGCAGTCCTCTTAATCTCCAAGTCTGGTACACCGACGAATGACACGGTTAGCATGGAGAAGACAGCATGAGGAATTCGTCTCTCGAGCTGCAAGATAATGACTACCAGTAGCAATTGATTTAACTACTCAATACATATTCAAGATTATTGATATCTACAGATAGAATTCTAATCACCTGTTATTAGGTGTTGTCTTGCCGCGTGACGTGACGTGCAATCACCCTGCCATTAATACACTTATAAATGATGCATCAAATAAAAGTACTTAACTGTGGGCACTGTGTAAGTATTAAGATTGCCGTAATTACGTATCCCAAATTCAGGTGAGCTTATCCTGGATTTGTACGTCTCAAGTTGGCTGATCACGTGTCGTCAGGAACCAAGTCTAGGGGCCCTTATTTAACACCAGCACTAGTTGAAGATATTATCTGCAAGGTCGTTCACGCCTCACAGTGGCGGCTTTCATCTGTGGATAGACACACGTGTCCTATTTGCTGGACAATGGCGTCTTTTGTGAGTACGGTAAGCGCAGGTCTGCCTCTCTTCGGTTCCCCACGTGTACGTGTACCGACTCCCTCTCCGACTGAGGATGGCGTCGCGTCCCTCCCCCCACGCCGAGTCGACGTTCATTACACAAATTATTGGCATGAACATTAATATTTCTCGCATTCGCGCTTGAAACTCTAAAGACTGGACGGGTTTATTATTTAGAGGAACGTAATATTATTATTTAACTAATTAAGAATAGTAAAGATACAAGGGAGAGGAATTAATGTCTCCCCATAGCATTCATTGATGACGCTACCTCTATCGCGAGTTAAACGTTTTGATTCTAAAGCTCTATTCGGCTTTTAGTTAGAGAACAATTCGTCTGCAATCAGTTGCCATACAGAATGCTTTAATTATGGAGAATCGTATTTAATTCTCACACAAATTGTATATAATGTGTTTTACTGTAAAGAAATCTGACGCAATACTGGCGTCAGATGACGTGAGAATTCTAGCCTAATGCACAGATGAATTATTAGTACAGGAGAATTCTACGAGTTGTTAATTTTACTTACTACAATATTAATATGGTTAGTAATAAGTAATGAGAATACAACAATGCTGTATTCGATGTTGGAAATATCCAACAGTGATCGTTAATAGTCAGAATTCGAACGTTCTTAGCTTTTAGATAGTAGTTTACTGACTAGTAAGGAGTTCACTTAAAATATATGAAGCTAAAACACAAACTTA
>NC_091164.1:28036036-28178372 GCF_040958095.1 Procambarus clarkii | reverse complement strand
AAACAGTGAGATACCGACAAACGAACCCCTTTTTTATGAGGTTGGCTGGATTATGTGATTTGATACACAAAGAAGTTAGCAACATTAAAGTTAGGCTTATCCTAGAACGAGAAACCGAGCATTTTGCAATATATTACGAGTACAATGCAGCGGATATTAGGTCCAATCTCTATTGTAGGAAAATATTAACTAATCCAAGCCTTTCCTTAAGGCTTACATACACAAGAGGCACACTGAGTGTACATCTGTATCAGTGGACCACTGTTACAATGATTTTGTCACTGTCATTATTAGTTATGTATTTTTAGACTGCACTTATTATTACACGTATACCTATACTACAGTTATTATAATTCTTGGAAAATAATTTTAAGGAAAAAAGAACAGTCGTCCTTCCTCATGGACCGGGGATCCTGTTATTACAGAACGAGCTAAATTATTGCATCTTGCTGACTGCTAGAAAACACAAACAACCGGCAATTTATTCGCATTTTCGTCAATGCAAAAGTGTTTTTTTGTGATTTTAATGGTCAAATTATGTTTATATTGGGAACAATTCCTGTAAGGTATCACCAGAACTTCAACTTCATCGGAAATGTGGAACCAAATTTCAAATATTATCAAGCCTTCAATCCCAGTTCAGCTTCTTCATACTCCAGCAGAATATGCTAATATACTCTTAACTCAATGGTCTGGTCTCTCAACATTTTCTTCCTTACCTCAGACATACAGCTGAATTTAAATATTACCAAAATTGACAAACTTTAAGGGCCTCGTAGCCTGGTGGATAGCGCGCAGGACTCGTAATTCTGTGGCGCGGGTTCGATTCCCGCACGAGGCAGAAACAAATGGGCAAAGTCTCTTTCACCCTGAATGCCCCTGTTACCTAGCAGTAAATAGGTACCTGGGAGTTAGTCAGCTGTCACGGGCTGCTTCCTGGGGGTGGAGGCCTGGTCGAGGACCGGGCCGCGGGGACACTAAAGCTCCGAAATCATCTCAAGATAACCTTAATGCTGTAATATTTCTCACCAGATGCAACTGATCAGTTTCCTATAATCCAGTTTGAATTAACAACAGCATTTGGGAAACAACTATCTCTGGTTACGATGGAATAACTTATAACACCTTTAGGGTTAATGAATGATGTCCCAAACCACCCTTTGCTTGACCATATCAAATAATCCATTCACAAGGTATCATGCCAAAGAAATGGTCAGAAAGTCTCATAGTACCAATTCCTTAATCCATCTCTAACAAATTCAGACCCATTTCACTCACAACTTGCATGTATAAAGAATTAGAAAGAATTGTTCTTAATCATGTCATGTTTCAGGTCAAAGGCCAGTTGGCTCCTAAACACAATGTATCCTCCTGTTTAAATAGTACCTTTTGTGGTGATTGTGGGATATTTGGGTTTGATTCTGATTAATTAATAATTAAAGTAGTAAATTAAATTACGAAGGACCACCCGCTTTTAAAGTAAAGAGGGAAACTGAGAATTTCTGATCATTAGATAAAATTCTAGAGAAAACCAGTGACTATGGATATGACTAGAAAGTATGATCATAAGAATAATTAATGGGCTGTATTATTAAAAACCAAACCTCACAACACCTACATTGGGGGTTATTACTGGAGGTCAGTACGTCCAGGAATCAGTGTGGTTCGTTCACTAATTCTATTAATAATAATCTAATCCTATAATTAATGTTGAATATAATCTGATTCATACAAAGAAGAACATGAATATGAGCATAATAATGAGTTACAGTAAATCACACATTATGTTGTACATTCTGAATGTATCAAATTGCAAAGTTATGAATAAAAAGAAATAAGCCTTAGCTGGTAATAGATTCCTTTAGATAACCCTGGCAGTCCTCTTAATCTCCAAGTCTGGTACACCGACGAATGACACGGTTAGCATGGAGAAGACAGCATGAGGAATTCGTCTCTCGAGCTGCAAGATAAATGACTACCAGTAGCAATTGATTTAACTACTCAATACATATTCAAGATTATTGATATCTACAGATAGAATTCTAATCACCTGTTATTAGGTGTTGTCTTGCCGCGTGACGTGACGTGCAATCACCCTGCCATTAATACACTTATAAATGATGCATCAAATAAAAGTACTTAACTGTGGGCACTGTGTAAGTATTAAGATTGCCGTAATTACGTATCCCAAATTCAGAGTGAGCTTATCCTGGATTTGTACGTCTCAAGTTGGCTGATCACGTGTCGTCAGGAACCAAGTCTAGGGGCCCTTATTTAACACCAGCACTAGTTGAAGATATTATCTGCAAGGTCGTTCACGCCTCACAGTGGCGGCTTTCATCTGTGGATAGACACACGTGTCCTATTTGCTGGACAATGGCGTCTTTTGTGAGTACGGTAAGCGCAGGTCTGCCTCTCTTTCGGTTCCCCACGTGTACGTGTACCGACTCCCTCTCCGACTGAGGATGGCGTCGCGTCCCTCCCCCCACGCCGAGTCGACGTTCATTACACAAATTATTGGCATGAACATTAATATTTCTCGCATTCGCGCTTGAAACTCTAAAGACTGGACGGGTTTATTATTTAGAGGAACGTAATATTATTATTTAACTATTTAAGAATAGTAAAGATACAAGGGAGAGGAATTAATGTCTCCCCATAGCATTCATTGATGACGCTACCTCTATCGCGAGTTAAACGTTTTGATTCTAAAGCTCTATTTGGCTTTTAGTTAGAGAACAATTCGTCTGCAATCAGTTGCCATACAGAATACTTTAATTATGGAGAATCGTATTTAATTCTCACACAAATTGTATATAATGTGTTTTACTGTAAAGAAATCTGACGCAATACTGGCGTCAGATGACGTGAGAATTCTAGCATAATGCACAGATGAATTATTAGTACAGGAGAATTCTACGAGTTGTTAATTTTACTTACTACAATATTAATATGGTTAGTAATAAGTAATGAGAATACAACAATGCTGTATTCGATGTTGGAAATATCCAACATAACTCCGGGGGGGGGGGGTTCCCAGGGTCGCAGTGTACTGTGTTGTACTGACCTATCTCGAAGTGATATTAAGATTAATACATTAGTATGTTAGTATGTTAGTATGTTATACACACATAACGAACGTCCCGGATTTATCAAGGACTTACAAGAACTTGAGTCTTGCTATTTACATGTCAAATGAAACATGTTGTTTGTAGCCTACACAATATTTATAGAATTCAACTCTCCCAATTTAAACTAACAGAATCTACGGTGATGTGATATCTTGGATCATAGTGACGTGTAATGTTTCGTTACGTGATATCACATCGTAGTATCATCACAGTTTTCTCAGTGGGATGTGAAAGAAATTACTCTTGTTCAGAGTTGTAATAGGCTTGCAGTTTCCCTTAGTGGAAACATGCATGAAATATTGAAACATTAAATGATTAAGTTATCGGTAATCAGGAACACTCTAAAGCTCACAATAAACTTCAACAACTAGGGTCGCAGTGACATGTAATAGTGTATTACGTAGCTGCTGAATCGTAGGTAACTCAGAATAAGTTCCTAAGAACTGATAACACTATTGTATGATTATACAGTAAAGTGTTATTAGTCATTTAAGAGCAAGGAGACTATGACACTACAGTAAGGTCACTGTCTAGGGTCGCTGTGACTTGTAACTATTGAGTTACTAGACAATAACATCACGCAGCATCACGATCACCTCAAATTCAAATGAGGAAATTGAATTTAATATACACTGCCGTGCAGTAGTCATTCTGACTGATGGTACAACTAATTTGTTAACTAGCTAAAATAATAGAAAGGTAGAGAACTGAAAAGTTTATTCATTAAAATCAAGGAAAATTCTGAGTCGACAGTGAGATTAGTAGCCTAGTCATTCTGACTTATGAGCTAATTAAATGGCAGCTCATAGGCTTGACACTGTAAACTGTTTAATACGAAATCACCTTTACATGAATTTGAGTTTATTAAATCAGTCTCTATAAGTATAGTCAACTGTAATTAATGGTGAGTACAGATTAAGCTAGTACTCAGTTGACACTAACTAAAGTCCCTAAGCCTACCTAAATAAATGGTTTGAATTTCTACCCTACCTAAGTAAGGGACTAAGCTAATTGTGAGCAAAGTGTACTCGAATTAACATGGTGAGCAGTATTAAGCTCATTAACAGGTCGAGCTATATTGAACTCGTGAACATGGTGAGCTACATTGAGCTCGTCAGCAGTGCTGACAGGGTGAGTTACAGGGAACTCGTCAACAGTGTTGACAGGGTGAGCTGCATTGAGCTCGTCAACAGTGTTGACAGGGTGAGCTACATGGAGCTCGTTAGCAGTGCTAACAGGGGAGTTACAGTGAACTCGTCGACAGTGTTGACAGGGTGAGCTACATTGAGCTCGTTAGCTAGTGCTAACAGGGTGAGTTACAGTGAACTCGTCAACAGTGTTGACAGGGTGAGCTACATGGAGCTCGTTAGCAGTGCTAACAGGGTGAGTTACAGTGAACTCGTCAACAGTGTTGACAGGGTGAGCTGCAGTGAGCTCGTTAGCTAGTGCTAACAGGTTGAGTTACAGTGAACTCGTCAACAGTGTTGACAGGGTGAGCTGCATTGAGCTCGTTAGCAGTGCTAACAGGGTGAGTTACAGTGAACTCGTCAACAGTGTTGACATGGTGAGCTACAGTGAGCTCGTTAGCAGTTAACAGGGTGAGTTACATTGAACTCGTCAACAGTGTTGACAGGGTGAGCTGCATTGAGCTCGTTAACTAGTGCTAACAGGGTGAGTTACAGTGAACTCGTCAACAGTGTTGACAGGGTGAGCTACAGTGAGCTCGTTAGCTAGTGCTAACAGGGTGAGTTACATTGAACTCGTCAACAGTGTTGACAGGGTGAGCTGCATTGAGCTCGTCAGCAGTGCTGACAGGGTGAGCTACATGGAGCTCGTTAACAGTTAACAGGGTGAGTTCAGTGAACTCGAATTAACGAGGTGGAGCTTTGTCATTCAGTTATCATGGCGAGCAATATTAAGCTCGTGCGCATGGTGAACGAGCACTCATATTATTACGTTAATTCTAAGGTGAGCTATATTAAGCTCAGGAAGCATGTTAATTAACAGTGCTAATGTTTAACGGTAATGCATTAAACATATTAGTTCTCTGAAAATTCACTCACATATTAGTAAGTGTGCAAGTTTGTTCGTGTTGCGCTCCTACACTAAATAAGCAGAAACGAAAGAAAAACAACTCAAACAATTAATGCAAGTATTTATCACTAACTCTTAGTGCAGAAAACATGGTATTAAGGTTTTCTTGGCAAACCTTTAAGCGCAAGTATAGTGGACCAGTGGTCCTAGTGAATGTTATCACTAAATTCAGAAAATGCCAGTGGCATTGAGTGCTAGATTCTCTAGCCTAACATTATTAATTCCTAGGGAGTACTAGATTCTCTAGCCTAACATTACAATTTAACTAGGAAGACTGAGTGTGGTCAATTACTACTTGTCGAGAATAATTCTAGGTCTGCAGTGAATTCAATGGTTTGGTCGCTGTGACTTGTACTTGTTTGAGTACGGACCATTGGTTTTCACTGAGAGCTATGAAACATCTCGGCGAGTATCAATTGTACTACATTCAATCTGAGTTTATTACTCAGCTGTGTTTCTCCCTTTAGCTTGCTGCTGGAGAAGTGATTTACTGCTGACTAATTTATTATTGTTGGCAGGTTTAGGCTTGTTCACATTCAGAACTTTACCAGTAAGTAAGTAGCCTCCTGCAGATTGGAGCATATTCATTCCCAATCGTTTAACATGTCCAGTTATGAACTGGTAATAGTAGTCGGCTCCTACTAGTACATCTACATTGTTAAGGCGGTCAGACATTAATTTGTTGTCAGCCAAATTAATTTCACGTTCCTGCAGGAAGTGGGCTGTGTACCCCAGACCCTTAATATGTAAGTCTAAAGGTATTTGATCTACAACAATGGCTTGGACAGCCTTGGCTTGACTACCTAGTCGTACAAGCGGTTGAACTACTGGGTATTCATGGGTTCCTCCATTTATCATGGACCCTGACAAGTTTAATTTTACCTGTCCTATTGGTTGTAAATTAAGTGCCTCTGCTGCCCTTTGAGTAATGAAAGTTCTCTGGGAACCTTGATCAAATAGTCCACGTATGGTGATCTTGGCTCCTCTGTTCTTTACTTGAAGTTGGGCAGTAGGCAAAGCAGCATCCACTTGAGATGCTTGTGAAGTTACGCTGTACACATCTCGCACCTTGCAGCACTGTACTGGTGTAGATTCTCTACGTCCTATTCTAGGATTGACATAATTAGTCTTAACTAATTTGCACAGTGCAGCATGATGCTTGCCCCCTCTACACCTATTGCAGGTGTTCAGTGGGGTGTCACAGCTGTTAACATTATGTGGTTTGAGACACCTAGTACATTTGTGTAACTGTTTGAGTCGTCTGACTCTTGTGTCTCTATTAGGATAATTAGTACATTTGTACAGAGAATGTTTTTGATTGCAAAACAAGCACATTCCCCATCCTACAGATCGTTTAGGTGTTACCGGTTTAGGTAAAACAGTATTAGCAGGTGGTGATGGTTTTGCTGTTTGCATTTGTTTGTTATTCATTCTCTTGTGAGTACTTGGTGTACTCTGGGGAACCATTAACAGGCTCTTGGGAGTGCTCTTTGGACTATTAGGTCTCTTAGGAGCACCTGTGGGACTCTTAGGTCTCACTGATGAATCAGTGTTTGACTGATTCTGGTTACATGGATTATTAGCACTGCTCTTTGGACTATTAGGTCTCTTAGGAGCACCTGTGGGACTCTTAGGTCTCACTGATGAATCAGTATTTGACTGATTGTTGTTACATTGAGTATCAACACCTTTGTTACCTAGTGACAGTGTCACTTTAGGAGTTTCAGGCAAGGAAACTGATGTAGGTACAGTTTTGGTGCATTCAGATTTAGCATTAATTGCATGGTCTGCTGTATGATTGCTCATATTACGCAAACCTGTAAAGATATCCTGCATTGACAGGGTATTACCATTCTGGCATACATATAATTTATTAAGTGTGTCACCAGACAATTTTCTCTGGATGATAATTTTAGTCATCCACTCAGTAGTTGGGTGATCCACCTCTTTACTGAAAGAATTTATCAGTGACTCAAGCTGAAAACTAAAGGCTTGTTAAGAGTCACCTGATTGCTCTGGTGAAGATAAATTTAATAATTGGTGCACAAGGTTTATAATAGTCTTCTCATTGTTAGCACTTACTTTAGAAGGCTGTTGTGAGCAATTGTGACCATTACTTGTGTTGCTTAAGGCTTCTTGCTTAGCCTCAGCTTTGATTACAGCTTCGACTGCTGCTGCAGCATTAGCTTTATCATTTTCTGTTTCAGATTCACTGATCATTGCAGCTTTACTTGTTTCATCTACAGCTTCACTCGTTTCTCTGAGTTCTGGTGATAAGCTAGTTAATTCAGTAGCATTATGTATTGCACTTATAGAATCCAAGGAACATTGAGAAGTGTGGTCTGAAATTTGATCAGACTCTGTAAACAAATCATCACATGAAGCTGTATTAGATGAGAGGTTAGAAAATGAAGGTTGATCTTCAGTTGTTGATCCTGTAGAGTGATCAGTATTGATTAGAGGATTCTCCTCGTCTTGATTTAGCTCAAGTATTTCATCTGAGCTGAGTGTTAACTTGGATACAGGTCTATTAATGATCTGATCCACCCACTCGGGAATATCTTGTCTCGCAAGCACCTCCTTATATCGGTCTAAACTGGTTTGAACAGAATGTTCATAGTTATCGAGATCAGATTCTGTTGGACTTGAGGGGTCTGAGACAGTATGATCGGCCTGGAGTAAGTTCCTGTGGGTCTCTATTACAGTCTTGATGTAGTCATATTTTTGGCTGGCGATCCTTATGTAACTTGCTAGTCTATAGACGTCACCCGGGTCAGTTTCGACACAGAAATGACATTTCATAAGCAGTTTTCCTAAAGGACCTTGAAGAGCTCTCAAGAATCTTGCGTTCCTTTCTAAAGGATCCATTCTTGTGGTAAATTGAGCCTGATAGGGCTTATGTAGCTAGTGGTATAGCTATAGTCTGCTCCTTGATGTAGAGCAGGTATAAGTATTGACAGCCTGATAGGGCTTATGTAGCTAGTGGTATAGCTATAGTCTGCTCCTTGATGCAGAGCAGGTATAATTATTTACAGCCTGACAGGGCTTATGTAGCTAGTGGTATAGCTATGGTCTGCTCCTTGATGTAGAGCAGGTATAAGTATTGACAGCCTAATATTTCTTGAGGCTGGTTGTAATTTACCTCATTTAGAGGTTAGCTACCTACCTAATAATAAGCAACTAAGATTTGAGTGGTACCTTGGTCTCACTACAGGTGTTCCTCAGCTTAGCTCTTCTAAATCAGCCTCGGATGGGTAGTGGACTTACAGTAACACTCAAAGACATACATAGAAATATGCAATAAAATAATTACACAATAAATGGTTAATCCCACCCTTGATAGGGTCAGCACAAAAGAATAATATATGTCACTAACTAGCTCAAGCCTAGTCGTGAGAATTTCTACTTGAGAAACTACAACTATATTTAGTCTGTGCTTGTGCCAAATTCAACACAATCACAGCCTAAATTGCTACCTACTGAAGGTTGGCAAAGATTATATTATGGTGCAGTAATGTGCAAATAATTGTGCTGTGTTTTTGGGTTTTTTGTATTTTATATAATATACACTTGTGTAATTATGTGTATAAGAAATTAAATGAACACAAAAGAATTAATTGTGTTTGGCAAGTATTCTACTGCCTTAAATATTACCTAACTCCTGAATGTACTCCTAATTGGGGAATAAAATATTATCAGGGTTAGTAATGATTAACTAGTATGAGATCAGTAATTTATATTAGTATACTGGATCCCTAAATGTTAATGATCCACTGACTTGAGTGAATCAGTAACTTTAACATGGATTCAGGCTATAATGGACAGTCTGCTGACAGCCATACATTGAAACATTGGTATAGCCTAAATGATTAACACTTAATTGGTGTTAGTGATTAATATAAGGTTATGAGCTGTTGCTCTTGGTGACCTAAGGATTCTACTTCAGTATGAAGTGTAGGTCTAAATGTTGTGGGTAATTGGTTATGACCCACTAAAGCTATGTATAAGGTAGCTATGTTAGTGTGATCTAGGCTAACTGATGTGTTACACTGTTAGTTGACACAATTAATTAAATAGTTAGTCTAGCTTGTATCACACAAGGATTAGTTATTAATGGTTAATATTTTAATTATAAATTTAATGCCTATCCGGTTCGAAGGACCATAATGTGGGATATTTGGGTTTGATTCTGATTAATTAATAATTAAAGTAGTAAATTAAATTACGAAGGACCACCCGCTTTTAAAGTAAAGAGGGAAACTGAGAATTTCTGATCATTAGATAAAATTCTAGAGAAAACCAGTGACTATGGATATGACTAGAAAGTATGATCATAAGAATAATTAATGGGCTGTATTATTAAAAACCAAACCTCAAACACCTACATTGGGGGGTTATTACTGGAGGTCAGTACGTCCAGGAATCAGTGTGTTTCGTTCACTAATTCTATTAATAATAATCTAATCCTATAATTAATGTTGAATATAATCTGATTCATACAAAGAAGAACATGAATATGAGCATAATAATGAGTTACAGTAAATCACACATTATGTTGTACATTCTGAATGTATCAAATTGCAAAGTTATGAATAAAAGAAATAAGCCTTAGCTGGTAATAGATTCCTTTAGATAACCCTGGCAGTCCTCTTAATCTCCAAGTCTGGTACACCGACGAATGACACGGTTAGCATGGAGAAGACAGCATGAGGAATTCGTCTCTCGAGCTGCAAGATAAGTGACTACCAGTAGCAATTGATTTAACTACTCAATACATATTCAAGATTATTGATATCTACAGATAGAATTCTAATCACCTGTTATTAGGTGTTGTCTTGCCGCGTGACGTGACGTGCAATCACCCTGCCATTAATACACTTATAAATGATGCACCAAATAAAAGTACTTAACTGTGGGCACTGTGTAAGTATTAAGATTGCCGTAATTACGTATCCCAAATTCAGGTGAGCTTATCCTGGATTTGTACGTCTCAAGTTGGCTGATCACGTGTCGTCAGGAACCAAGTCTAGGGGCCCTTATTTAACACCAGCACTAGTTGAAGATATTATCTGCAAGGTCGTTCACGCCTCACAGTGGCGGCTTTCATCTGTGGATAGACACACGTGTCCTATTTGCTGGACAATGGCGTCTTTTGTGAGTACGGTAAGCGCAGGTCTGCCTCTCTTCGGTTCCCCACGTGTACGTGTACCGACTCCCTCTCCGACTGAGGATGGCGTCGCGTCCCTCCCCCCACGCCGAGTCGACGTTCATTACACAAATTATTGGCATGAACATTAATATTTCTCGCATTCGCGCTTGAAACTCTAAAGACTGGACGGGTTTATTATTTAGAGGAACGTAATATTATTATTTAACTAATTAAGAATAGTAAAGATACAAGGGAGAGGAATTAATGTCTCCCCATAGCATTCATTGATGACGCTACCTCTATCGCGAGTTAAACGTTTTGATTCTAAAGCTCTATTCGGCTTTTAGTTAGAGAACAATTCGTCTGCAATCAGTTGCCATACAGAATGCTTTAATTATGGAGAATCGTATTTAATTCTCACACAAATTGTATATAATGTGTTTTACTGTAAAGAAATCTGACGCAATACTGGCGTCAGATGACGTGAGAATTCTAGCCTAATGCACAGATGAATTATTAGTACAGGAGAATTCTACGAGTTGTTAATTTTACTTACTACAATATTAATATGGTTAGTAATAAGTAATGAGAATACAACAATGCTGTATTCGATGTTGGAAATATCCAACATAACTCCGGGGGGGGGGGTTCCCAGGGTCGCAGTGTACTGTGTTGTACTGACCTATCTCGAAGTGATATTAAGATTAATACATTAGTATGTTAGTATGTTAGTACACACATAACGAACGTCCCGGATTTATCAAGGACTTACAAGAACTTGAGTCTTGCTATTTACATGTCAAATGAAACATGTTGTTTGTAGCCTACACAATATTTATAGAATTCAACTCTCCCAATTTAAACTAACAGAATCTACGGTGATGTGATATCTTGGATCATAGTGACGTGTAATGTTTCGTTACGTGATATCACATCGTAGTATCATCACAGTTTTCTCAGTGGGATGTGAAAGAAATTACTCTTGTTCAGAGTTGTAATAGGCTTGCAGTTTCCCTTAGTGGAAACATGCATGAAATATTGAAACATTAAATGATTAAGTTATCGGTAATCAGGAACACTCTAAAGCTCACAATAAACTCAACAACTAGGGTCGCAGTGACATGTAATAGTGTATTACGTAGCTGCTGAATCGTAGGTAAACTCAGAATAAGTTCCTAAGAACTGATAACACTATTGTATGATTATACAGTAAAGTGTTATTAGTCATTTAAGAGCAAGGAGACTATGACACTACAGTAAGGTCACTGTCTAGGGTCGCTGTGACTTGTAACTATTGAGTTACTAGACAATAACATCACGCAGCATCACGATCACCTCAAATTCAAATGAGGAAATTGAATTTAATATACACTGCCGTGCAGTAGTCATTCTGACTGATGGTACAACTAATTTGTTAACTAGCTAAAATAATAGAAAGGTAGAGAACTGAAAAGTTTATTCATTAAAATCAAGGAAAATTCTGAGTCGACAGTGAGATTAGTAGCCTAGTCATTCTGACTTATGAGCTAATTAAATGGCAGCTCATAGGCTTGACACTGTAAACTGTTTAATACGAAATCACCTTTACATGAATTTGAGTTTATTAAATCAGTCTCTATAAGTATAGTCAACTGTAATTAATGGTGAGTACAGATTAAGCTAGTACTCAGTTGACACTAACTAAAGTCCCTAAGCCTACCTAAATAAATGGTTTGAATTTCTACCCTACCTAAGTAAGGGACTAAGCTAATTGTGAGCAAAGTGTACTCGAATTAACATGGTGAGCAGTATTAAGCTCATTAACAGGTCGAGCTATATTGAACTCGTGAACATGGTGAGCTACATTGAGCTCGTCAGCAGTGCTGACAGGGTGAGTTACAGGGAACTCGTCAACAGTGTTGACAGGGTGAGCTGCATTGAGCTCGTCAACAGTGTTGACAGGGTGAGCTACATGGAGCTCGTTAGCAGTGCTAACAGGGGAGTTACAGTGAACTCGTCGACAGTGTTGACAGGGTGAGCTACATTGAGCTCGTTAGCTAGTGCTAACAGGGTGAGTTACAGTGAACTCGTTCAACAGTGTTGACAGGGTGAGCTACATGGAGCTCGTTAGCAGTGCTAACAGGGTGAGTTACAGTGAACTCGTCAACAGTGTTGACAGGGTGAGCTGCAGTGAGCTCGTTAGCTAGTGCTAACAGGTTGAGTTACAGTGAACTCGTCAACAGTGTTGACAGGGTGAGCTGCATTGAGCTCGTTAGCAGTGCTAACAGGGTGAGTTACAGTGAACTCGTCAACAGTGTTGACATGGTGAGCTACAGTGAGCTCGTTAGCAGTTAACAGGGTGAGTTACATTGAACTCGTCAACAGTGTTGACAGGGTGAGCTGCATTGAGCTCGTTAACTAGTGCTAACAGGGTGAGTTACAGTGAACTCGTCAACAGTGTTGACAGGGTGAGCTACAGTGAGCTCGTTAGCTAGTGCTAACAGGGTGAGTTACATTGAACTCGTCAACAGTGTTGACAGGGTGAGCTGCATTGAGCTCGTCAGCAGTGCTGACAGGGTGAGCTACATGGAGCTCGTTAACAGTTAACAGGGTGAGTTCAGTGAACTCGAATTAACGAGGTGGAGCTTTGTCATTCAGTTATCATGGCGAGCAATATTAAGCTCGTGCGCATGGTGAACGAGCACTCATATTATTACGTTAATTCTAAGGTGAGCTATATTAAGCTCAGGAAGCATGTTAATTAACAGTGCTAATGTTTAACGGTAATGCATTAAACATATTAGTTCTCTGAAAATTCACTCACATATTAGTAAGTGTGCAAGTTTGTTCGTGTTGCGCTCCTACACTAAATAAGCAGAAACGAAAGAAAAACAACTCAAACAATTAATGCAAGTATTTATCACTAACTCTTAGTGCAGAAAACATGGTATTAAGGTTTTCTTGGCAAACCTTTAAGCGCAAGTATAGTGGACCAGTGGTCCTAGTGAATGTTATCACTAAATTCAGAAAATGCCAGTGGCATTGAGTGCTAGATTCTCTAGCCTAACATTATTAATTCCTAGGGAGTACTAGATTCTCTAGCCTAACATTACAATTTAACTAGGAAGACTGAGTGTGGTCAATTACTACTTGTCGAGAATAATTCTAGGTCTGCAGTGAATTCAATGGTTTGGTCGCTGTGACTTGTACTTGTTTGAGTACGGACCATTGGTTTTCACTGAGAGCTATGAAACATCTCGGCGAGTATCAATTGTACTACATTCAATCTGAGTTTATTACTCAGCTGTGTTTCTCCCTTTAGCTTGCTGCTGGAGAAGTGATTTACTGCTGACTAATTTATTATTGTTGGCAGGTTTAGGCTTGTTCACATTCAGAACTTTACCAGTAAGTAAGTAGCCTCCTGCAGATTGGAGCATATTCATTCCCAATCGTTTAACATGTCCAGTTATGAACTGGTAATAGTAGTCGGCTCCTACTAGTACATCTACATTGTTAAGGCGGTCAGACATTAATTTGTTGTCAGCCAAATTAATTTCACGTTCCTGCAGGAAGTGGGCTGTGTACCCCAGACCCTTAATATGTAAGTCTAAAGGTATTTGATCTACAACAATGGCTTGGACAGCCTTGGCTTGACTACCTAGTCGTACAAGCGGTTGAACTACTGGGTATTCATGGGTTCCTCCATTTATCATGGACCCTGACAAGTTTAATTTTACCTGTCCTATTGGTTGTAAATTAAGTGCCTCTGCTGCCCTTTGAGTAATGAAAGTTCTCTGGGAACCTTGATCAAATAGTCCACGTATGGTGATCTTGGCTCCTCTGTTCTTTACTTGAAGTTGGGCAGTAGGCAAAGCAGCATCCACTTGAGATGCTTGTGAAGTTACGCTGTACACATCTCGCACCTTGCAGCACTGTACTGGTGTAGATTCTCTACGTCCTATTCTAGGATTGACATAATTAGTCTTAACTAATTTGCACAGTGCAGCATGATGCTTGCCCCCTCTACACCTATTGCAGGTGTTCAGTGGGGTGTCACAGCTGTTAACATTATGTGGTTTGAGACACCTAGTACATTTGTGTAACTGTTTGAGTCGTCTGACTCTTGTGTCTCTATTAGGATAATTAGTACATTTGTACAGAGAATGTTTTTGATTGCAAAACAAGCACATTCCCCATCCTACAGATCGTTTAGGTGTTACCGGTTTAGGTAAAACAGTATTAGCAGGTGGTGATGGTTTTGCTGTTTGCATTTGTTTGTTATTCATTCTCTTGTGAGTACTTGGTGTACTCTGGGGAACCATTAACAGGCTCTTGGGAGTGCTCTTTGGACTATTAGGTCTCTTAGGAGCACCTGTGGGACTCTTAGGTCTCACTGATGAATCAGTGTTTGACTGATTCTGGTTACATGGATTATTAGCACTGCTCTTTGGACTATTAGGTCTCTTAGGAGCACCTGTGGGACTCTTAGGTCTCACTGATGAATCAGTATTTGACTGATTGTTGTTACATTGAGTATCAACACCTTTGTTACCTAGTGACAGTGTCACTTTAGGAGTTTCAGGCAAGGAAACTGATGTAGGTACAGTTTTGGTGCATTCAGATTTAGCATTAATTGCATGGTCTGCTGTATGATTGCTCATATTACGCAAACCTGTAAAGATATCCTGCATTGACAGGGTATTACCATTCTGGCATACATATAATTTATTAAGTGTGTCACCAGACAATTTTCTCTGGATGATAATTTTAGTCATCCACTCAGTAGTTGGGTGATCCACCTCTTTACTGAAAGAATTTATCAGTGACTCAAGCTGAAAACTAAAGGCTTGTTAAGAGTCACCTGATTGCTCTGGTGAAGATAAATTTAATAATTGGTGCACAAGGTTTATAATAGTCTTCTCATTGTTAGCACTTACTTTAGAAGGCTGTTGTGAGCAATTGTGACCATTACTTGTGTTGCTTAAGGCTTCTTGCTTAGCCTCAGCTTTGATTACAGCTTCGACTGCTGCTGCAGCATTAGCTTTATCATTTTCTGTTTCAGATTCACTGATCATTGCAGCTTTACTTGTTTCATCTACAGCTTCACTCGTTTCTCTGAGTTCTGGTGATAAGCTAGTTAATTCAGTAGCATTATGTATTGCACTTATAGAATCCAAGGAACATTGAGAAGTGTGGTCTGAAATTTGATCAGACTCTGTAAACAAATCATCACATGAAGCTGTATTAGATGAGAGGTTAGAAAATGAAGGTTGATCTTCAGTTGTTGATCCTGTAGAGTGATCAGTATTGATTAGAGGATTCTCCTCGTCTTGATTTAGCTCAAGTATTTCATCTGAGCTGAGTGTTAACTTGGATACAGGTCTATTAATGATCTGATCCACCCACTCGGGAATATCTTGTCTCGCAAGCACCTCCTTATATCGGTCTAAACTGGTTTGAACAGAATGTTCATAGTTATCG
This sequence comes from Procambarus clarkii, assembly GCF_040958095.1. Taxonomy (NCBI): domain Eukaryota; kingdom Metazoa; phylum Arthropoda; class Malacostraca; order Decapoda; family Cambaridae; genus Procambarus; species Procambarus clarkii. Next base: position 28,162,538 of record NC_091164.1, on the reverse strand, counting down.
AGATCAGATTCTGTTGGACTTGAGGGGTCTGAGACAGTATGATCGGCCTGGAGTAAGTTCCTGTGGGTCTCTATTACAGTCTTGATGTAGTCATATTTTTGGCTGGCGATCCTTATGTAACTTGCTAGTCTATAGACGTCACCCGGGTCAGTTTCGACACAGAAATGACATTTCATAAGCAGTTTTCCTAAAGGACCTTGAAGAGCTCTCAAGAATCTTGCGTTCCTTTCTAAAGGATCCATTCTTGTGGTAAATTGAGCCTGATAGGGCTTATGTAGCTAGTGGTATAGCTATAGTCTGCTCCTTGATGTAGAGCAGGTATAAGTATTGACAGCCTGATAGGGCTTATGTAGCTAGTGGTATAGCTATAGTCTGCTCCTTGATGCAGAGCAGGTATAATTATTTACAGCCTGACAGGGCTTATGTAGCTAGTGGTATAGCTATGGTCTGCTCCTTGATGTAGAGCAGGTATAAGTATTGACAGCCTAATATTTCTTGAGGCTGGTTGTAATTTACCTCATTTAGAGGTTAGCTACCTACCTAATAATAAGCAACTAAGATTTGAGTGGTACCTTGGTCTCACTACAGGTGTTCCTCAGCTTAGCTCTTCTAAATCAGCCTCGGATGGGTAGTGGACTTACAGTAACACTCAAAGACATACATAGAAATATGCAATAAAATAATTACACAATAAATGGTTAATCCCACCCTTGATAGGGTCAGCACAAAAGAATAATATATGTCACTAACTAGCTCAAGCCTAGTCGTGAGAATTTCTACTTGAGAAACTACAACTATATTTAGTCTGTGCTTGTGCCAAATTCAACACAATCACAGCCTAAATTGCTACCTACTGAAGGTTGGCAAAGATTATATTATGGTGCAGTAATGTGCAAATAATTGTGCTGTGTTTTTGGGTTTTTTGTATTTTATATAATATACACTTGTGTAATTATGTGTATAAGAAATTAAATGAACACAAAAGAATTAATTGTGTTTGGCAAGTATTCTACTGCCTTAAATATTACCTAACTCCTGAATGTACTCCTAATTGGGGAATAAAATATTATCAGGGTTAGTAATGATTAACTAGTATGAGATCAGTAATTTATATTAGTATACTGGATCCCTAAATGTTAATGATCCACTGACTTGAGTGAATCAGTAACTTTAACATGGATTCAGGCTATAATGGACAGTCTGCTGACAGCCATACATTGAAACATTGGTATAGCCTAAATGATTAACACTTAATTGGTGTTAGTGATTAATATAAGGTTATGAGCTGTTGCTCTTGGTGACCTAAGGATTCTACTTCAGTATGAAGTGTAGGTCTAAATGTTGTGGGTAATTGGTTATGACCCACTAAAGCTATGTATAAGGTAGCTATGTTAGTGTGATCTAGGCTAACTGATGTGTTACACTGTTAGTTGACACAATTAATTAAATAGTTAGTCTAGCTTGTATCACACAAGGATTAGTTATTAATGGTTAATATTTTAATTATAAATTTAATGCCTATCCGGTTCGAAGGACCATAATGTGGGATATTTGGGTTTGATTCTGATTAATTAATAATTAAAGTAGTAAATTAAATTACGAAGGACCACCCGCTTTTAAAGTAAAGAGGGAAACTGAGAATTTCTGATCATTAGATAAAATTCTAGAGAAAACCAGTGACTATGGATATGACTAGAAAGTATGATCATAAGAATAATTAATGGGCTGTATTATTAAAAACCAAACCTCAAACACCTACATTGGGGGGTTATTACTGGAGGTCAGTACGTCCAGGAATCAGTGTGTTTCGTTCACTAATTCTATTAATAATAATCTAATCCTATAATTAATGTTGAATATAATCTGATTCATACAAAGAAGAACATGAATATGAGCATAATAATGAGTTACAGTAAATCACACATTATGTTGTACATTCTGAATGTATCAAATTGCAAAGTTATGAATAAAAAGAAATAAGCCTTAGCTGGTAATAGATTCCTTTAGATAACCCTGGCAGTCCTCTTAATCTCCAAGTCTGGTACACCGACGAATGACACGGTTAGCATGGAGAAGACAGCATGAGGAATTCGTCTCTCGAGCTGCAAGATAAGTGACTACCAGTAGCAATTGATTTAACTACTCAATACATATTCAAGATTATTGATATCTACAGATAGAATTCTAATCACCTGTTATTAGGTGTTGTCTTGCCGCGTGACGTGACGTGCAATCACCCTGCCATTAATACACTTATAAATGATGCACCAAATAAAAGTACTTAACTGTGGGCACTGTGTAAGTATTAAGATTGCCGTAATTACGTATCCCAAATTCAGGTGAGCTTATCCTGGATTTGTACGTCTCAAGTTGGCTGATCACGTGTCGTCAGGAACCAAGTCTAGGGGCCCTTATTTAACACCAGCACTAGTTGAAGATATTATCTGCAAGGTCGTTCACGCCTCACAGTGGCGGCTTTCATCTGTGGATAGACACACGTGTCCTATTTGCTGGACAATGGCGTCTTTTGTGAGTACGGTAAGCGCAGGTCTGCCTCTCTTCGGTTCCCCACGTGTACGTGTACCGACTCCCTCTCCGACTGAGGATGGCGTCGCGTCCCTCCCCCCACGCCGAGTCGACGTTCATTACACAAATTATTGGCATGAACATTAATATTTCTCGCATTCGCGCTTGAAACTCTAAAGACTGGACGGGTTTATTATTTAGAGGAACGTAATATTATTATTTAACTAATTAAGAATAGTAAAGATACAAGGGAGAGGAATTAATGTCTCCCCATAGCATTCATTGATGACGCTACCTCTATCGCGAGTTAAACGTTTTGATTCTAAAGCTCTATTCGGCTTTTAGTTAGAGAACAATTCGTCTGCAATCAGTTGCCATACAGAATGCTTTAATTATGGAGAATCGTATTTAATTCTCACACAAATTGTATATAATGTGTTTTACTGTAAAGAAATCTGACGCAATACTGGCGTCAGATGACGTGAGAATTCTAGCCTAATGCACAGATGAATTATTAGTACAGGAGAATTCTACGAGTTGTTAATTTTACTTACTACAATATTAATATGGTTAGTAATAAGTAATGAGAATACAACAATGCTGTATTCGATGTTGGAAATATCCAACATAACTCCGGGGGGGGGGTTCCCAGGGTCGCAGTGTACTGTGTTGTACTGACCTATCTCGAAGTGATATTAAGATTAATACATTAGTATGTAGTATGTTAGTACACACATAACGAACGTCCCGGATTTATCAAGGACTTACAAGAACTTGAGTCTTGCTATTTACATGTCAAATGAAACATGTTGTTTGTAGCCTACACAATATTTATAGAATTCAACTCTCCCAATTTAAACTAACAGAATCTACGGTGATGTGATATCTTGGATCATAGTGACGTGTAATGTTTCGTTACGTGATATCACATCGTAGTATCATCACAGTTTTCTCAGTGGGATGTGAAAGAAATTACTCTTGTTCAGAGTTGTAATAGGCTTGCAGTTTCCCTTAGTGGAAACATGCATGAAATATTGAAACATTAAATGATTAAGTTATCGGTAATCAGGAACACTCTAAAGCTCACAATAAACTCAACAACTAGGGTCGCAGTGACATGTAATAGTGTATTACGTAGCTGCTGAATCGTAGGTAAACTCAGAATAAGTTCCTAAGAACTGATAACACTATTGTATGATTATACAGTAAAGTGTTATTAGTCATTTAAGAGCAAGGAGACTATGACACTACAGTAAGGTCACTGTCTAGGGTCGCTGTGACTTGTAACTATTGAGTTACTAGACAATAACATCACGCAGCATCACGATCACCTCAAATTCAAATGAGGAAATTGAATTTAATATACACTGCCGTGCAGTAGTCATTCTGACTGATGGTACAACTAATTTGTTAACTAGCTAAAATAATAGAAAGGTAGAGAACTGAAAAGTTTATTCATTAAAATCAAGGAAAATTCTGAGTCGACAGTGAGATTAGTAGCCTAGTCATTCTGACTTATGAGCTAATTAAATGGCAGCTCATAGGCTTGACACTGTAAACTGTTTAATACGAAATCACCTTTACATGAATTTGAGTTTATTAAATCAGTCTCTATAAGTATAGTCAACTGTAATTAATGGTGAGTACAGATTAAGCTAGTACTCAGTTGACACTAACTAAAGTCCCTAAGCCTACCTAAATAAATGGTTTGAATTTCTACCCTACCTAAGTAAGGGACTAAGCTAATTGTGAGCAAAGTGTACTCGAATTAACATGGTGAGCAGTATTAAGCTCATTAACAGGTCGAGCTATATTGAACTCGTGAACATGGTGAGCTACATTGAGCTCGTCAGCAGTGCTGACAGGGTGAGTTACAGGGAACTCGTCAACAGTGTTGACAGGGTGAGCTGCATTGAGCTCGTCAACAGTGTTGACAGGGTGAGCTACATGGAGCTCGTTAGCAGTGCTAACAGGGGAGTTACAGTGAACTCGTCGACAGTGTTGACAGGGTGAGCTACATTGAGCTCGTTAGCTAGTGCTAACAGGGTGAGTTACAGTGAACTCGTCAACAGTGTTGACAGGGTGAGCTACATGGAGCTCGTTAGCAGTGCTAACAGGGTGAGTTACAGTGAACTCGTCAACAGTGTTGACAGGGTGAGCTGCAGTGAGCTCGTTAGCTAGTGCTAACAGGTTGAGTTACAGTGAACTCGTCAACAGTGTTGACAGGGTGAGCTGCATTGAGCTCGTTAGCAGTGCTAACAGGGTGAGTTACAGTGAACTCGTCAACAGTGTTGACATGGTGAGCTACAGTGAGCTCGTTAGCAGTTAACAGGGTGAGTTACATTGAACTCGTCAACAGTGTTGACAGGGTGAGCTGCATTGAGCTCGTTAACTAGTGCTAACAGGGTGAGTTACAGTGAACTCGTCAACAGTGTTGACAGGGTGAGCTACAGTGAGCTCGTTAGCTAGTGCTAACAGGGTGAGTTACATTGAACTCGTCAACAGTGTTGACAGGGTGAGCTGCATTGAGCTCGTCAGCAGTGCTGACAGGGTGAGCTACATGGAGCTCGTTAACAGTTAACAGGGTGAGTTCAGTGAACTCGAATTAACGAGGTGGAGCTTTGTCATTCAGTTATCATGGCGAGCAATATTAAGCTCGTGCGCATGGTGAACGAGCACTCATATTATTACGTTAATTCTAAGGTGAGCTATATTAAGCTCAGGAAGCATGTTAATTAACAGTGCTAATGTTTAACGGTAATGCATTAAACATATTAGTTCTCTGAAAATTCACTCACATATTAGTAAGTGTGCAAGTTTGTTCGTGTTGCGCTCCTACACTAAATAAGCAGAAACGAAAGAAAAACAACTCAAACAATTAATGCAAGTATTTATCACTAACTCTTAGTGCAGAAAACATGGTATTAAGGTTTTCTTGGCAAACCTTTAAGCGCAAGTATAGTGGACCAGTGGTCCTAGTGAATGTTATCACTAAATTCAGAAAATGCCAGTGGCATTGAGTGCTAGATTCTCTAGCCTAACATTATTAATTCCTAGGGAGTACTAGATTCTCTAGCCTAACATTACAATTTAACTAGGAAGACTGAGTGTGGTCAATTACTACTTGTCGAGAATAATTCTAGGTCTGCAGTGAATTCAATGGTTTGGTCGCTGTGACTTGTACTTGTTTGAGTACGGACCATTGGTTTTCACTGAGAGCTATGAAACATCTCGGCGAGTATCAATTGTACTACATTCAATCTGAGTTTATTACTCAGCTGTGTTTCTCCCTTTAGCTTGCTGCTGGAGAAGTGATTTACTGCTGACTAATTTATTATTGTTGGCAGGTTTAGGCTTGTTCACATTCAGAACTTTACCAGTAAGTAAGTAGCCTCCTGCAGATTGGAGCATATTCATTCCCAATCGTTTAACATGTCCAGTTATGAACTGGTAATAGTAGTCGGCTCCTACTAGTACATCTACATTGTTAAGGCGGTCAGACATTAATTTGTTGTCAGCCAAATTAATTTCACGTTCCTGCAGGAAGTGGGCTGTGTACCCCAGACCCTTAATATGTAAGTCTAAAGGTATTTGATCTACAACAATGGCTTGGACAGCCTTGGCTTGACTACCTAGTCGTACAAGCGGTTGAACTACTGGGTATTCATGGGTTCCTCCATTTATCATGGACCCTGACAAGTTTAATTTTACCTGTCCTATTGGTTGTAAATTAAGTGCCTCTGCTGCCCTTTGAGTAATGAAAGTTCTCTGGGAACCTTGATCAAATAGTCCACGTATGGTGATCTTGGCTCCTCTGTTCTTTACTTGAAGTTGGGCAGTAGGCAAAGCAGCATCCACTTGAGATGCTTGTGAAGTTACGCTGTACACATCTCGCACCTTGCAGCACTGTACTGGTGTAGATTCTCTACGTCCTATTCTAGGATTGACATAATTAGTCTTAACTAATTTGCACAGTGCAGCATGATGCTTGCCCCCTCTACACCTATTGCAGGTGTTCAGTGGGGTGTCACAGCTGTTAACATTATGTGGTTTGAGACACCTAGTACATTTGTGTAACTGTTTGAGTCGTCTGACTCTTGTGTCTCTATTAGGATAATTAGTACATTTGTACAGAGAATGTTTTTGATTGCAAAACAAGCACATTCCCCATCCTACAGATCGTTTAGGTGTTACCGGTTTAGGTAAAACAGTATTAGCAGGTGGTGATGGTTTTGCTGTTTGCATTTGTTTGTTATTCATTCTCTTGTGAGTACTTGGTGTACTCTGGGGAACCATTAACAGGCTCTTGGGAGTGCTCTTTGGACTATTAGGTCTCTTAGGAGCACCTGTGGGACTCTTAGGTCTCACTGATGAATCAGTGTTTGACTGATTCTGGTTACATGGATTATTAGCACTGCTCTTTGGACTATTAGGTCTCTTAGGAGCACCTGTGGGACTCTTAGGTCTCACTGATGAATCAGTATTTGACTGATTGTTGTTACATTGAGTATCAACACCTTTGTTACCTAGTGACAGTGTCACTTTAGGAGTTTCAGGCAAGGAAACTGATGTAGGTACAGTTTTGGTGCATTCAGATTTAGCATTAATTGCATGGTCTGCTGTATGATTGCTCATATTACGCAAACCTGTAAAGATATCCTGCATTGACAGGGTATTACCATTCTGGCATACATATAATTTATTAAGTGTGTCACCAGACAATTTTCTCTGGATGATAATTTTAGTCATCCACTCAGTAGTTGGGTGATCCACCTCTTTACTGAAAGAATTTATCAGTGACTCAAGCTGAAAACTAAAGGCTTGTTAAGAGTCACCTGATTGCTCTGGTGAAGATAAATTTAATAATTGGTGCACAAGGTTTATAATAGTCTTCTCATTGTTAGCACTTACTTTAGAAGGCTGTTGTGAGCAATTGTGACCATTACTTGTGTTGCTTAAGGCTTCTTGCTTAGCCTCAGCTTTGATTACAGCTTCGACTGCTGCTGCAGCATTAGCTTTATCATTTTCTGTTTCAGATTCACTGATCATTGCAGCTTTACTTGTTTCATCTACAGCTTCACTCGTTTCTCTGAGTTCTGGTGATAAGCTAGTTAATTCAGTAGCATTATGTATTGCACTTATAGAATCCAAGGAACATTGAGAAGTGTGGTCTGAAATTTGATCAGACTCTGTAAACAAATCATCACATGAAGCTGTATTAGATGAGAGGTTAGAAAATGAAGGTTGATCTTCAGTTGTTGATCCTGTAGAGTGATCAGTATTGATTAGAGGATTCTCCTCGTCTTGATTTAGCTCAAGTATTTCATCTGAGCTGAGTGTTAACTTGGATACAGGTCTATTAATGATCTGATCCACCCACTCGGGAATATCTTGTCTCGCAAGCACCTCCTTATATCGGTCTAAACTGGTTTGAACAGAATGTTCATAGTTATCGAGATCAGATTCTGTTGGACTTGAGGGGTCTGAGACAGTATGATCGGCCTGGAGTAAGTTCCTGTGGGTCTCTATTACAGTCTTGATGTAGTCATATTTTTGGCTGGCGATCCTTATGTAACTTGCTAGTCTATAGACGTCACCCGGGTCAGTTTCGACACAGAAATGACATTTCATAAGCAGTTTTCCTAAAGGACCTTGAAGAGCTCTCAAGAATCTTGCGTTCCTTTCTAAAGGATCCATTCTTGTGGTAAATTGAGCCTGATAGGGCTTATGTAGCTAGTGGTATAGCTATAGTCTGCTCCTTGATGTAGAGCAGGTATAAGTATTGACAGCCTGATAGGGCTTATGTAGCTAGTGGTATAGCTATAGTCTGCTCCTTGATGCAGAGCAGGTATAATTATTTACAGCCTGACTAGGGCTTATGTAGCTAGTGGTATAGCTATGGTCTGCTCCTTGATGTAGAGCAGGTATAAGTATTGACAGCCTAATATTTCTTGAGGCTGGTTGTAATTTACCTCATTTAGAGGTTAGCTACCTACCTAATAATAAGCAACTAAGATTTGAGTGGTACCTTGGTCTCACTACAGGTGTTCCTCAGCTTAGCTCTTCTAAATCAGCCTCGGATGGGTAGTGGACTTACAGTAACACTCAAAGACATACATAGAAATATGCAATAAAATAATTACACAATAAATGGTTAATCCCACCCTTGATAGGGTCAGCACAAAAGAATAATATATGTCACTAACTAGCTCAAGCCTAGTCGTGAGAATTTCTACTTGAGAAACTACAACTATATTTAGTCTGTGCTTGTGCCAAATTCAACACAATCACAGCCTAAATTGCTACCTACTGAAGGTTGGCAAAGATTATATTATGGTGCAGTAATGTGCAAATAATTGTGCTGTGTTTTTGGGTTTTTTGTATTTTATATAATATACACTTGTGTAATTATGTGTATAAGAAATTAAATGAACACAAAAGAATTAATTGTGTTTGGCAAGTATTCTACTGCCTTAAATATTACCTAACTCCTGAATGTACTCCTAATTGGGGAATAAAATATTATCAGGGTTAGTAATGATTAACTAGTATGAGATCAGTAATTTATATTAGTATACTGGATCCCTAAATGTTAATGATCCACTGACTTGAGTGAATCAGTAACTTTAACATGGATTCAGGCTATAATGGACAGTCTGCTGACAGCCATACATTGAAACATTGGTATAGCCTAAATGATTAACACTTAATTGGTGTTAGTGATTAATATAAGGTTATGAGCTGTTGCTCTTGGTGACCTAAGGATTCTACTTCAGTATGAAGTGTAGGTCTAAATGTTGTGGGTAATTGGTTATGACCCACTAAAGCTATGTATAAGGTAGCTATGTTAGTGTGATCTAGGCTAACTGATGTGTTACACTGTTAGTTGACACAATTAATTAAATAGTTAGTCTAGCTTCTATCACACAAGGATTAGTTATTAATGGTTAATATTTTAATTATAAATTTAATGCCTATCTGGTTCGAAGGACCATAATGTGGGATATTTGGGTTTGATTCTGATTAATTAATAATTAAAGTAGTAAATTAAATTACGAAGGACCACCCGCTTTTAAAGTAAAGAGGGAAACTGAGAATTTCTGATCATTAGATAAAATTCTAGAGAAAACCAGTGACTATGGATATGACTAGAAAGTATGATCATAAGAATAATTAATGGGCTGTATTATTAAAAACCAAACCTCAAACACCTACATTGGGGGGTTATTACTGGAGGTCAGTACGTCCAGGAATCAGTGTGGTTCGTTCACTAATTCTATTAATAATAATCTAATCCTATAATTAATGTTGAATATAATCTGATTCATACAAAGAAGAACATGAATATGAGCATAATAATGAGTTACAGTAAATCACACATTATGTTGTACATTCTGAATGTATCAAATTGCAAAGTTATGAATAAAAAGAAATAAGCCTTAGCTGGTAATAGATTCCTTTAGATAACCCTGGCAGTCCTCTTAATCTCCAAGTCTGGTACACCGACGAATGACACGGTTAGCATGGAGAAGACAGCATGAGGAATTCGTCTCTCGAGCTGCAAGATAAATGACTACCAGTAGCAATTGATTTAACTACTCAATACATATTCAAGATTATTGATATCTACAGATAGAATTCTAATCACCTGTTATTAGGTGTTGTCTTGCCGCGTGACGTGACGTGCAATCACCCTGCCATTAATACACTTATAAATGATGCATCAAATAAAAGTACTTAACTGTGGGCACTGTGTAAGTATTAAGATTGCCGTAATTACGTATCCCAAATTCAGGTGAGCTTATCCTGGATTTGTACGTCTCAAGTTGGCTGATCACGTGTCGTCAGGAACCAAGTCTAGGGGCCCTTATTTAACACCAGCACTAGTTGAAGATATTATCTGCAAGGTCGTTCACGCCTCACAGTGGCGGCTTTCATCTGTGGATAGACACACGTGTCCTATTTGCTGGACAATGGCGTCTTTTGTGAGTACGGTAAGCGCAGGTCTGCCTCTCTTCGGTTCCCCACGTGTACGTGTACCGACTCCCTCTCCGACTGAGGATGGCGTCGCGTCCCTCCCCCCACGCCGAGTCGACGTTCATTACACAAATTATTGGCATGAACATTAATATTTCTCGCATTCAGCGCTTGAAACTCTAAAGACTGGACGGGTTTATTATTTAGAGGAACGTAATATTATTATTTAACTAATTAAGAATAGTAAAGATACAAGGGAGAGGAATTAATGTCTCCCCATAGCATTCATTGATGACGCTACCTCTATCGCGAGTTAAACGTTTTGATTCTAAAGCTCTATTCGGCTTTTAGTTAGAGAACAATTCGTCTGCAATCAGTTGCCATACAGAATGCTTTAATTATGGAGAATCGTATTTAATTCTCACACAAATTGTATATAATGTGTTTTACTGTAAAGAAATCTGACGCAATACTGGCGTCAGATGACGTGAGAATTCTAGCCTAATGCACAGATGAATTATTAGTACAGGAGAATTCTACGAGTTGTTAATTTTACTTACTACAATATTAATATGGTTAGTAATAAGTAATGAGAATACAACAATGCTGTATTCGATGTTGGAAATATCCAACATAACTCCGGGGGGGGGGTTCCCAGGGTCGCAGTGTACTGTGTTGTACTGACCTATCTCGAAGTGATATTAAGATTAATACATTAGTATGTTAGTATGTTAGTACACACATAACGAACGTCCCGGATTTATCAAGGACTTACAAGAACTTGAGTCTTGCTATTTACATGTCAAATGAAACATGTTGTTTGTAGCCTACACAATATTTATAGAATTCAACTCTCCCAATTTAAACTAACAGAATCTACGGTGATGTGATATCTTGGATCATAGTGACGTGTAATGTTTCGTTACGTGATATCACATCGTAGTATCATCACAGTTTTCTCAGTGGGATGTGAAAGAAATTACTCTTGTTCAGAGTTGTAATAGGCTTGCAGTTTCCCTTAGTGGAAACATGCATGAAATATTGAAACATTAAATGATTAAGTTATCGGTAATCAGGAACACTCTAAAGCTCACAATAAACTCAACAACTAGGGTCGCAGTGACATGTAATAGTGTATTACGTAGCTGCTGAATCGTAGGTAAACTCAGAATAAGTTCCTAAGAACTGATAACACTATTGTATGATTATACAGTAAAGTGTTATTAGTCATTTAAGAGCAAGGAGACTATGACACTACAGTAAGGTCACTGTCTAGGGTCGCTGTGACTTGTAACTATTGAGTTACTAGACAATAACATCACGCAGCATCACGATCACCTCAAATTCAAATGAGGAAATTGAATTTAATATACACTGCCGTGCAGTAGTCATTCTGACTGATGGTACAACTAATTTGTTAACTAGCTAAAATAATAGAAAGGTAGAGAACTGAAAAGTTTATTCATTAAAATCAAGGAAAATTCTGAGTCGACAGTGAGATTAGTAGCCTAGTCATTCTGACTTATGAGCTAATTAAATGGCAGCTCATAGGCTTGACACTGTAAACTGTTTAATACGAAATCACCTTTACATGAATTTGAGTTTATTAAATCAGTCTCTATAAGTATAGTCAACTGTAATTAATGGTGAGTACAGATTAAGCTAGTACTCAGTTGACACTAACTAAAGTCCCTAAGCCTACCTAAATAAATGGTTTGAATTTCTACCCTACCTAAGTAAGGGACTAAGCTAATTGTGAGCAAAGTGTACTCGAATTAACATGGTGAGCAGTATTAAGCTCATTAACAGGTCGAGCTATATTGAACTCGTGAACATGGTGAGCTACATTGAGCTCGTCAGCAGTGCTGACAGGGTGAGTTACAGGGAACTCGTCAACAGTGTTGACAGGGTGAGCTGCATTGAGCTCGTCAACAGTGTTGACAGGGTGAGCTACATGGAGCTCGTTAGCAGTGCTAACAGGGGAGTTACAGTGAACTCGTCAACAGTGTTGACAGGGTGAGCTACATGGAGCTCGTTAGCAGTGCTAACAGGGGAGTTACAGTGAACTCGTCGACAGTGTTGACAGGGTGAGCTACATGGAGCTCGTTAGCTAGTGCTAACAGGGTGAGTTACAGTGAACTCGTCAACAGTGTTGACAGGGTGAGCTACAGTGAGCTCGTTAGCAGTGCTAACAGGGTGAGTTACAGTGAACTCGTCAACAGTGTTGACAGGGTGAGCTGCAGTGAGCTCGTTAGCTAGTGCTAACAGGTTGAGTTACAGTGAACTCGTCAACAGTGTTGACAGGGTGAGCTGCATTGAGCTCGTTAGCAGTGCTAACAGGGTGAGTTACAGTGAACTCGTCAACAGTGTTGACATGGTGAGCTACAGTGAGCTCGTTAGCAGTTAACAGGGTGAGTTACATTGAACTCGTCAACAGTGTTGACAGGGTGAGCTGCATTGAGCTCGTTAACTAGTGCTAACAGGGTGAGTTACAGTGAACTCGTCAACAGTGTTGACAGGGTGAGCTACAGTGAGCTCGTTAGCTAGTGCTAACAGGGTGAGTTACATTGAACTCGTCAACAGTGTTGACAGGGTGAGCTGCATTGAGCTCGTCAGCAGTGCTGACAGGGTGAGCTACATGGAGCTCGTTAACAGTTAACAGGGTGAGTTCAGTGAACTCGAATTAACGAGGTGGAGCTTTGTCATTCAGTTATCATGGCGAGCAATATTAAGCTCGTGCGCATGGTGAACGAGCACTCATATTATTACGTTAATTCTAAGGTGAGCTATATTAAGCTCAGGAAGCATGTTAATTAACAGTGCTAATGTTTAACGGTAATGCATTAAACATATTAGTTCTCTGAAAATTCACTCACATATTAGTAAGTGTGCAAGTTTGTTCGTGTTGCGCTCCTACACTAAATAAGCAGAAACGAAAGAAAAACAACTCAAACAATTAATGCAAGTATTTATCACTAACTCTTAGTGCAGAAAACATGGTATTAAGGTTTTCTTGGCAAACCTTTAAGCGCAAGTATAGTGGACCAGTGGTCCTAGTGAATGTTATCACTAAATTCAGAAAATGCCAGTGGCATTGAGTGCTAGATTCTCTAGCCTAACATTATTAATTCCTAGGGAGTACTAGATTCTCTAGCCTAACATTACAATTTAACTAGGAAGACTGAGTGTGGTCAATTACTACTTGTCGAGAATAATTCTAGGTCTGCAGTGAATTCAATGGTTTGGTCGCTGTGACTTGTACTTGTTTGAGTACGGACCATTGGTTTTCACTGAGAGCTATGAAACATCTCGGCGAGTATCAATTGTACTACATTCAATCTGAGTTTATTACTCAGCTGTGTTTCTCCCTTTAGCTTGCTGCTGGAGAAGTGATTTACTGCTGACTAATTTATTATTGTTGGCAGGTTTAGGCTTGTTCACATTCAGAACTTTACCAGTAAGTAAGTAGCCTCCTGCAGATTGGAGCATATTCATTCCCAATCGTTTAACATGTCCAGTTATGAACTGGTAATAGTAGTCGGCTCCTACTAGTACATCTACATTGTTAAGGCGGTCAGACATTAATTTGTTGTCAGTCAAATTAATTTCACGTTCCTGCAGGAAGTGGGCTGTGTACCCCAGACCCTTAATATGTAAGTCTAAAGGTATTTGATCTACAACAATGGCTTGGACAGCCTTGGCTTGACTACCTAGTCGTACAAGCGGTTGAACTACTGGGTATTCATGGGTTCCTCCATTTATCATGGACCCTGACAAGTTTAATTTTACCTGTCCTATTGGTTGTAAATTAAGTGCCTCTGCTGCCCTTTGAGTAATGAAAGTTCTCTGGGAACCTTGATCAAATAGTCCACGTATGGTGATCTTGGCTCCTCTGTTCTTTACTTGAAGTTGGGCAGTAGGCAAAGCAGCATCCACTTGAGATGCTTGTGAAGTTACGCTGTACACATCTCGCACCTTGCAGCACTGTACTGGTGTAGATTCTCTACGTCCTATTCTAGGATTGACATAATTAGTCTTAACTAATTTGCACAGTGCAGCATGATGCTTGCCCCCTCTACACCTATTGCAGGTGTTCAGTGGGGTGTCACAGCTGTTAACATTATGTGGTTTGAGACACCTAGTACATTTGTGTAACTGTTTGAGTCGTCTGACTCTTGTGTCTCTATTAGGATAATTAGTACATTTGTACAGAGAATGTTTTTGATTGCAAAACAAGCACATTCCCCATCCTACAGATCGTTTAGGTGTTACCGGTTTAGGTAAAACAGTATTAGCAGGTGGTGATGGTTTTGCTGTTTGCATTTGTTTGTTATTCATTCTCTTGTGAGTACTTGGTGTACTCTGGGGAACCATTAACAGGCTCTTGGGAGTGCTCTTTGGACTATTAGGTCTCTTAGGAGCACCTGTGGGACTCTTAGGTCTCACTGATGAATCAGTGTTTGACTGATTCTGGTTACATGGATTATTAGCACTGCTCTTTGGACTATTAGGTCTCTTAGGAGCACCTGTGGGACTCTTAGCTCTCACTGGTGAATCAGTATTTGACTGATTGTTGTTACATTGAGTATCAACACCTTTGTTACCTAGTGACAGTGTCACTTTAGGAGTTTCAGGCAAGGAAACTGATGTAGGTACAGTTTTGGTGCATTCAGATTTAGCATTAATTGCATGGTCTGCTGTATGATTGCTCATATTACGCAAACCTGTAAAGATATCCTGCATTGACAGGGTATTACCATTCTGGCATACATATAATTTATTAAGTGTGTCACCAGACAATTTTCTCTGGATGATAATTTTAGTCATCCACTCAGTAGTTGGGTGATCCACCTCTTTACTGAAAGAATTTATCAGTGACTCAAGCTGAAAACTAAAGGCTTGTTAAGAGTCACCTGATTGCTCTGGTGAAGATAAATTTAATAATTGGTGCACAAGGTTTATAATAGTCTTCTCATTGTTAGCACTTACTTTAGAAGGCTGTTGTGAGCAATTGTGACCATTACTTGTGTTGCTTAAGGCTTCTTGCTTAGCCTCAGCTTTGATTACAGCTTCGACTGCTGCTGCAGCATTAGCTTTATCATTTTCTGTTTCAGATTCACTGATCATTGCAGCTTTACTTGTTTCATCTACAGCTTCACTCGTTTCTCTGAGTTCTGGTGATAAGCTAGTTAATTCAGTAGCATTATGTATTGCACTTATAGAATCCAAGGAACATTGAGAAGTGTGGTCTGAAATTTGATCAGACTCTGTAAACAAATCATCACATGAAGCTGTATTAGATGAGAGGTTAGAAAATGAAGGTTGATCTTCAGTTGTTGATCCTGTAGAGTGATCAGTATTGATTAGAGGATTCTCCTCGTCTTGATTTAGCTCAAGTATTTCATCTGAGCTGAGTGTTAACTTGGATACAGGTCTATTAATGATCTGATCCACCCACTCGGGAATATCTTGTCTCGCAAGCACCTCCTTATATCGGTCTAAACTGGTTTGAACAGAATGTTCATACTTATCGAGATCAGATTCTGTTGGACTTGAGGGGTCTGAGACAGTATGATCGGCCTGGAGTAAGTTCCTGTGGGTCTCTATTACAGTCTTGATGTAGTCATATTTTTGGCTGGCGATCCTTATGTAACTTGCTAGTCTATAGACGTCACCCGGGTCAGTTTCGACACAGAAATGACATTTCATAAGCAGTTTTCCTAAAGGACCTTGAAGAGCTCTCAAGAATCTTGCGTTCCTTTCTAAAGGATCCATTCTTGTGGTAAATTGAGCCTGATAGGGCTTATGTAGCTAGTGGTATAGCTATAGTCTGCTCCTTGATGTAGAGCAGGTATAAGTATTGACAGCCTGATAGGGCTTATGTAGCTAGTGGTATAGCTATAGTCTGCTCCTTGATGCAGAGCAGGTATAATTATTTACAGCCTGATAGGGCTTATGTAGCTAGTGGTATAGCTATGGTCTGCTCCATGATGTAGAGCAGGTATAAGTATTGACAGCCTAATATTTCTTGAGGCTGGTTGTAATTTACCTCATTTAGAGGTTAGCTACCTACCTAATAATAAGCAACTAAGATTTGAGTGGTACCTTGGTCTCACTACAGGTGTTCCTCAGCTTAGCTCTTCTAAATCAGCCTCGGATGGGTAGTGGACTTACAGTAACACTCAAAGACATACATAGAAATATGCAATAAAATAATTACACAATAAATGGTTAATCCCACCCTTGATAGGGTCAGCACAAAAGAATAATATATGTCACTAACTAGCTCAAGCCTAGTCGTGAGAGTTTCTACTTGAGAAACTACAACTATATTTAGTCTGTGCTTGTGCCAAATTCAACACAATCACAGCCTAAATTGCTACCTACTGAAGGTTGGCAAAGATTATATTATGGTGCAGTAATGTGCAAATAATTGTGCTGTGTTTTTGGGTTTTTTGTATTTTATATAATATACACTTGTGTAATTATGTGTATAAGAAATTAAATGAACACAAAAGAATTAATTGTGTTTGGCAAGTATTCTACTGCCTTAAATATTACCTAACTCCTGAATGTACTCCTAATTGGGGAATAAAATATTATCAGGGTTAGTAATGATTAACTAGTATGAGATCAGTAATTTATATTAGTATACTGGATCCCTAAATGTTAATGATCCACTGACTTGAGTGAATCAGTAACTTTAACATGGATTCAGGCTATAATGGACAGTCTGCTGACAGCCATACATTGAAACATTGGTATAGCCTAAATGATTAACACTTAATTGGTGTTAGTGATTAATATAAGGTTATGAGCTGTTGCACTTGGTGACCTAAGGATTCTACTTCAGTATGAAGTGTAGGTCTAAATGTTGTGGGTAATTGGTTATGACCCACTAAAGCTATGTATAAGGTAGCTATGTTAGTGTGATCTAGGCTAACTGATGTGTTACACTGTTAGTTGACACAATTAATTAAATAGTTAGTCTAGCTTCTATCACACAAGGATTAGTTATTAATGGTTAATATTTTAATTATAAATTTAATGCCTATCTGGTTCGAAGGACCATAATGTGGGATATTTGGGTTTGATTCTGATTAATTAATAATTAAAGTAGTAAATTAAATTACGAAGGACCACCCGCTTTTAAAGTAAAGAGGGAAACTGAGAATTTCTGATCATTAGATAAAATTCTAGAGAAAACCAGTGACTATGGATATGACTAGAAAGTATGATCATAAGAATAATTAATGGGCTGTATTATTAAAAACCAAACCTCAAACACCTACATTGGGGGGTTATTACTGGAGGTCAGTACGTCCAGGAATCAGTGTGGTTCGTTCACTAATTCTATTAATAATAATCTAATCCTATAATTAATGTTGAATATAATCTGATTCATACAAAGAAGAACATGAATATGAGCATAATAATGAGTTACAGTAAATCACACATTATGTTGTACATTCTGAATGTATCAAATTGCAAAGTTATGAATAAAAAGAAATAAGCCTTAGCTGGTAATAGATTCCTTTAGATAACCCTGGCAGTCCTCTTAATCTCCAAGTCTGGTACACCGACGAATGACACGGTTAGCATGGAGAAGACAGCATGAGGAATTCGTCTCTCGAGCTGCAAGATAAATGACTACCAGTAGCAATTGATTTAACTACTCAATACATATTCAAGATTATTGATATCTACAGATAGAATTCTAATCACCTGTTATTAGGTGTTGTCTTGCCGCGTGACGTGACGTGCAATCACCCTGCCATTAATACACTTATAAATGATGCATCAAATAAAAGTACTTAACTGTGGGCACTGTGTAAGTATTAAGATTGCCGTAATTACGTATCCCAAATTCAGGTGAGCTTATCCTGGATTTGTACGTCTCAAGTTGGCTGATCACGTGTCGTCAGGAACCAAGTCTAGGGGCCCTTATTTAACACCAGCACTAGTTGAAGATATTATCTGCAAGGTCGTTCACGCCTCACAGTGGCGGCTTTCATCTGTGGATAGACACACGTGTCCTATTTGCTGGACAATGGCGTCTTTTGTGAGTACGGTAAGCGCAGGTCTGCCTCTCTTCGGTTCCCCACGTGTACGTGTACCGACTCCCTCTCCGACTGAGGATGGCGTCGCGTCCCTCCCCCCACGCCGAGTCGACGTTCATTACACAAATTATTGGCATGAACATTAATATTTCTCGCATTCGCGCTTGAAACTCTAAAGACTAGACGGGTTTATTATTTAGAGGAACGTAATATTATTATTTAACTAATTAAGAATAGTAAAGATACAAGGGAGAGGAATTAATGTCTCCCCATAGCATTCATTGATGATGCTACCTCTATCGCGAGTTAAACGTTTTGATTCTAAAGCTCTATTCGGCTTTTAGTTAGAGAACAATTCGTCTGCAATCAGTTGCCATACAGAATGCTTTAATTATGGAGAATCGTATTTAATTCTCACACAAATTGTATATAATGTGTTTTACTGTAAAGAAATCTGACGCAATACTGGCGTCAGATGACGTGAGAATTCTAGCCTAATGCACAGATGAATTATTAGTACAGGAGAATTCTACGAGTTGTTAATTTTACTTACTACAATATTAATATGGTTAGTAATAAGTAATGAAAATACAACAATGCTGTATTCGATGTTGGAAATATCCAACAGTGATCGTTAATAGTCAGAATTCGAACGTTCTTAGCTTTTAGATAGTAGTTTACTGACTAGTAAGGAGTTCACTTAAAATATATGAAGCTAAAACACAAACTTAAATATTCCTAGGCATAGCATAGCATACACATGTATTATATTAGGCCTCAGCTATCGCGTAATAGGCCAATTTAGGATAGGGTAGATTAGTTTGTGCAAGCAACTCAAGTAAAAAATAGTTTTCCGGTTAGTCCAACTCAATAGTTTTGATTTTTACGTTCTAATTTCGTTCACGTCGCTATATATACTATGGTCCTCATCGTTTCTATAAGTACTACCAACAGAGGAGGATGGCCTGCCTAAACAACATGGGTTTGTGCCCAAGTGTAGTACACATGTTTGGCTCATGTTTCGTACACTCCCAGGATAGGACACAAGTAGCCTTCATTGACCTAAAGTCAATTTTAGATATAACTTACGCTGAACAAATATTAGAGCAACTTTCTGAAGTTGAAATCAAAGTTAATTTTCGGAGTTTGATAACTACCCATCTAAAAGACATGCTAGTTATCTATTTAAAGGAGTTAAAATGACAAGAACGGCTGCGATTGAACCAGGCACACCTCAAACTGGCATCCAAAGCCTTATGCTCTTCAATGGCTGCGTTGCCCGTAGGTTAATATACTTCTGCTCAAACTCACCCATGACATGCCTGTACAACCTACAGAAACTGTTACAGGTAATGCTGAGGATATTTGTATTATGGCACACAGTAACACTAGACTATACAAACATTTCTTGATGCATCATCCCATCCCGTGATGGAGTTGGAACACAGAACTATGAAGACCGATTGGCAAATGAGGCTTGCAGGAAAGAACACATAAACTATACCTGGTTGATACCTGGTTGATGGGGTTCTGGGAGTTCTTCTACTCCCCAAGCCCGGCCCGAAGCCAGACTTGACTTGTGAGAGTTTGGTCCACCAGGCTGTTGCTTGGAGCGGCCCACAGGCCCACATACCCACCACAGCCCGGTTGGTCCGGCACTCCTTGAAGGAAACAATCTAGTTTCCTCTTGAAGATGTCCACGGTTGTTCCTGTAATATTTCTGATGCTCGCTGGTAGGACGTTGAACAACCGTGGACCCTGATGTTCATACAGTGTTCTCTGATTGTGCCCATGGCACCCCTGGTCTTCACTGGTTGTATTCTGCATTTTTTTCCATGTTGTTCACTCCAGTACGTTGTTATTTTACTGTGCAGATTTGGGACCTGTCCCTCCAGTATTTTCCATGTGTATATTATTTGGTATCTCTCTCGTCTCCTTTCTAGTGAGTACATTTGGAGAGCTTTGAGATGAGCCCAATAATTTAGGTGCTTTATCTCGTCTATGCGTGCCGTATATGTTTCTGTATTCCCTCAATTTCAGCAATCTCTCCTGCTCTGAATGGGGAAGTGAGTACTGAGCAGTACTCAAGACGGGACAACACAAGTGATTTGAAGAGTACAACCATTGTGATGGGATCTCTGGACTAGAAGGTTCTCGTAATCCATCCTATCATTTTTCTGGCTGACGCAATTCTTGCTTGGTTATGCTCCCTAAACGTCGGACATCATTATTCCCAATTCCTTGACATGCTGTTTTCCCTACTATAGGCAGAATCGATTGTGTTTTGTACCCTGTATTATGTTTAAAATCCTCATTTTTGCCGTATCTGAGTACCTGGAATTTGTCACCGTTAAACATCATGTTATTTTCTGCTGCCCAATCGAAAACTTTGTTAATATCTGTTTGTAGTTTATCAATGTCTTCAGCCGAGGTAATTTTCATACTGATTTTTGTGTCATCTGCAAAGGATGACACGAAGCTGTGACTTGTTTTTTGTCTATATCTGATATGAGAATAAGGAACAGCAGTGGTGCAAGGACTGTACCTTGAGGTACAGAGCTTTTAACTGCGCTCGGACTCGATTTTACTTGATTGACTGTTACTCTTTGTGTTCTGTTCGACAGGAAATTGAGTATCCAGCGCCCAACTTTACCAATTACACCCATTGACCTCATTTTGTGTGCAATCACTCCTTGGTCACATTTGTCGAATGCCTTTGCAAAATCTGTGTATACGACATCTGCATTATATTTTTCCTCTAATGCCTCTGTGATTTTGTCATAGTGGTAAAGTAGCTGTGAGAGGCATGATCTTCCTGCTCTAAATCCATGTTGGCCTGGATTGTGGAGGTCATTGGTTTCCATGAATCTAGTGACCTGACTCCTGATCACTCTCTCAAATACTTTTATTATGTGGGACGTTAATGCAACTGGTCTATAATTCTTTGCCAATGCTTTGCTACCACTCTTGTGTAGAGGGCAATGTCTGCTGCTTTAAGCGCACTTTCATGCTGAGTATCGGAGTGCTAAACATGTCCTCATTCTGCGTATTAGTGAAGGTTCATACACTGAGGATGACAAAGAAATTAGTTAAATCTTAAAAGTGTATGAACCTTCACTAATACGAATAGGTCCAATACTGGCAGTGGTATTCGCTTTTGATTTAGCATATGTGAAGAAATATTTTGGATTTTTCTTTATTTCTTGAATTGCTTTCTGTTCTAGTTGCCTTTCTTCAGTCTGATAGGAATGCTTCAGTCTCTATTCAATTTCTTCAATCTCCCTGTTTAAATTATTTCTTCTTTGTATGGAGAGTCGTGTCTGCTTAAGCATTTCTGTTAATTTCTTCCTTCTTTTGTAATGTCGTCTGCGTTCTCCTTCTACATTGGACCTCTTTCTGGCTTTCCTCAAAGGAACATGTTTCAGACAGACTTCATATGCTTCAGAAGTCAGTTTTTCTATTCCTTGTGTAGGATTTTTATTTCTTAGAACATTTTCCCTTTGAATGTTTGTAAGTTCCCTGTTTATTTTCTCCCAGTCTATCCTCTTATTATTAAAATTGAATTTATTGAATAGCCCTTCTCGCCTGTTGTTTCTCTTGGGCCTACTACTGTTATTAATGTTAGTTTGCACTTCTATGAGCTTGTGGTCCGAGTACGTAGTCTGAGACAGTAATGTCTCTGATTAGCTCCTCATTGTTCGTGAATATCAGGTCCAGCGTGTTTTCGTTCCTAGTTGGTTCTGTAATCTGCTGACTGAGCGAGAATGGGTCACAGAATCTGAGTAGTTCTCTGACCTGTGGTTGGTTATTTCCAGGTTGACGTCCTGCTATAATGTTATTGTTTACTATTCTCCATTTTAAACTGGGTAGATTGAAGTCTTCAAGGAAGATGATGTCTGGTACTGGGTTTTCTAGGTTATCAAGGATATTCTCTATTTTGTGGATCTGTTCAGTGAATTCCTCAACTGTTGCATCTGGCGGTTTGTATATTAAAATAATAAGTAGATTCATATTTTCTACCTTGATTCCAAGTACCTCTACTACCTCATTGGACGAGTTCAGGAGCTCTGTGCATGCCAGCTCCTCTTTAATATACAGACCTACTCCTCCACTTGACCTACTTACTCTGTCACATCTATATAGATTATAATTCGGAATCCAAATTTCACTATTCATGTGGTCTTTTGTGTGGATTTCTGTAAATGCACCAAATATTGAGTTCGATTCTATTAGGATGTAACACGGGGAGGGTGTTCTCGAATGATCTATCCTACCTTCTTTTCCCCCTCTACCCGTATTCTTTCTTTTTATTCTCTACCAAGGGACTCCAAAACTTTTACTAAAGCCGACTCCACGCCACGTGGTCCTAAGACGATTGACCGACTTAGGATTCTACAACCCGTATGACGTGACCTAGGCTTTGAGCAAAACCCTAGAGTCGCCTCCGCCGCCACCACCAGACCCGTAACACTGAGCAATCAATGATCGAGGTCTGGATCGATCATGCTAATTAATCAACCTTGGGGCTTGATCCCCACTAGTAACCTATGACCTTGGAAACTTGAGTGTGGAATTAATTAAACAGGAATGATGAATTCCGATTCGGTGTTAGAATCGACGCCCAATTCAACTCTGCCTCGTAGGGACCACGTGACCAGGACAAATTCATATACATATAACAAACACATGGAAATAATGAAAAATGCAGAATATTAAATAATTAATTTATTAAAAGAAAAACTAAAACAAAATCTAAATGTGTGCATTCCCTATCAATCTACCACTCCCTACTTGGCAATGAATTGACTATCCCTATAAATAACAATAGCAACTATACCTCTATGTTGACCAGCTCAGATGTTGGGGCTGGTCTTGGGGGAGAGGTAAGATGGTTGACCTCTTCCAGTTGATCTCGAGTCCACACTAATCTGTCCTCTCTCTGGTCTTCCCCTGACTAGAGCATTGTATTGTTCCGCATCGCTTACCAAGTTACTTAGCAAGGTTTAAGTTATAACAATTAACTTCTGTTGTACTTAATTGATCCAGACTGGTTGAATTATTTTACTGAAGTTAAATTACACAAGCATCTAACGGCAGAGCTGTTCCCGATCCCCAAAATGGTCATTTGAACTTTGAGAAATAGTGGACATGTCAACTCTGATGACCTATGACCGCCGGTCACTCCTCCTTACAACTTAGATCTGGTTCGTGACGTCACTGATGGTGACTTAACTCAAGTCTCCTAATAATTAGAATACTCTTGGTACTATAACCAGGAATATTATACAATACCATTTTAATACAAAATGAATAAAGGCTAATTTCTCTAAATAAGTGAATACTATAGAATGGTTCATTATACAAAACTATGAACAAAGATGTCCACCATTATTTTCACCGCGAATTCCCTGGGGTCAGGTCCCGGGTCACCACGCGGGTCCAGCTTCCCATTCTCCCTTGTCGGTAAACCATTCTGGATAATTCTTACAACCAGCCTAGTTTGTTACAACCCCCCCCCCCCCCCCCCGCACAAGCACTTAGTAAACCTTGTTAATTTGTTAAAAATAACGAGGTTTAGTATCCAAATCCACAATTCAACTCATGCCACAAACAAAAGCTAACCTAACTAATAAAATTTGACAATTAATAGAGTCCAACATCATAATAAACATGTTCCAATTCATAAATTTCTCAGCTGTCAACTGACAGCAATCCTCCAACATCAGGAAACATACATCATATCCTTACTGACATAGCTAAATAACATGTCCCTACTCTACCATCAAAGACTAGCTATTAAACTCTCTTGGCTCTTCACTAGCCAAGTTCATGTGTCCTCTAGAGCCGGCCACACCGTACTCAAACATAACACAAAGTTAACTTCAGACTGAACTTTCAGTCATCCGGGAGCGTACTACTGGACTATCAAGTTCACATCCGTGTACCGACCACTCCCCATCAATGTCAACCTTGACATGCTAAGGAACACACCTAACGTTTATTACATGTATTTAAAAATATAAAAAAAATTCCTTTACTATATCACAGGTTTCAGCTGACTCTACAGCCAAGTGTTCTCACTCACTAGAAGTGTCAATGTTTATATTGGTCCGCCTCTCCTGTGTTCAAACATTCTGAAAAAAATAGCACAACATAATTTTCCATAACCGTTTGTTCTGGGCTGAGACAATTACACAGGGGCTTCGATTTTGATTACTGACCAATTTATAGAGTAAAATTTTCATATATCATTATACCATAATTATTTTAAATCTGTTTTTCAACATTTAAAAAGTATTGTGATTCTAAATCTGTTTTTCAACATTTAAACAAAAGTGTCCAGATGTTCTTTATACAGATGTTCAGAGCCAACTTTGTTGTTTGTATCAATTGTTCATATTGAGTAATCGAGAAAAAAAATCGATGCTGCTGGATGCTGAATGAAGTCGCTGACGATGACGGTGTCGATCTTGCTTCTTCCCATGTGTAGACATCGATACCTGGTCCTCTTGTACTCCCATCCGGTACTCCTGAATGACGACAGAGTGTCGTAGAGCTGAGTGCCAAGTGACAGCTGTAGAATACTGCCACTTCGGCCATTGATCTTGCTCTCGACAGTCCACACGCCTTCGTATCAATCACAGTTTACACGGCAGTCTTGATGTTAAACTTGACGGCGCAGATGACCACAGCAGAGCAGGACTGGATGTACCAACGGTGTCTCTTAGCAGGAGTGGTGTCAAAAGGTCGTAGAGGCGGGTTGCTTGTTTGCAGAACAGGTGAATCTCGTCTTCCATCATTGCTCACGTCATCTCAGGCGTTTCTTGATGTCACCAGGTTACTAGGCCGTAAACACCAACTGTGTATACCCTCGTACCGCCGACTTTAGGCCAAAGGAGACAATTTTGCGACCTTCTGTTGGCGAGTCCCGGTACTCTGTAGGGAAACCGTGCCTTCCACCTGTGACCGCCTTACTTCTGCTTTCTTGTTACTTCAGACGACGTAATCATTAATCTTCCGGCGAAATTCTTGAGTACTGCTACATGCTTTCCATTTCTTGACCTCTCCTCCAACACTGCTGGAATGGCTGCAGTCTTGATGACGCAGCAGGTGGGTAGTGGTGATCTCGAGACAGCTACCCCGGCGTTGTATGGCACCTCCGGTGACTACTATAATGTGGACAGCTCGCTGGCCCTGACAACCTCGTTAGTGACGTGAGGCGTCGGCCGGGTGACTCTTGGACAGTCACTCATCCCCAAAGTAACTGATGTATGGGTTACTGGGTCTGGTGGGGGGAGGGCTTTGTGTAACGTGCCTCCCCCTTCGGTCTTTACAGACAAGGGTTCACGTGTGGCTGGAACAACTGGGTCGGTGTACCACTCAGACCTGGGAACAGACAGACACAACACAGCGGAAGCATAGATATACTCTGGGTTTGGTGGAGGTGGAACCCCAGAGCACGGTAAAAGCTGCTACCTGAGTCAAGTATAGAGATAGTTCACTTCATTGCCTTTACAGGAAAATCTAATAATGCTAAATTATACTAACCAAGGAAGTTACTTTACTGTATAGCGCGAGATCTCGTCACCATAGGGTGGCGAGACTGCACCTGACTACTGATGAGCGATGACAGAGGATCATCCTCGTCCTCTGACTCGTCGGTGAAGCCCTGAGTCAGCACTGCTGAGTCAGGAACTAGACCCGCTGAAGGCAGTTCTACTTCCTCTCTAGCATGATAATGTTTCAATTTATTTACATTAATTGTCCTTTCCACCTGGTCCTCGAATACTCCTTTTATAACAAGATTAACCGGTCCCGCCCTTTTAATTACTCTATATGGTCCTCGCCACCTCGGAGCTAGTTTCCTACTCTGATTGGCGGGCGCAGCCTCATTCACTCTCAATACGAGGCTTCCTTCCTTCAACTCTAGGGGGTGCACTTTCTTGTCATAAAAATGAGCATACCGAGTCCGTGCCTTCTTGGACGCTTCAGCTGCAATATTCCATGCATTTCTCATTTTTCCAAGGACCTCTGAAGGATAGTCCTCCCCGTATGCAACATTATGTCTGTTAAGCAGACCTGACGGGAAATTGCATGAATTACCAGTAAACAAATGAAGGGGTTGGGTGTTAATTGATTGGTGGATGGCAGTATTCAAGGCTAACTGAACATAGGGTAGGTGTTCATCCCAGGTGTTTGGGTCGTGTTCAGCAAGGATTGCAAGCATATCCTTGACTGAACGATTAGTCCGTTCCGTCATTCCGTTTGCTTGTGGGTGGTAGGCTGTCGTAAAAGCCGAAGTTGTCTCTAAAATCTTACAAACTTCTCTAAATATATTCCCATTGAATTCTTGACCCCGGTCAGAGACTAAAACTTTAGGAGGTCCGAATACAGTAACGAACCTACGCAACAACGCATCTGCAACCGTACGAGAATCCTTCTAAGGCAATGCAACTAGTGTAGTGTACCTAGACAGATGGTCAACTAGCACCAACACGTATCTGTTACCTGAATGACTGTGATGTAAATCAATCAAATCGGCCCCCACACGATCAAAAGGCTCACGAATTTCAGGAAATTCCTGAAGTGGGGCTTGTACCTTAAGGGTACCTTTCCTCCTCTGGCAACGAGGGCACGACTTCACGAAATTGATTACTTCAGAAAGTAATCCTGGAAAATAAAATAGAGACTTTGCTTTCAAGTGGGTTTTAAAGACCCTCGGATGCCCTGCAATTTTAGATGCATGCGCAAGCTTTAATGCTGATGACCGCAACGCGCCCGGAATAACTAGTTGAAATACTGCCCTATCATTCTGGCTATTAACATAATACAGGACGCCCTGTTTCGCCTCAAAATCATGAATAGGTAAATTCTTTTTCGTTTTTGGGTATTTTCCTCCTTCTAAATACTCAATTATTTCTTTCCATCTAGGCTCACTGATCTGGTATTCTCTCATTTTATCTGATGGAATGGTTTCAATATTTTTATTAATTTGAACTGCCGCTATATTTCTACTTAGCGTTGACATTCGTGGGCATTTTGTCCGCTTTTTAAATATGTGTGTTAACGCTCGATGGTCTGTGTAGATTACAAAGTGCCGCTGAAATAGGTATGGCTCGAAATACCTAACTGATTCTACTACTGCCAGTGCCTCCCGATCCGTAGCTGAATAACGAACTTCAGGTCCTTTGACCTTCCTACTGAAATAGGCTACTGGATGGGGTAAATTATCTGCATCTCGCTGAATTAAGCACCCGCCAATAGCTATACCGCTGGCGTCAGTGTGCACCTCCCACTCTTTCTCAAAATCAGGAATAGCCAATACCGGTGTCGTGATCAGTTGGTCTTTCAGTTTGTGATAGGCCTCGTCATGCTCAGATTTCCACACAGACTTCGCATTTTTCTTTGTCAGATCAGTCAGGGGTGCTGAAATGCCAGCGAAACCTTCAATATGACGACGAAAATATCCGGCCGCCCCCAAAAACCTACGCACGTCCTTTGCTATCCTTGGAGTAGGCATGTCAGCAATGGCGCGACAAGAATCTGGGTCAGGTCGGATACCGTCTGGGCACACCTGGAACCCCAGAAAATTGAATTTCTGAGCCGCCAGGGTGCACTTCTGAACATTCAACCTGAAACCTGCCTGATCTAACAACTTTAAAGTCTCAGTCAAGTCCCGTAGGTGTTCCTCAAACGTCCTGGAATATATCACAACATCATCCAGGTACGCTAAAGAATGCCTACCCAGGACCGGACTAAGTATGAAGTTGATGGCCCTCTGAAACGACGAAGGCGCTGTCTTTAAACCAAACGGCATCCTACGGAATTGATAAGTGTGCCTACCATCCGAGAATGCTGTTTTTTCCCTATCCTGTTCTGCCACCGAAATCGCCCAATACGCCGATTTTGCGTCAAGAGTTGAGAAATACTTAGCCGCACCAAATTGATCTATTATCTCCTGTATTCGGGGCAACGGATAAACATCACCCTTAGTTAATTCGTTCACCTTCCGGTAGTCAACACAGAAACGATAACTACCGTCTGGTTTCCGAACTAGCACAACAGGAGAGAGCCACGGTGACGTACTAGGCTCTATCACGCCCTGTCTCAACATTTTCTGGCACTCCTCCCTGATAATGTTCTTCGCCTGTTCCGGCAACCTCCACTGTCTCGTGTACACAGGCAAATGATCACCAGTTGGAATGGTGTGCTCGATCTTATCAAGGAGACCAATCTGGTCATCCTCTGTCGCAAACAATTTCGGGAATTTTCGTAAAACTCCTCTCAGTGCCTTCCTATCCGCCTGTGTAACATGTTGCAAATTAAATGCTGAAATTAATTTTTCTACTTCTTCTACATTCTGTGCAACATTTCTCGTCTCGTATTGTACTTTGGAAGGTGTTTTAGTATCTATCATTTGCAATGCACTACATTGTGCAGTGACGGCTGGCGTCTCAGCTGACTCATGGTGAAAGATTTCTGTGTCCTCCACCATGGTTCCCTGAGATACCCTATCACCTGCCCTGAAGCGAAACGTCTTGTGTGACAGATTGACAACTGGAATGAGTGCCCCTTTATCGAGCACTACAATTAAGTGATGAGGAATTAATAAGCTGTCACATCTCCCAGCCACCTGAAGGGTGGTGCCTGGTTGTATGTGACGTCCCACGGCTACTTTAATAAATTTAACAGAATGTGGTGGGCAACTCTGTTTGGTCAGCGCATGCAATGCGCATGACCTCTTAACTGTGTCTGGAAGAGACTTAAAAATCAATTTTGGATAGTGCGCATTATATTTCAGCTTCCTCTTAAGTGAAGCTACAACTGGGGGATGGTCGATCATCTCCACTGGGTAGGAAGTCTGTCCCAACTGCAACCTGCAGTTCCTAGCCCCTTTTTGAGCAGACAAGGAATAATCAAATCGCAACAGAAAATCAGTTCCCATTAAGATGTGACCAGGAAAATCAAGGTTTTCTACGATCGTACATGTGTGAGGCTGCAATTCCCCATCAATCTCAAAATTAACTGTACCTTGACCTACGATCTCAATCTTTTTCCCATTGACCGCTGTTAATGTCTTTGCGCAACGTTTAAGACGTGCATACTTAAAATTGCTGAAGGCTGACTTTTTAATTACCGTTGCCTGGCTTCCTGCATCAACAAAAGCTGTCAATCTTACACCTTCCACTTTCACCTCAAAAGTAGGCCTACCATCACTAGGAGCCTATTTTCATGCTTTCGTAGGAGTGACTTTACAGTCCCTCTGTATATGCCCGCGCTTCCCGCAGGAGTAACACCTCCGCGGATCTCTGTTGTTACCCCGCGCAGGGTAGCTCGAACTTGCAGCTGAGGGCTGCTTCCCGCCTGAGGAACCCGCGCCACAGTTACTCGGCTTGGCTCCCTCGCCTTTACTTAACGCCTCTACGTATGGCGACAACTGAGTGCCCGATGTCCCTGCGCGCGTCTGCCTGTCTAGGGCTGTGGCGGCCTGTTGGACTAGGTCTTTATAACTCACAACCGCTCCCCCCGCAAGTAACAATGGCCCCATATCAGAAGGTAACGTTTTGCAGAACAATTGTTTAGCGAATCGCTCTGCCTGACTCGAATCTAACCCCAGTTCCTTAGTGAGGTCGTCAACCCTGCTCTTTAATATTGTCCCGAAATCCTTGACAGTGCTGCGGTCATCCCTCTTAAGTGACTGGAGATAAAACTGCGCCTCATCTTCTGACACCTTTTCCTTGAATCTGTCCCTAATCGCTTGGACAAACTGTGGCCAAGTCGTCAGGTGCTGAAACTCTGTCAGTCTCGCCAGTGGACCGGCTACGTCTACGCAAGCTCCCATAGCAAGAGTAATTTTCGAACTATCCTTTGGGACAGCCTCCAGCATCGAACTAATTTCACAAAGCCAGTCCTCCACTCGGCGGTTGCGTTCCACCTTAATAAGCGGCAACTCCCTACCTCTGAGTGTCGGCAGAGTCAACTTGGGAATCAGACTCACAATTCCCGGTTTGTGTGACGCTGGGCTACTGGCAGTGGGTGGGTCCTGGGGTTGGGAACTGGGTTGAGGTTGGGGTTCGGGCTGAGGTACGGTGTGGGTGGCCTTGGGTTGAGGTATGGTGTGGGTGGCCTTGGGTTGAGGTATGGTGTGGGTGGCCTGGGGTTGGAGTGTGGATGGAGGTTGGGGTTGAGGTATGGTGTGGGTGGCCTCGGGTTGGGGTGTGGATTGAGGTT
Source organism: Procambarus clarkii (assembly GCF_040958095.1). Lineage (NCBI taxonomy): Eukaryota > Metazoa > Arthropoda > Malacostraca > Decapoda > Cambaridae > Procambarus > Procambarus clarkii. Next base: position 28,131,744 of record NC_091164.1, on the reverse strand, counting down.
GGGGTTGGGGCTGAGGTATGGTGTGGGTGGCCTGGGGTTGGGGTGTGGATGGAGGTTGGGGTTGAGGTATGGTGTGGGTGGCCTCGTGTTGGGGTGTGGATTGAGGTTGGGGTTGGGGCTGAGGTATGGTGTGGGTGGCCTGGGGTTGGGGTGTGGATGGAGGTTGGGGTTGAGGTATGGTGTGGGTGGCCTCGGGTTGGGGTTGAGGCTGAGGTATGGTGTGTGTGGCCTCAGGTTGGGGTGTGGATTGAGGTTGGGGTTGAGGTGTGGTGTGGGTGGCCTGGAATTGGGATGGGTATGGGGTGGCCTGAGGTTGGAATGGGTATGGGGTGGCCTGGGGTTGGAATGGGTATGGGGTGGCCTGGGGTTGGAATGGGTATGGGGTGGCCTGGGGTTGGAATGGGTATGGAGTGGCCTGGGGTTGGGGGAAGAGTTGGTATGGGAATTGAGGATGGGGTTGGTATGGGAATTGAGGATGGGGTTGGTATGGGGATTGAGGATGGGGTTGGTATGGGAGGTGGGGTTGGGGTTGTTGTAGTGACGGATGAGGTGTACCTAGGTGTTGTGGTATTGGTGTTATGTTGGGTAGTTCCTGCTGTTGGTGTGGTTGTACTTGTTCCCGTTGAACAGGTTGCTGTTCTCTACCGAGCGAAGTGGGACGTCCTACCGTACTAACTGAAGCCCCCTGTCCAGCTCCCTGTCTGCCCTGTTGGCATGGCGTCGATGTTATTTGTGGGGGAACCCAAGACGGCTCTCCCCACTCTTGGGACGAATCCTCGCAAGACTCCCCACTCATGTCAATAATCGTATCTCTACTGGGATGGAAAGATACCCTCGCCTGCCCAGTCCCATGCAGAACCCGGACTCACTACAACCGTGATCTTATACAATATAAAAAAAAATCACAACTCTTTTCCAAGAGAAAACTACTAAATTCCCAAAATAGGAAATACAACGATTAATCGAGAGAATCGCTGAAGTGAATTCGATGAATGAGTGTCTGCCCCGCACTCGTGTCTGACCGTGAAATATCCCGCAGTTCTATTGCTGAAACCTAAGTCCTTAACGTTAAAAAAAATTAAAGAATCTAATTTATATAAAACAATTTAAATGATAACGCAGCTAACGCGCAGCACTCGTGATGGATTAATAAAGAATATTTATTGTACTTGAATACTAAACGCACTTGAAGTGAGCAGCGTGGCCACTGATGACTGATGGAGTGGGACCAGCTGCGCTGAAAAACCTAAGTCCCGCGCTTTTTCGCTTAAAAGCTGAAAAATCAAAATTTTTGTTCTGAAGGAAAATAACTAGTTTTACGTTAATAAACCGCTCTAGCGATTAATATAGACACCCAGGACATATATATTTGCTTACCAAAAATTGAATTTTTATAAAAAAAACTGCGTTTTTACTCAAATGCTGGACTCTGCCAATTTTTCTGACTCCTAGGGAAAAAAAATTCTATCACCCTAAATATCACAAAACTCCTTTAATTCGCAAAAATTGGGTTTCTCGTTCCCAGATATTAATAAGTTATTATTTACTACTGACGTTGTATACAGAACAATGCTGACACATCGGGCGGTTTCAACACTCACTAATTCGAATTTTCGTCAAAATCCGAGATTTTCACCTCACAGGACTCTGACAAAAATACAACACGATTTTCTCGAAAATAACTTAATTCGGCAAAAATGTAATTATCACTGTTTAATGCTTAAGAACAGAATTACGTCCCTTGCGCGCACTAGAGAGTAATACTGGCCTTAGAATATACACGAAACCTGAAAATTCGAATTTTCGCCAAAAAGACAGATTCTAGCCCAAGCTGGACTTAGAAAAATTTTCCACCTTCGTTTCCACAAAAAAAATTCTAAGTCTAAAAACACAATTCTACCGTCTTACTGGTAAACACCACAATAATATCATCCGCATCGACTAGGGAATCCTAATGACGCCTAGATCATATACGTGACCCACGAATACAAATTAATTACAGTTAACGGCTTTCCGGCGTTGACTTAGCCGAAAACTTATCCCGAAATACTGAGAAATATTCCACGGACTCTATTAAACATTTACACGAAAATTACTATCCCTTAAACTCCTTCACTTATCTATCGTGACCGATAGATAACTACGCTCTAGAAACAACGCCTCTGACTTAGACTAATACAATAAGGAATAGCAAAACTTAATGTACTCACTTAGCCTAATATATACGAAAAATACTGAATACTTGGGAAAATTTTTTAACCGGGGATTGAATTTAGGAGAAACAAAAATTAATCTCTAGAACAACGCAAATAAACGGAATTACTTTATAAATTTAAGTATACTTAATTCAGAGATACACTCGACTTAATCTTATAATTGCTTCTACCGGCCCGCCATACCGCGCCTAGCCTAGGGGTCTCGAACATCTAGATTCCAACAGAGCGACACGCAGCTTTCAGCAACAATTAAGACTAGAGGCGACTCAACATCCACTAAGTGTGCGATCACTTAGTTGTTGAATCGTTGCTAGGTAGGTTACTAGTCCGTCCCTCGGAGGCCGCAACGCCCTTCACGGATTTACGTTTTTCCTAGCGTTTTGGAACGTCTAACAACGCCCTCGGACCTATCTCCTGGCGTCCCACAGATAAATCCGCCCAGACAGCCCACATGGAACTGCTGTTGAGAGCATGGCGGCTCCCAACACCTCTGAATTAATTGCAATGGGTCGAGTATGGTACCCAGTCCAATCAACTCGGAGCGGTCTCCTTTTCAATAAATCTTAACAGCCTAATCTTACTAACTAAACCTTAATCATATCAGCCCGCATGACCCAAGATTCGCCAATCCCCACTCAAACGCACTGTTGTGAGGCGCACGACTAATCCTGGCCCGCGGCTGTCTCCTTAGCATCCACGCACGTGTTCGAATGGCTAGACGCGTGAGCCTTTCAACAATTTCAAACAAAATTGTTGAAACCACCGCTGTGCACCATTGTAACACGGGGAGGGTGTTCTCGAATGATCTATCCTACCTTCTTTTCCCCCTCTACCCGTATTCTTTCTTTTTATTCTCTACCAAGGGACTCCAAAACTTTTACTAAAGCCGAGTCCACGCCACGTGGTCCTAAGACGATTGACCGACTTAGGATTCTACAACCCGTATGACGTGACCTAGGCTTTGAGCAAAACCCTAGAGTCGCCTCCGCCGCCACCACCAGACCCGTAACACTGAGCAATGATCGAGGTCTGGATCGATCATGCTAATTAATCAACCTTGGGGCTTGATCCCCACTAGTAACCTATGACCTTGGAAACTTGAGTGTGGAATTAATTAAACGGGAATGATGAATTCCGATTCGGTGTTAGAATCGGCGCCCAATTCAACTCTGCCTCGTAGGGACCACGTGACCAGGACAAATTCATATACATATAACAAACACATGGAAATAATGAAAATGCAGAATATTAACTAATTAATTTATTAAAAGAAAAACTAAAACAAAATCTAAATGTGTGCATTCCCTATCAATCTACCACTCCTTACTTGGCAATGAATTGACTATCCCTATAAATAACAATAGCAACTATACCTCTATGTTGACCAGCTCAGATGTTGGGGCTGGTCTTGGGGGAGAGGTAAGATGGTTGATCTCGAGTCCACACTAATCTGTCCTCTCTCTGGTCTTCCCCAGACAAGAGCATTGTATTGTTCCGCATCACTTACCAAGTTACTTAGCAAGGTTTAAGTTATAACAATTAACTTCTGTTGTACTTAATTGATCCAGACTGGTTGAATTATTTTACTGAAGTTAAATTACACAAGCATCTAACGGCAGAGCTGTTCCCGATCCCCAAAATGGTTATTTGAACTTTGAGAAATAGTGGACATGTCAACCCTGATGACCTATGACCGCCGGTCACTCCGCCTTACAACTTAGATCTGGTTCGTGACGTCACTGATGGTGACTTAACTCAAGTCTCCTAATAATTAGAATACTCTTGGCACTATAACCAGGAATATTATACAATACCATTTTAATACAAAATGAGTAAAGGCTAATTTCTATAAATAAGTGAATACTATAGAATGGTTCATTATACAAAACTATGAACAAAGATGTCCGCCATTATTTTCACCGCGAATTCCCTGGGGTCAGGTCCCGGGTCACCACGCGGGTCCAGCTTCCCATTCTCCCTTGTCGATAAACCATTCTGGATAATTCTTAAAACCATCCTAGTTTGTTACAAGGAGACCATTTATGAACTTAACTTTATTTCTTGATTTTGGTTTCAAGCCTTGTATGTTTGCAAATATGAATGATTTCCCACATTGCGTGTCACTTTTGGTGGGGTTTGGTAGTTTTCCACCCCACTCTACCCAGGTCCAGGGTGTGTTGTTTTGGAAGTGATTCGTCCAGTTTTGGTAGTAGGACGGGTGTTGTGTGGTGTAGTACCTGTGTGCTTGTTGATAATTTGTATTCTAGTCTTGTGGGTACCTCCCTTCCCCTCTGTAATCCTGTAGTGGTTCCATCTGACTGTTCCTCTCTCTTATATTTTCTACTCTGTTTCTGCCTTCCTCTAAAAAAATTCCAGTAGTGTCATATTGATCTTCCCGTCTATAACGCTGTGTACCTCTCACGTAGAATTCCGGACACTGAAGGTTGTAGCATTTTTTGTCCCTAATTGAAAATTGACATAATTTAGGGGGAAAGTATCTACACCCTGTTCCAACACGGCATTAACCCCTCGCCAACATGTTCCTGCATTTTCGAGGATGCAGAAAATTGCATTTTGCTCCTAATTTTCCATATATGTATATTCCTTTAGCGTAGAATTTGCAAATATGTTCAGGTTTTGCGTTCTTCAGGTATTTATACTTGTGTCTGTCTTGTCTACCTCTTTATTGGAGCCATCTCCGTTTTTCGTCCTAATTCCTTCATTTATGCACTCTGTCTCACTGTTGCTCTCATTGATTATATTACCTGATTCTGTAATATTGCTGTTATTTTGTACCACAATACCTTCTTCCTCCACACTACTGCTGTGGTTCTCTAAAATATCTGTTCCTGAGTTTTGGTAGTTATCCAATGTTGTCTTTTTCCAGTCCGCATATATCACTGGTAGCCTGTCTGTGAATGAAAATCGCTGTGACTCGGGAATGGTTTTCATCAGTTCAGTTCTGTTCTCCAACATTAATCTGTCATCTTTGCAAACCCAGTAAATTCCTTGCCTTTTTGTGCATCCTGGAGATAATTCTGCACAGCCCAGGTGAAATCTTATCTTACAGATGCAACACTTGACGCCTACATTACGTCTTCCTAATACACCCGAACACTCGCCACACCTCTCCATTGTCTGACGTATTGTATTGTATTTGTGCTTCACTGTACGGATCACTTGTTGATGTCAGTCCTTTTAACTCTTTTTAAAATTATATGTATATATTTATATATTTAATATATATAATATTATATGTATACCGTATATTTGTAATATTATGTATGTTATTTTGTTCAAACTTTATGGCAGGTACTTAGCGTAGGGTAGCGAAGCTGGTCCCCGGTGCGGTACAGGTTACCTCTTGTTGTCCCAGGTTGATGTCGCTAGTTTCCAGTTATTCGATTTATAACACTGATTTATTCTTTGCTTGTATTCTTACCAGGAATTTTCTGCCTAATTTCCGGCTTGCAATGGTACTCACTCACTTTATTACTAATTCCTAGATCCACATTTCCATATTACACTATATTTTTCCCATATTCTATCACTGTGGGACGTACCCTGGGGTAGGCCTCGTGGCTTGTGTATACACAGCCTAGCTGATGCCGCCTCTTGCCACTATTCTATATTTCTAGTATTCTATATTTATAATATTCTATGCACGATTTTCCTACACTTCCAAATTATATGTGTGTTGTGATACCCGTTCCACTTCACTGTTCCACGAATCACTGGTCACTATTTTTTCCTCATATCGCCTACACGCACGTACACAAAGCCTCGTGCACTGGCTCCCACGTGGTCTCCCGTTTATTCTCTATTTAACACAAAGTTTCATTGTTAATGACGGTTTTCAATTTTCCAGCAGGTCACTATGAATGTTTACTATTTAATGCAATTATGAAACATATAAAAATTAAAGAGATTGCTTCAGATTTAGAAGAACTAAGATCTGAAAAGTTGCAGTTCTAAAATCTCTGACAACTTTTGTAATAATAGGCATATTAGGTCAGCACAGAATCGGGACCAGACAATGTGATGTAGCCATTGTGCGAATTCGCCTTGGCTATAGGCACATCTGGCAGGTTAGTGAGGCTGAGCCACTACCACAATATTAAGCCCGTAAACTGTGACAAACCGTTAATGCATTTACTTGAACACTGCACTGTTGGATGTGAAACTGTAACATATTTTAGCCCCCCTGGCCTATTGAACCATCAACTATGTAACTGTTTCATTGCTTCTGCTATATTGGAAAATATCGTAATTTGTACCCTAAATTTGCTGTTCCATATTAACGATGAGGAACAAGTATTTATTTCTTGTCTGCATCTCTTACGAATCTATTCCTGCCTTGTGTAGCTGCTTTTGAAATTCGTAGTTAGAAACATGAATAAAATGGTATGTCGTATATTGTAACTTCATAACCACATGTAGATGTTCAATCTACAAATTTAGACCAATTGTGTATGATCCTCTGTCCTGTGTGACAGTGAATATGAGCAGCACCTCACTGTCCTGTGTGACAGTGAATACGAGCAGCACTTCACTGTCCTGTGTGACAGTAAATATGAGCAGCACCTCACTGTCCTGTGTGACAGTGAATATGAGCAGCACTTCACTGTCCTGTGTGACAGTGAATATGAGCAGCACTTCACTGTCCTGTGTGACAGTGAATAAAAGCAGCACCTCACTGTCCTGTGTGACAGTGAATATGAGCAGCACCTCACTGTCCTGTGTGACAGTGAATATGAGCAGCACCTCACTGTCCTGTGTGACAGTGAATACAAGCAGCACCTCACTGTCCTGTGTGACAGTGAATACAAGCAGCACCTCACTGTCCTGTGTGACAGTGAATACAAGCAGCACCTCACTGTCCCGTGTGACAGTGAATAAAGGCAGCACCTCACTGTCCCGTGTGACAGTGAATAAAGGCAGCACCTCACTGTCCTGTGTGACAGTGAATACGAACAGCACCTCACTGTCCTGTGTGACAGTGAATACAAGCAGCACCTCACTGTCCTGTGTGACAGTGAATACAAGCAGCACCTCACTGTCCTGTGTGGCAGTGAATACAAGCAGCACCTCACTGTCCCGTGTGACAGTGAATAAAGGCAGCACCTCACTGTCCTGTGTGATAGTGAATATGAGCAGCACCTCACTGTAATATGACCTGATAACAACGTGTGTTATTTTAACAGTAATATGACCGAATTGTATTATTCCGATTAGGCTAAATTGCATATTAACTTTGTCATTAAAGCTGTTAATAAAAAGTGCTTGTAGGGCGCTGCCATAAGCCTCGAGCAGCGGGACCGGGAGCTGGAGCCTAGGCTCACACCACACCTGTCACACCACACCCGTCACCTGTCACACCACACCCATCACCTGTCACACACCCCCGTCACCTGTCACACCACACCCGTCACCTGTCACACAACACCCGTCACCTGTCACACCCGTCACCTGTCACACCACACCCGTCACCTGTCACACCACACCTATCACACAACACCCGTCACCTGTCACACAACACCCGTCACCTGTCACACCACACCCGTCACCAGTCACACCACACCCGTCACCTGTCACACCACACCCGTCATCTGTCACACCACACCCGTCATCTGTCACACCACACTCGTCACCACTCACCACACCGTCACCACTCATACTACACCTGTCACCTGTCACACCACACCCGTCACCACTCACCACACCCGTCACCACTCACACCACACCCGTCACCACTCACACAACACCCATCACATGTCACACCACACCCATCACATGTCACACCACACCCGTCACCTGTCACCCCACACGCGTCACCTGTCACACCACACCTGTTACCTGTCACACCGCAACCATCACCTGTCACACCATGGCGTCACCTGTCACACCACACCCGTCACCATTCACTCCACACCTGTCACCTGTCACACCACACCCGTCAACTGTCACACCACACTCGTCACCTGTCACACCATACCTGTCACCTGTCACACCATACACGTCATCTGTCACACCACACCTGTCACCTGTCACACCACAACAGTCAACTGTCACACCATGGCGTTACATGTCACACCACACCCGTCACCACTCACACCACACCTGTCACCTGTCACACCACACCCGTCACCTGTCACACCACACCCGTCACCTTTCACACCACACCCGTCACCTGTCACACCACACCCGTCACCTGTCACACCATACCCGTCACCTGTCACACCACACCTGTCACCTGTCACACCACACCCGTCACCTGTCACACCACACCTGTCACACCACACCCGTCACCTGTCACACCACACCCGTCACCTGTCACACCACACCCGTCACCAGTCACACCACACCCGTCACCTGTCACACCACACCCATCACCTGTCACACCACACCCGCCACCTGTCACACAACACCTGTCACACCACACCTGTCACCTGTCACACCACACCCGTCACCTGTCACACCACACCTGTCACCTGTCACCACACCCGTCACCTGTCACACCACACCCGTCACCTGTCACACCACACCTGTCACCTGTCACACCACACCCGTCACCACTCACACCACACCTGTCACACCACACCCGTCACCTGTCACACCATACCCGTCACCTGTCACACCACACCTGTAACACGGGGGGGGTGTCCTTGTGTTCTCTTCTCCCCTTTCTCTCCCTGCCCGTATTTTAACTCTGTTCTCTCTACCAAGGGACCCCAAAACTTTCACTTGAGCCGACCCCTCGCCACGTGGTCTTAAGACGATTGACCGACTTAAGATTCTACAACATGTATGACGTGACATGGGCTTGTAGCAAAACCCTAGTGTCACCTTTTCGCTGCCACCACCAGACCAACAACACTGAGCAACGGTCGAGGCCTGGATCGATCATGCCAATCAATAACTTTGGGGCTTGATCCCCACTAGCAACATATAACCTTCGATCTTAAGTGTGGAATAAAATCAACAGGAATGATAATTGTGATTCGGTGTTAGAATCGGCGCCCAATTCAACTCGGCCTCATGGGGACCACGTGACAAGGAAATGAGAATGAAAACAATGAAATGGAAAATAATAAAAATGCAAATTACTAGCTAATTAAATCATTCAAAACTAAACAAAATCTAAATAAATGGCACTCCCTGTCAATTAACACTCCCTGACTTTACATTTGAGGCAATGAGTTGGCCTATCTACCTCTAAGCAACATTACCTTGGGCGACCAGCTTGCTGTTGGTACTGTCTTGGGGCCGATGATGGAGGCAACCTGCCCTGAGTCGCTCCTGATCCCACACTGTCCTCCCTCTGATGCTCCTCTCTCCAGGAGCCCAGAGCAGGGTATTGTTCCGCTTAGTTTACCAAGTTACTTAGCAACGCTTAAGTTTAACAACTAACCTCTGTTGCACTGAATGATCCAGATTGGTTGAATTATTTTAACTGAAGTTAAATTACACAGGCATCTTAAGGAAGAGCTATTCCCGATCACAAAATGGCTGTTTGACCTTTGAGAATTGCCGAATGTGGAACCTCTGCTGACCTGTGACCGCCAGGTCGACGAGGTCACTCCGCGCTACAGCCTAGTCCTGGCTCGTGACGTCACTGATGGTGAATTAACTCATTATCCTAATAATTAGAATAGTCTTGATACTATAACCAGGAATATTATACAATACATTTTTAATACAAAATAAATGAAGGCTAATTTCTCTAAATTACTGAATACTATATAATTATTCATTTTACAAAACTTGTGAACAAAGGCGCCAGTTATTTTCACCATCAATCCCCCCCAGGGGGATGCTCCCATGTGCTTGGGTCACCACACGTGGGTCCAGCTTCCCATTCTCCCATGTGAAGATAACCTTTCTGGATAATTCTTACAACAAACCTAGTTTGTTACACACCCTTCACCTGTCACACCACACCCGTCACCTGTCACACCACACCCCTCACACTACACCTGTCACCTGTCACAGAACACCCGTCACCCGTCACACAACACGCATCACCTGTCACACCACACCCGTCACCTGTCACATAACACCCACCAACTTTCACACCACACCTGTCACAGAACACCCGTCACCCGTCACACAACACGCATCACCTGTCACACCACACCCGTCACCTCTCACACCGCACCCGTCACTTGTCACACCACACCCGTCACCTGTCACACCACACACCAGTCACGTGTCTCACCACACCCATCACCTCTCGCACCGCATCCGTCACCTGTCACACGAGTCACCTGTCACACCACACCCATCACCTGTCACCCGTCACTTGTCACATCAAACCCATCACCTGTCACACCACACCCGTCACCTGTCACAACATACCTGTCACACCACATCCGTCACCTGTCACACAACACCCGTCACCTCTCACACCACACCCGTCACCTGTCACACCACACCCGTCACCTGTCACACCCGTCACCTGTCACACCCGTCACATGTCACACCAAACCCGTCACCTGTCACACCACACCTGTCACACACAACCCGTCACCTGGCACACCACACCCATCAAATCAAACCCGTCACCTGTCATACCACATTGTTCACCTGTCACACCACACCCGTCACCTGTCATAACACACCCGTCACCTGTCAGACCACATCCGTTACCTGTCACACCACATCCATCACCTGTCAGACCACATCCGTCAACTGTCATATCACACCTGTCACCTGTCACACCACACCCGTCACCTGTCACACCTTACCCGTCACCTGTCACAGCACACCCGTCACCTGTCACACCTTACCCGTCACCTGTCACAGCACACCCTTCCTCTGTCACACAACACATGTCACCTTTCTCACCACAACTGTCACCTCCTACACCACACCCGTCACCTGTCACAAAATACCCGTCACCACTCACACCATACCCGTCACCTGTCACACCAAACCCTTCACCTGTCACACCACACCCGTCACCACTCATATCACACTCGTCACCTGTCACACCAAACCCTTCACCTGTCACACCACACCCGTCCCCACTCACACCACACCCATCACCTCTTACACAAAACCTGTCACCTGTCACACCCGTCACCTGTCACAACCGTCACCTGTTACACCACACCAATAACCTCTTACACCACACCCGTCACCTGTCACACTCGTTACCTGTCACACCAGTCACCTGTTACACCACACTTGTCACTTGTCACACCCGTCACCTGTCACACCACACCCGTCAACTGTCATACCACACCCGTCACCTGTCACACCCGTCATCTGTCACACACAACCCGTCACCTTGCACACCACACCCGTCACCTGTCACAACACACCCGTCACCTGTCACACCACATTTGTCACCTGTCACATAACACTCACCACATTTCACACCACACCCGTCACCTTTCACAACACACCCGTCACCTGTCCCACAACACCCGTCACCTGTCCCACAACACCCGTCACCTGTCCCACAACACCCGTCACCACTCACACCACACCCATCACCTGTCAAAACACACCTGTCACCTGTCACAACACATTTGTCACCTGTCACATAACACCCGTCACCTTTCATACCACACCCGTCACCTCTCACAACACACCTGTCACACTCGTTACCTGTCACACCAGTCACCTGTCACACCACACTTGTCACTTGTCACACCCGTCACCTGTCACACCACACCCGTCAACTGTCATACCACACCCGTCACCTGTCACACCCGTCATCTGTCACATAACACGGTTGTGACAGGTGACAGGTGTGTTTTGACAGGTGATGGGTGTGGTGTGAGTGGTGACGGGTGTTGTGGGACAGGTGACGGGTGTTGTGGGACAGGTGACGGGTGTGTTGTGAAAGGTGACGGGTGTGGTGTGAAAGGTGGTGAGTGTTATGTGACAGGTGACAAATGTGGTGTGACAGGTGACGGGTGTGTTGTGACAGGTGACGGGTGTGGTGTGCAAGGTGACGGGTTGTGTGTGACAGATGACGGGTGTGACAGGTGACGGGTGTGGTATGACAGTTGACGGGTGTGGTGTGACAGGTGACGGGTGTGACCAGGAGGAGTGGGTCTGTATATTAGGGAAGACCTTGTATGCTCGGAGCTCCTAAACGTTACAAATGAGGTGGTAGAGGTACTGGGATTAAAAATAGAGAAAATAAATTTAGTGATTATACTAATATACAAACCGCCAGATGCAACGACTGAGGAATTCACAGAACAGATAAGCAAAATAGAGAATAGCCTTGATAATTTGGAGAACCCGATACCTGATATTATTTTCCTAGGTGACTTCAACTTGCCTAGTCTCAGGTGGAAAATAGCAAACAATAATATTATACCAGGAAATCTATCAGGACCTAACCAACCACAGATTAGAGAACTACTTAGATTCTGTGACAAATTTTCACTCAATCAGCAGATATCGGAGCCAACGAGAAATGAAAATATTCTAGATCTGGTCTTTACGAACAATGAAGACATTATCAGAGACATTACGATATCAGATACCACATACTCAGATCACAAACTCATTGAAGTGCAAACGACCATCAATACTCAGAATAGACCTAAAACGTTGATAAAGCGAGAGGGGCTATTCAGTAAATTCAATTTTAATAATAAAAGGATAGACTGGGAGATAATAAACAGGGAACTTACAAACATTCCATGGGGAACTGTTCTAAATAATACAAGTCCTACAGAAGGAATAGAAAAACTTACTTCAGAAGCGTATCAAGTCTGTCTGAAACATGTTCCTTTGAGGAAAGCCAGAAAGAGATCTAACGTAGAAAGAGAACGCAGACGACACTATAAACGCAGGAAAAAAATAACGGAACTGCTTATGCAGACACGAATTTCCCGTCAAAGAAGGAATAATTTAAATAGGGAGATTGAAGAAATCGAGCGGAAATTGAAACACTCATATGAAACTGAAGAAAGGCAGTTAGAACAGAAAGCAATTCAGGAAATAAAGAAAAATCCAAAATATTTTTTCTCATATGCGAAATCAAAAGCAAAAACCACTGCCAGTATTGGACCTATTCGTACAAGTGAAGGTTCATACACGGAGGATGACAAAGAAATTAGTGAAATCCTAAAAAAGCAGTATGAGGACATGTTTAGCACTCCAATAAACAACATGAAGGTGGAAGATCCAGACAATTTCTTTATGCGGGATATTCAAACCCCGGTAAATATAACTGATATCAACACGAGCGCACTAAATTTTGAAAAAGAAATTGAAAACATGCCCATGCACTCGGCCCCAGGTCCAGACTCATGGAATTCAATATTTATAAAGAAATGCAAAGTGCCGGTAGCACAGGCACTCAGTATAGTGTGGAGGAAGAGCTTGGACACGGGGGAGATACCAGATGCACTTAAAGTAGCAGACATAGCCCCTCTACACAAGGGAGGGAGCAAAGCATTGGCAAAAAATTATAGACCAGTTGCACTAACATCGCACATCATAAAAGTATTTGAGAGAGTGATTAGGAGTCAGGTCACCAATTTCATGGAGACCAATGACCTTCATAACCCAGGCCAACATGGATTTCGAGCGGGAAGATCGTGCCTCTCACAGCTACTTGAGCACTACGACAAAGTCACTGAGGCATTAGAAGAGAAACAGAATGCTGATGTGATATACACGGACTTCGCAAAGGCCTTCGATAAATGTGACCATGGCGTGATAGCACACAAAATGAAGTCAATGGGAATAACCGGTAAAGTAGGACGCTGGATACTCAGTTTTCTGTCAAACAGAACTCAGCGAGTAACTGTCAACCATATAAAATCTAGTCCAAGTGCAGTGAAAAGCTCTGTACCTCAGGGTACAGTCCTTGCACCACTGCTTTTCCTTATTCTCATATCAGATATAGACAAAAATAAAAGTCACAGCTTCGTATCATCCTTTGCAGATGACACAAAAATCAGTATGAAAATTACCTCGGCTGAGGACATTGAAAAACTTCAAGCTGATATTAATAAAGTTTTCGACTGGGCATCAGAAAATAACATGATGTTTAACAGTGATAAATTCCAGGTACTCAGGTACGGTAAAAATGAGGACCTTAAACATAATACAGAGTACAAAACACAATCAAATGTACCCATAGTAGGAAAACAGCATGTAAAGGATTTGGGAATAATAATGTCTGACGACCTAACGTTTAAGGAGCATAACCAAGCAAATATTGCGACAGCCAGAAAAATGATAGGATGGATTACGAGAACTTTCAAATCCAGGGATCCCATCACAATGGTTGTACTCTTCAAGGCACTTGTGTTGTCCCGTCTTGAGTACTGCTCAGTACTCACTTCCCCCTTCAAAGCAGGAGAGATTGCTGAAATAGAGCGAATTCAGAGAACATATACGGCACGCATAGACGCAATAAAGCACCTAAATTATTGGGATCGTCTCAAAGCCCTCCAAATGTACTCACTAGAAAGAAGACGAGAGAGATATCAAATAATATACACCTGGAAGATACTGGAGGGCCAAGTACCAAATCTACACAGTAAAATAACAACGTACTGGAGTGAACGACATGGAAGAAAATGTAGAATAGAACCAATGAAGAGCAGAGGTGCCATAGGCACAATCAGAGAACACTGTATAAACATCAGAGGTCCGCGGTTGTTCAACGTCCTCCCAGCAAGCATAAGAAATATTGCCGGAACAACCGTGGACATTTTCAAGAGGAAACTAGATTTATTCCTCCAAGGAGTGCCGGACCAACCGGGCTGTGGTGGGTATGTGGGCCTGCGGGCCGCTCCAAGCAACAGCCTGGTGGACCAAACTCTCACAAGTCGAGCCTGGCCTCGGGCCGGGCTTGGGGAGTAGACGAACTCCCAGAACCCCATCAACCAGGTATCAACCAGGTAACACCCTTCACCTGTCCCACAACACCCGTCACCTGTCACATTACACCCTTCACCTGTCTCACCACACCCGTCACCTGTAACACCACACCCGTCCCCACTCACACCACACTCGTCACCTGTCAAACCACACCCGTCACCTCTTACACCACACCCGTCACCTGTCACACCACACCCGTCACCTGTCACGCCACACCCGTCATCACTCACACCACACCCGTCACATGTTACAGCACGCCCGTCACCTGTGACACCACACCCGTCACCTGTCACACCACACCCGTCACCTGTCACAACATACCTGTCACACCACACCCGTCATCACTCACACCACACCCGTTACATCCTACTGCGCACCCGTCACCTGTCACACCTCACTCGACACCTGTCACACCACACCCGTCACCTGTCACATCACACCCGTCACCTGTCACACCACACACACGTCACCTGTCACACAACACACCCGTCACCTGTCATTTCAAATACCCGTCACCTGTCACACCACACACCCGTCACCTGTCACACCACTCCCGTCACCTGTCATATCACACCCGTCACCGGTTACACTACACCCGTCACCTCTCACACAACACCTGTCACCTTTCACACCACACTTATTACCTCTCACACTACACCCGTCACCTGTCACACCACACCCGTCTCCTGTCACACCATACCCGTCACTTGCCCCACCACACCCGTCACCTCTTACACCACACACTTCACATGTCACACCACACCCGTCACCTCTAACACCACACCCGTCAACTGTCACACCACACCCTTCACCTCTCATATCACACCCGTCACCTGTCACCTCTTACACCACACCCGTCACCTTTCATTACACCCGTCACCTCTTACACCACACCCGTCACCTGTCACCACACCTGTCACACCACTCCCGTCACCTCTTACACAACACCCATCACCTCTTCCACAACACCCGTCACTTGTCACACCACACCCGTCACCTGTCATCAAACCCGTCAACTGTCACACCACACCCGTCACCTGTCACACCACACCCGTCACCTGTCCTCAAACCCGTCAACTGTCACACCACACCCGTCAACTATCACACCACACCCGTCAACTATCACACCACACCTCCTCACCTGCCACACCATCCCTGTCACCTCTTTCACCACACCCATCAACTTTCATACCACACCCATCACCTGCCACACCACACCCGTCACCTGTCACACAACACCCGTCACCTGTCACACAACACCATTCACACCACACCCGTCACCTGTCACACTACACCGTCACCTCTTACACCACACCTGTCACCTCGCACACCACACCCGTCACCTGTCACACCACACCCGTCACCTGTCACAACACAACCGTCACCTGTCACACAACACCCGTCACCTGTCACACCACACCCGTCACCTCTTACACCCAACCCGTCACCTCTTACACCACACCCGTCACCTCTTACACCACACCCGTCACCTGTCACAACACACCCGTCACCTGTCGCACAACACTCGTCACCTATCACACCACACCCGTCCCCTGCCACACCACACCTTTCACCTCTTATACCACACCCGTCACACCACATTCGTCACCCGTCACTCCACACCGTCACCTCTTACACCATACCTGTCACACCACACCCGTCACCTGTCACACCCCACCCATCACCTGAAACACCACACCCGTCACCTGTCACACCACACCAGTCACCTGTCACTCCACACCCGTCACCTGTCACACCACATCCGTCACCTGTCACACCACACCCGTGACCTGTCACAGCACACCCGTCACCTGTCACACCACACCCATCAACTGTCACACCACACCCGTTACCTGTCACACCACACCCGTCCCCTCTTATAGAACACTCGTCACTTGTCACACCACAACCGTCACCTGTCACAGCACACCCGTCACCTGTCACACCACACCCATCACCAGTCACACAACACCCGTCACCTGTCACACCACACGCGTCTCCTCTCACACCACACCCGTCACCTCTACCACCACACCCGTCACCTGTCACACCACACCCATGACCTGTCACACCACACCCGTCACCACTCACACTACACCCGTCACTTGTCACACCACACCCGTCACCTGTCACATAACACCCGTCACCTTTCACACCTCTCCCGTCATCTGTCACAGAACACCCGTCACCCGTCACACAACACGCATCGCCTGTCACACCACACCCGTCACCTGTCACACCACACCAGTAACCTGTCACACCACACCCGTCACCTGTCACTTCACACCCGTCACCTGTCACACCACACACCCGTCACCTGTCACACCATACCCGTCACCTGTCACACCACACACCCGTTCACCTGTCACACCATACCCGTCACCTGTCACACCACACCCGTCACCTCTCACACCGCACCCGTCACTTGTCACACCACACCCGTCACCTGTCACACCACACACCAGTCACGTGTCTCACCACACACATCACCTCTCACACCGAATTCGTCACCTGTCACATGCGTCACCTGTCACACCACACCAATCACCTGTCACACCCGTCACTTGTCACATCAAACCCATCACCTGTCACACCACACCCGTCACCTGTCACACCATACCCGTCACCTGTCACACCACATCCGTCACCTGTCACATAACACCCGTCACCTGTCACACCACACCCGTCACCTGTCACACCACACCCGTCACCTGTCACACCCTCCACATGTCACACCAAACCCGTCGCCTGTCACACACAACCCGTCACCTGGCACACCACACCCGTCACATCAAACCCGTCACCTGTCACACCACATTTTTCACCTGTCACACCACACCCGTCACCTGTCACACCACACCCGTCACCTGTTAGACCACATCCGTCACCTGTCACACCACATCCATCACCTGTCACACCACATCCGTCACCTGTCACCTGTCACACCACACCCGTCACCTGTCACACCACACCCGTCACCTGTCACAGCACACCCTTCCTCTGTCACACAACACACGTCACCTTTCTCACCACAACTGTCACCTCATACACCACACCCGTCACCTGTCATAAAATACCCGTCACCACTCACACCATACCCGTCACCTTTCACATCAAACCCTTCACCTGTCTCACCACACCGTCACCACTCAAAACACACTTGTCACCTGTCACACCACACACTTCACCTGTCACACCACACTTGTCCCCACTCACACCACACCCGTCACCTTTCACACAAAACCCTTCACCTGTCACACCACACTTGTCCCCACTCACACCACACCCGTCACATCTTACACAAAACCTGTCACCTGTCACACCACACCCGTCCCCACTCACACCACACCCGTCACCTCTTACACAAAACCTGTCACCTGTCAAACCCGTCACCTCTCACAACCGTCACCTGTTACACCACACCAATCACCTCTTACACCACACCCGTCACCTGTCACACTAGTTACCTGTCACACCAGTCACCTGTCACACCACACCTGTCACTTGTCACACCCGTCACCTGTCACACCACACCCGTCACCTGTCATACCACACCCGTCACCTGTCACTCCCGTCATCTGTCACACACAACCCGTCACCTGGCACACCACACCCGTCACCTGTCACAACACACCAGTCACCTGTCACACCACATTTGTCACCTCTAAAAACACACCCGTCACCTGTTCCACAACACCCGTCACCTGTCACATTACACTCTTCACCTGTCTCACCACACCCGTCCCCACTCACACCACACTCGTCACCTGTCAAACCGTCAAACCACACCCGTCACCTCTTACACCACACCTGTCACCTTTCACACCCGATATAACTCACACCACACCCGTCAATTGTCACACCATACCCGTCACCTGTCACACCACACCCGTCACCTGTCACACCACACCCGTCATCATTCACACCACACCCGTCACCTCTTACAGCACGCCCGTCACCTGTCACACCACACCCGTCACCTGTCACACCAAACCCGTTACCTGTCACAACATACCTGTCACACCACACCTGTCATCACTCACACCACACCCGTTACCTCCTACTGCGCACCCGTCACCTGTCACACCTCATTCGTCACCAGTCACACCACACCCGTCACTTGTCACATCACACCCGTCACCTGTCACACCACACACCCGTCACCTGTCTCAGAACACACCCGTCACCTGTCATACCAAATACCCGTCATCTCTCACACCACACACCCGACATCTGTCACACAACACACTCGTTACGAGTCACACCACACCCGTCACCTGCCACACCACACACCCGTCACCTGTCACACCACTCTCGTCACCTGTCATATCACACCCGTCACCTGTTACACTACACCCGTCACCTCTCACACCACACCCGTCACACTTCACACCACAGTTATTACCTCTCACACCACACCCGTCACCTGTCACACCGCACCCGTCTCCTGTCACACCACTCCCGGCACCTGTCACACCACTCCTGTCACCTCTCACACCAACTTTGTCATCTGTTACACCATACTCGTCACTTGTGACACAACACCTGTCACCTCTCACACCACACCCGTCGCCTGTCACACCAAACCCGTCGCCTGTCACACCACATTTTTCACCTGTCACACCACACCCGTCACCTGTCACACCACACCCGTCACCTGTTAGACCACATCCGTCACCTGTCACACCACATCCATCACCTGTCAGACCACATCCGTCACCTGTCACCTGTCACACCACACCCGTCACCTGTCACATCTTACCCGTCACCTGTCACAGCACACCCTTCCTCTGTCACACAACACACGTCACCTTTCTCACCACAACTGTCACCTCCTACACCACACCCGTCACCTGTCACAAAATACCCGTCACCACTCACACCATACCCGTCACCTTTCACACCAAACCCTTCACCTGTCTCACCACACCAGTCACCACTCACATCACACTTGTCACCTGTCACACCACACACTTCACCTGTCACACCACACCCGTCCCCACTCACACCACACCCGTCACCTTTCACACAAAACCCTTCACCTGTCACTCCACACCCGTCCCCACTCACACCACACCCGTCACCTCTTACACAAAACCTGTCACCTGTCAAACCCGTCACCTGTCAAAACCGTCACCTGTTACACCACACCAATCACCTCTTACACCACACCCGTCACCTGTCACACTCGTTACCTGTCACACTAGTCACCTGTCACACCACAACTGTCACTTGTCACACCCGTCACCTGTCACACCACACCCGTCACCTGTCATACCACACCCTTCACCTGTCACTCCCGTCATCTGTCACACACAACCCGTCACCTGGCACATCACACCCGTCACCTGTCACAACACACCCGTCACCTGTCACACCACATTTGTCACCTCTCAAAACACACCCGTTACCTGTTCCACAACACCCGTCACCTGTCACATTACACCCTTCACCTGTCTCACCACACCCGTCACCTGTAACACCACACCCGTCCCCACTCACACCACACTCGTCACCTGTCAAACCGTCAAACCACACCCGTCACCTCTTACACCACACCTGTCACCTTTCACACCCGTCACCTCTTACACCACACCTGTCACCTTTCACACCCGATATAACTCACACCACACCCGTCAATTGTCACACCATACCCGTCACCTGTCACACCACACCCGTCACCTGTCACACCACACCCGTCATCATTCACACCACACCCGTCACCTCTTACAGCACGCCCGTCACCTGTCACACCACACCCGTCACCTGTCACACCACACCCGTTACCTGTCAAAACATACCTGTCACACCACACCCGTCATCACTCACACCACACCCGTTACCTCCAAACTGCGCACCCGTCACCTGTCACACCTCATTCGTCACCTGTCACACCACACCCGTCACTTGTCACATCACACCCGTCACCTTTCACACAACACACCCATCACCTGTCATACCAAATACCCGTCACCTGTCACACCACACACCCGTCATCTGTCACACAACACTCTCGTTACCAGTCACACCACACCCGTCACCTGTCACACCACACACCCGTCATCTGTCACACAACACACTCGTTACCAGTCACACCACACCCGTCACCTGCCACACCACACACCCGTCACCTGTCACACCACTCCCGTCACCTGTCATATCACACCCGTCACCTGTTACACTACACCCGTCAACTCTCACACCACACCCGTCGCACTCCACACCAGAGTTATTACCTCTCACACCACACCCGTCACCAGTCACACCACACCCGGCTCCTGTCACACCACACCCGGCACCTGTCACACCACTCCTGTCACCTCTCCCACCAATTTTGTCATCTGTTACACCATACTCGTCACCTGTCACACAACACCTGTCACCTCTCACACCACACCCGTTATTTGTCCCACCACACCCGTCACCTCTAACACCACACCCGTCACCTGTCACACCACACCCTTCACCTCTCACACCACACCCGTCACCTGTCACCTCTTACAGCACACCCGTCACCTTTCATCACACCCGTCACCTCTTACACCACACCCGTCACCTGTCACCACACCTGTCACACCACACCCGTCACCTCTTTCACAACACCCATCACCTTTTACACAACACCCGTCACCTGTCACACCACACCCGTCACCTGTCATCAAACCCGTCAACTGTCACACCACACCCGTCACCTGTCACACAACACCCGACACCTGTCACACCACACCCGTCAACTGTCACACCACACCCACTCACCTGCCACACCACCCTTGTCACCTCTTACACCACACCCATCAAATTTCATACCACACCCGTCACCTGTCACACCACACCATCACCTCTTAAACCACACCTGTCACCTCCCACACCTCACCCGTTACCTGTCACACCACACCCGTCACCTGTCACAACACAACCGTCACCTGCCACACCACACCATCACCTCTTTAACCACACCTGTCACCTCCCACGCCTCACCCGTCACCAGTCACACCACACCCGTCACCTCTTACACCCCACCCGTCACCTCTTAGACCACACCCGTCACCTCTTACAACACACCCGTCACCTGTCACACAACACTCGTTACCTGTCACACCACACCCGTCCCCTGCCACACCACACCTTTCACCTCTTATACCACACCCGTCACACCACATTCGTCACCCCTCACTCCACACCGTCACCTCTTACACCATACCTGTCACACCACACCCGTCACCTGTCACACCAAACCCATCACATGTCACACCACAACCGTCACTTTTCACACCACACCTGTCGGAAAATCCGACACCATTTAATATCATACAGATAATAGCTGTATTACCAACAAGTTACCCATAGAAAACGTAACTTGTAGTGGAATTACCGTCTAAAGAAAACGGGATATCATCACCACATACCATTATAAATTCACCAGCTATTCTGCTGGGAATTATTCTTAAATACATTAGTCTTTGGACTTTACCATCATAAAAACATCTTATATAAATTAACTTAATTATCAATATTAAAGTAGAGTAAATGTGACCCTTCTATCACTCTGAAATCTGGACAAAGTAGGCCAGGCGTCAGAGTGGGGAAGGAGGGCAGCCATTGTTTATTGAGACCAGAGGCTCACACGGGAGCAAATTCGGCTCCTGTTAAATTTACTTGGACGTAGTGTTATGGAACCCAAAGGTGTACCATTGTCAACACGCTGTCTACAAATACAAGTTAAGTGTCTATCCGAAACCCGTTTATCATTCATTTATGGCCATTAATGTCAGGATATAGGGTTAGCCGGTTAGAACGCGAAATCGCCTCATACTAAAGGTAATTAAGCCAGGTCTTTAATGTTCCATGTACTGTATAGTGTTTTCTCTGATATAGCTTGTCATATATAGGATTCTGGCTTCACAGCTAGCGCACTTTTGACAGGTCAAGACGAGGATGCAAGATTATGTGCACCAGTTACTGGGTGATGGAAGCTAACTCAAAGAGGATAATTTGGTGTCTACACCCTAGTTATACCTGGTGGACTAACCTGCTGTACTATAAGATAAGGAACCTCATCAATGTATGTAGCTATTACTGTAGTTTGATTGGCTGCATATATATAAACTAATAAACCCCCCCTAATGTGTAGAGGATCGATTTGTGAGATTATGAGATTATTGCAGAAATACAGTCCACTTAACATTATACAAATTGCTATCGAAGTATATAAATTAACGTAAATATAAATTCTATATATATTCATATAAATTAAATAAATATAAATCTCACAGGTCGGTTCCCACATTATTTGGTCATCTTCGAACCGGATGACGGATTATTTGATCCTTTGAACCCACATTTGGTCATCTTAGTACCGGATGAACCAGTTAACCAAACCAGTGGATTCATTAAATATACTAGTGCAGTGTTATTTAAACAAAGGCCAGCCAGTCATAGATAGCGGCGTTGCCTCGTGGGAGCTCAGGAGCCTCCCTCAGCCCAGTTCAGCTTCGTCAGCGGTTTCATGCACACCCACAGATATTTGGTGGCGTGTTATTTCGTGAAATGACAGCGCTAATATAGAATCCAGCCAAATTAGTGACTGTGTCTTCGCGAGATTGTTCACGGATTTCGTGGTGTTACATTTCGCGAGAGATTATCCACGAATTTTGTGGACTTTATTTCGCGAGGTCACTAATAACATTTAATACTTCTAGATAATATTAGAAGTTTCATAGAGGCTAATTAAGAGGCTATTATCAATAATTGTGTATATTATTTCTCCAAGATAGAGAATTATTTAATATATATTGCACTAGTGATCACAGTATAATATTTACTAATTGCCAACCCACAACAGGGTAGGATATTAACCATTGACTAGTTGAACTATTATCGTTCATCCTAGTCCCATTATTACAATAGTCAGTTGTACTATATTGATTAACCTAACACCATTAATGAATGGTGCAGACCCTATTTTGGGTGTAATTTTTATCAACTCGAATTGAGTTGTATATATAATAATTTACTTATGATCATTACACCTTTGAGTGATTAATTAGTGTCTCTACCATCCTAGGGTGATATAGAAGAGCTAACCTAAAGGTACTTCCAGTGACACTGGTTTATCACTCAAATCATTAGTGTGTATGATTGTATATATATATAATGTGTATTAATTTTAAGTGCTAACCTCTAGTAGAGGTAGGATTATTGCCTAGTGAGTGCAGAATTTAACCCTAGGCTACCATCAGTGCTTGTTCAGTATTATGAGCAGCCCAAATACAAGCCCCACAAGGCTTCACCAACTAGCCAGGATGGATAATGCAGGGAGAATGAAAAGAACCCTTGCAGGTCTTAAAGGCCACTTAACAAGACAGATCAAGAAATGTGAAGATTTGTCACAACAATCTCAAGTTGATTATGCTGACCTGGAAAGCTATTATCAAGCAGCTGCAGGTAAATTTGAGCAAATCAAATGTCAAATAGCAACATATGTGGCTGAACTTGCCAACACCAATTTATCAGAAACAGAAATAGACGACATTATGGTTGATCTTGCGAATTATGAAGATCACACTCAGGCCACGTTACAGCCTTATGTCAAATTAATTGCCCAGAACAAGGCAACAGCAACAACAACAACAGTTGCATCTAATACGAGTCAAGCAGAAGCTCGACTCCCTCCAATTAATTTACCCACTTTCTCAGGAAAAGATGAGGAAGATTGGGATGAATTTTGGAACAAATTCGTTGACCTTGTAGACTCAAAACAATCTTTACCAAAGAGTAGTAAATTCTCTTATTTGCAAGGCCAATTATCAGGTGAGGCTAAAACAGTAGTATCCCATCTGAGATTAACTAATGACGGCTATGATCTGGCAGTAAAACTCCTCAAGGATAATTATGCTGATCCAGAAGTAAGAACATCACATTTAGTTCATGAGCTGTTGCATTTACCCCCACCGGAGGCTTCAGCTGATTCACTCCAAGTCTTCAAGCTGGAGGTAGAATCATTGATCAATGCCCTCAGCCTGACAGCAGATACAAACGGGGCTGAGTGGGTCTTGAAAATAATTGTCCAGGAGAAAATACCTAGGGACATATTGAGACAAATGAGTGCTCATTTCAATAAAAGCATCTTATCCATGAATGAAATATCTGAAGGTTTAAAGTCAGTAGTTCATCAATTACGAACACATGACAAATTAAAACCACCAAGTAAACCCTCAGAAACCAACAATAGTAAACCACAGAGTACCAAAGGTACTCCAAATCAATCTAGACAATATAATTCAACACCAAAGTGGAACAGTGGCAGTGTGGGCGTATATGCAGTGGGACCCTCCAAGCCTATAGTTACTGTGTCACCCAAGAACATGACACCAAAGGGTACAGGAAGCTATGGAACATGTTTGTTCTGCAATGAGAAACATTCAATGTACCACTGCTCTAATTTTCCTGATAGTGACGCCCGTGTTGAGCGACTCAAAGATTTGCAACATTGCACGAGGTGCCTCAGGAAACATAACATCAAGGACTGTGATACCCAATTACACACCTGTAATAGGTGTAACAAAGGTCAGCACCATGCAGCATTGTGCAGAGACACCAAAACAACGTCTCCAAACCCCAAGGTGGAAGATAGCATTCCCACCACAGTACAGTACTGCAAGGTGCAACAAACAAAGAGTGTCCAATCGGCAAAGTCTAAAGGTAATACGACTTTGCCTACTGCCCAAATTACCATCCTGAATAAGAGGGCCAAGGTCCATACCCGTGGGTTGTTTGACCAAGGATCCCAGAGAACATATATCACTAAAAAGCTGGCAGATGAATTACAATTAAGGCCTGTAGCCCAGATGTCATTCAACATCTCAGGGTTTGTAACAGATGCAGGACCTCAAGTCTACCAGGTGGTACAACCATCAGTACGTTTAGGCAGGTACGTCTGTCGAGTACAAGCCATTGTGGTGGACAAAATACCAGTAGACCTACAAGTTCAAGGTCTGAGAGCAACAGCCAAATTCCTGAGAAATAGAGGAATAAAATTGGCAGATAATATTAAGTCTGATCACCTCACTGACTTCGGTCTCCTTGTTGGGACAGACTATTGTCATCGATTCATCGGTAGCCCTACTAAATATCAGGGTATAACCATGTTAAACTCTGCAGGAGGTAAATTACTCTCAGGCCCAGTATCAAGCCTGAGGGGACCTATGCCTGCAGATAAACAATACCAGTAGAAATCTAAATTTGTCAGCTGATTATATTTCTCCAGTAGCATTATACTAAGGAGATTACAGCTGACTATACCAACAGAGGTTGATGTTAGTATCATCATTTAAAGCTGAAGATGAGTTCATGAGGCCTCAGTGGCAAATCAGTGAACAGTAGCCTAAAACAGCTACAAGTCACTGCGACCAATGTCACTGAACCCACTGCAGTCTCAGAACCATACTTTACTTCAATGATGAGCTATTCAATCTTCTGAATCAATTAACTAAATTAAACCCTAATAAATCTGATGACTGATTTGATACATTTATTATTTAATCAAGATGTATTCCATGGGCCTCAGTGTTTATATATCAGTGACCAGTTACCTGAAGAAACTTCAAGTTATATCTAATGTCACTGATCTCACTGCAGTCCCTGAATCATACTTGACTGTAGTACTTGATCACATCCAGTCTTCTGGGTTAAATAATATGTAATAAGGCTTGAATATTAGCCTTTCAAAAGTTGACAGGGAAATGAAATCGCATTAGACTTCTAACCCCTGCAACTCTAGTACGGGACATCCGTCCTGTACGAACAGACGCACAAATGTGTGATTACTAACTACTAACATCAAATTAATCTAATAATTCGAAGGAGGAGTATCGGTGTTCGTCTGTTCTAATCAGGACTTCGACCCGTGAGCAGCCCCCTGGGGAATTATGTCGGAAAATCCGACACCATTTAATATCATACAGATAATAGCTGTATTACCAACAAGTTACCCATAGAAAACGTAACTTGTAGTGGAATTACCGTCTAAAGAAAACGGGATATCATCACCACATACCATTATAAATTCACCAGCTATTCTGCTGGGAATTATTCTTAAATACATTAGTCTTTGGACTTTACCATCATAAAAACATCTTATATAAATTAACTTAATTATCAATATTAAAGTAGAGTAAATGTGACCCTTCTATCACTTTCTGAAATCTGGACAAAGTAGGCCAGGCGTCAGAGTGGGGAAGGAGGGCAGCCATTGTTTATTGAGACCAGAGGCTCACACGGGAGCAAATTCGGCTCCTGTTAAATTTACTTGGACGTAGTGTTATGGAACCCAAAGGTGTACCATTGTCAACACGCTGTCTACAAATACAAGTTAAGTGTCTATCCGAAACCCGTTTATCATTCATTTATGGCCATTAATGTCAGGATATAGGGTTAGCCGGTTAGAACGCGAAATCGCCTCATACTAAAGGTAATTAAGCCAGGTCTTTAATGTTCCATGTACTGTATAGTGTTTTCTCTGATATAGCTTGTCATATATAGGATTCTGGCTTCACAGCTAGCGCACTTTTGACAGGTCAAGACGAGGATGCAAGATTATGTGCACCAGTTACTGGGTGATGGAAGCTAACTCAAAGAGGATAATTTGGTGTCTACACCCTAGTTATACCTGGTGGACTAACCTGCTGTACTATAAGATAAGGAACCTCATCAATGTATGTAGCTATTACTGTAGTTTGATTGGCTGCATATATATAAACTAATAAACCCCCCCTAATGTGTAGAGGATCGATTTGTGAGATTATGAGATTATTGCAGAAATACAGTCCACTTAACATTATACAAATTGCTATCGAAGTATATAAATTAACGTAAATATAAATTCTATATATATTCATATAAATTAAATAAATATAAATCTCACAGGTCGGTTCCCACAACACCCGTCACCTGTCACACCCCACCCATCACCTGTCACACCACATCCATCACCTGTCACACCACACCAGTCATCTGTCACTCCACACCCGTCACCTGTCACACCACACCCGTCACCTGTCACACCACACCCTTCACCTGTCACAGCACACCCTGTTGGAAATTTCCAACACTGAATACAACACTGTTGTATTCTCATTAATTATTACTAATTCTACTAATCATTGTAGTGAGTAAAATTAACCCAACGTAGAGTTCGCATGTACTAATAATTACATCTGTACAATAAGGCTAGAATTCTTACGTCACCCGACGCCAGTATTGCGTCAGATTCCATTGTAATAAACACATTTATATCCAATGTGTCTGAGAATTGAATTTGATTCTCTATAAACAACAGTGTTCTGTGTGATAATTAATTACAGATAAACTGATCCCTAGCTAAAGCCAAATAGAGCGTTTATAGTTATAACTGTTATCTAGTATTAAATTCAACGTCACGCATGAATGCCCTGGAGAGACTTTAATTCATCTCTATTGTTCGTTTACTATCATAAAAACTGGCGAATAATAATATTTAACTCCTCTAAATAATAAACTCGTCCTAACCCGCGCATTTCAATCACAACTGTGAGAAATGATCATATTCACAATAAATAATTTGAGTAACAAACGTGGGACGGAGGAGACGCCAGTGCACGAGGTGACACGTTCCCGAGCAGACGCGTACACAAAACAATGCGCTCACGAGGAGACGCCATTACCCAGCCACCAGGGTAGACGCCATCAAGACCTCTAGAAGAAAGTCGCCACTGTGAGGTGTGAAGAACCTTGCAGAACCTTAACTTCACTGGTGTCAGTGTCATTTACATAACAAGTCGAATGTCAAGAGATTTAATTTGATATTCGGCCAGAACCTGTTAAATTTGGTTCTATGTAATACCACGTGACCGGCCAGTGAAGCGCGTCAGTATCTAGGATAGGCTAGACCGGAGCCTAGGACGCGAATTTCGGCAAGCCTTAACTTACACAGTGCCCATATTAGCTAAGTATCCTTATCCTTATTTGATGCATCTTATAGGGGGTAGGTTTATAGCTGGGTAGCTTGTCGTGACGCTGTGCGACAACAACAAACTGCAGGTCATTATTTCTCCCTTATTATTAATATCAATTTATTGAACATAGAAATCTAGTAGTTTAATCTGTTGCTACTGAAAACACTTTGATTTACAGCGTGTGTGCAGAATTCTCCGAGCTGTCATTTCCCATGTTAATCAACTCCCAGTGTTCCATGACGAGTCCAGGAGAATCAGAGGATGCGTTATGACTAACTTCTTGGAAATCTTCTTTAAGCTAAGATTCCTTTTGTATTCATCGATTTCTATTATCTGTACTCTTTTACATGCAGAACTCTGTTCATTGGATTAACATGTGTTTATTATAATTATTATTTTCATGTTTGTAATCTATGTTCTCATTGATGATAAAGATAATGACTCTATAAATGTTCATAGGATTAGATTATTATACAATGGACTGGTGAACGAACCACACTAGTTCCTGGACGTATTGAGTTCCAGTAATACCCCCCCCAATGTAGGTGTTTGAGGCTTTGATTCATTTAATTATACAGCCCATTAATTATTTCAGTGATCATATTTTCTAGTATTTTATCCATAGTTACTGGTTCATCTAGGAATTTGCTTATGATCATATTTTCTTAGTTTCCCTCTTTTGCTATAAAAGCGGGTGGTCCTTCGTAATTGATTTTTATTACATTAATAATTTAATATATAGAGTCAAGCCCCAAATGTCCCACATTATGGTCCTCTTCGAACCGGATAAACATAAATTATAATTACAAATACTAATTAGTAATAACTAATCCTTGTGTGATGTAATCAAGACTAACCCTTTTAATTAATTGTGTCTACTAACAACGTAACACAGGTTAGCCTAAGTCACACCAATTCATTGCTACTTATACCTTATGTATAAGGTAGCACTCGTGGGACGCAGTTTATTGCCCACAACACTTAGGCCTACACTTCATACTGAAGTAAGAATCTTTAGGTCACCAGGAGCAACAGCTCATAACTTTATATTAATCACTAACACCAATTATGTGTTAACTATTTAGGCTATACAAATGTTTCAATATATGGCTGTCAGCAGACTGTCCATTATAGCCTGAATCCATGTTATAGTTACTGATTCACTCAAGTCAGTGGATCATTAACATTTAGGGATCCAGTATACTAATATAAATTACTGATCTCATACTAGTTAATCATTACTAACCCTGATAACATTTTATTCCACAATTAGGAGTACATTCAGGAGTTAGATAATATTTACGGCAGTAGAATACTTGCCAAACACAATTAATTCTCTTGTGTTCATTTAATTTCTTATACACATAATTATACAAGTGTATATTATATAAAATCCAAAAAAACCAAAAACACAGCACAATTATTTGCACATTATTGCACCACCATATAATCTTTGCCAACCTTTATTAGGTAGCAATTTAGGCTGTGATTGTGTTGAATTTGGCACAGCATAGACTAAATATAGTTGTAGTTTCTTAAGTAGAAATTCTCACGACTAGGCTTGAGCTAGTTAGTGGCATATATATTATTCATTTTTGTGCTGACCCTATCAAGGGTGGGATTAACCATTTATTGTGTAATTATATTTTATTGCATATTTCTATGTATGTCTTTGAGTGTTACTGTAAGTCCACTACCCATCCGAAGCTGATTTAGAAGAGCTAAGCTGAGGAACACCTGTAGTGAGACCAAGGTACCACTCAAATCTTAGTTGCTTATTATTAGGTAGGTAGCTAACCTCTAAATGAGGTAAATTACAACCAGCCTCAAGAAATATCAGGCTGTTAATAATTATACCTGCTCTACATCAAGGAGCAGACACCATAGCTATACAAATAGCTACATAAGCCCTATCAGGCTCAATTTACCGCAAGAATGAATCCTCTAGAAAGGAATGCAAGATTCTTGAGAACTCTTCAAGTTCGCCTAGGAGAACTGCTTATCAGATGTCATCACTGTGTAGAAACTGACCCAGGTGACGTCTACAGACTAGCAAGTTCCTTAAGGAACGCCATCCAAAAATATGATCATGTAAAGACTAATCGAGTCCCACAGGAATTTACTCCAAGTCGGTCGTACTGTCTCAGACCACTTACGTCTGACAGAATCTGATCTTGATAACTATGAACATAACGTTCAAACCAGGTTAGACCGATATAAGGAGGTGCTTGCGAGACAAGATATTCCCGACTGGATTGAACAGATCATTAAGAGATCTACGCCTGAGTCAACACTCAGCTCAGATGAAATACTTGAGCTACCTCAAGATGAGGAGAATCCTCTAATCAATACTGATCACTACACAGGATCCACAACTGAAGTTCAACCTTCATTTTCTAACCTCTCATCTAATACAACTTCACGTGATGACTTGTTTACAGAGTCTGATCAATTTTCAGACAGCTCTTCTCAATGTTCCCTGGATTCTATAAGTTCAATAGATAAGGCTACTGAATTAACTAGCTTATCACAAGAACCCAGAGAAACAAGTGAAGCTGCAGATGAAACAAGTGAAGCTGCAATAATCAGTGAATCTAAACCAGAAAATGATAAAGCTAATGCTGCAGCAGCAGTCGAAGCTGTAATCAAAGCTGAGGCTAAGCAAGAAGCCTTAAGCAACACAAGTAATGGTCACAATTGCTCACAACAGCCTTCTAAAGTAAGTGCTAACAATGAGAAGACTATTATAAACCTTGTGCACTAATTATTAAATTTATCTTCACCAGAACAATCAGTTGACTCTTTACAAGCCTTTAGTTTTCAGCTTGAGTCACTGATAAATTCTTTCAGTAAAGAGGTGGATCACCCAACTACTGAGTGGATGACTAAAATTATCATCCAGAGAAAATTGTCTGGTGACACACTTAATAAATTATATGTATACCAGAATGGTAATACCCTGTCAATGCAGGATATATTTACAGGTTTGCGCAATATGAGCAATCATACAGCAGACCAGGCAATTAATGCTAAATCTGAATGCACCAAAACTGTACCTACATCAGTTTCCTTACCAGAAACTCCTAAAGTGACACTGTCACTAGGTAACAAAGGTGCTAATAATCAATGTAATGACAATCAGTCAAACACTGATTCATCAGTAAGGCCTAAGAGCCCCACAGGTGCTCCTAAGAGACCTGATAGTCCAAAGAGCACCCCCCAATGACTCCACAGGTGCTCCTAAGAGACCTAATAGTCCAAAGAGCACTCCCAAGAGCCTAGTAATGGCTCCCCAGAGTACACCAAGTGCTCACAAGAGAATAAATAACAAGCAAATGCAAGCAGCAAAACCATCACAACCTGCAAGTACTGTTTTACCTAAACCGGTAACCCCTAAACGAGCTGTAGGATGGGGAATGTGCTTGTTTTGCAATCAAAAACATTCTCTGTACAAATGTACTAATTACCCTAATAGAGACACAAGAGTCATACGACTCAAACAGTTACATAAATGTACTAAGTGTCTCAAATCACATAATGTTAATAGCTGTGAAACCCCACTGAACACCTGCAATAGGTGTAGAAGGGACAAGCATCATGCTGCACTGTGCAAATTAGTTAAGACAAATTATGCCAATCCTAGAATAGGACGTAGAGAATCTACACCAGTACAGTGCTGCAAGGTGCGAGATGTGTACAGCGTAACCTCACAAGCATCTCAAGTGGATGCTGCTTTGCCTACTGCCCAACTTCAAGTGAAGAACAGAGGAGCCAAGATCACCACGCGTGGACTATTTGACCAAGGTTCCCAGAGAACTTTCATTACTCAAAGGGCAGCAGAGGCACTTAATTTGCAACCAATAGGACAGGTAAAATTAAACTTGTCAGGGTTCATGATAAATCGAGGAACCCATGAATACTCAGTAGTTCAACCGCTTGTATGACTAGGTAGTCATGCCAAGGCTGTCCAAGCCATTGTTGTAGATCAAATACCTTAAGACTTAAATATTAAGGGTCTGGGGTACACAGCCCACTTCCTGCAGGAACGTGAAATTAATTTGGCTGACAACAAGTTAACGTCTGACCGCCTTAACAATGTAGATGTACTAGTAGGAGCCGACTACTATTACCAGTTCATAACTGGACATGTTAAACGATTGGGAATGAATATGCTCCAATCTGCAGGTGGCTTCTTACTTACTGGTAAAGTTCTGAATGTGAACAAGCCTAAGCCTGCCAACAATAATAAATTAGTCAGCAATAAATCAATTCTCCAGCAGCAAGCTAAAAGGAGAAACACAGCTGAGTAATAAACTCAGATTGAATGTAGTGCAATTGATACTCGCCGAGATGTTTCATAGCTCTCAGTGGAAACCAATGGTCCGTACTCAAACAAGTACAAGTCACAGCGACCAAGCCATTGAATTCACTGCAGACCTGGAATTATTCTCGACAAGTAGTAATTGACCACACTCAGTCTACCTAGGTAAATTGTAATGTTGGGCTAGAGAATCTAGTACTCCCTAGGTAATTAATAATGTTAGGCTAGAGAATCTAGCACTCAATGCCACTGGCATTTCCTGAATTTAGTAATACTATGAACTCATCAAGCAACTTCTGTGATTATAAATTCGCTAGGACCACTGGTCCACTATACTTGCGCTTAAAGGTTTGCCAAGAAAACCTTCTTAATACCATGTTTTCTACACTAAGAGTTAGTGATAAATACTTGCATCAATTTGTTTGAGTTGTTTTTTCTTTCGTTTCTGCTTAATTAGTGTAGGAGCGCAGCACGAACAAACTTGCAAACTTACCAATACGTAAGTGAATTTACAGAGAACTAATAACCCGTGAAACGTTTAGGTTGGGAAAATGTTACAAATTATCTTGAATAGAGTCTGGCCCTAGCTTCGGTACGGGGCGGTCGTGTTGAATCGGCGCTCCAGCAGTTGGTGTTGTTTGCCCGTTTCGGCCGGTTGGGGGCGGGTGTGTCTCTGCTCGCCTGTGCTGACGTGGCGTTACGATGGGGGTCCCTCTACCCCCTGTCGTCCGGGCTCAGTCTGTGGGACTAGAGTTCTCTGTGCGGGCTGGTTACCCGGAGATTGCCCTGGCTTGTGAAATGCTCTCTGTCCCTGTGTTTGCGATTTATGGGGTCGAGTTGGTAACGGCCCGTAGGGCAATTGTGAAGTTTGCAGAGGTGGCGTATCGCGATTTTCTCCGGCGATACGAGGGGTGGACACTGCCCCTGCCGGATGGTGCGGGCACTATCACCCTCTCGGATAGGAGTGGTGCACTTACTTACAGCCGTGTGCATGGGGCTCCCTTGGAGTTTCCAGAGGCTCTGCTACGGCGGTATTTCGGCCGGTTTGGCGGTTAGTGTGAGAGTGAACGTGGTGTCTTCTAGTCCTCTTAAGGGTGTGAGGTCTAACATTCGCACCCTGGGCATGAGACTCCGGGCGGATATTCCGTCCTCTGTGCACCTGATGGGGTACAACGTTCGGGTGTTTTACGCCCGTCAGCCGCGGACGTGTTATCGTTGTGGTCTTTTGGGCCATCAGGCTGCTGACTGTTCTGCGCCTGCTGTTGCACCAGTGAATCTCTTCAGTGAGGAGGATTTTCCGCCCCTTCCTGTGGGGGATGATTCGGTGGGTATGGACGTTTCTTCGGCTGGGGAGGTGCCCTCTGTAGCAGCTGTTGCTCCGCCTGTTGCGCCCCCTGTTGTTGCC
This sequence comes from Procambarus clarkii, assembly GCF_040958095.1. Classification (NCBI taxonomy): domain Eukaryota; kingdom Metazoa; phylum Arthropoda; class Malacostraca; order Decapoda; family Cambaridae; genus Procambarus; species Procambarus clarkii. Next base: position 28,096,947 of record NC_091164.1, on the reverse strand, counting down.
ACATCTCCTCCGGAGGTAGGGTCCTCGCCTAGTGCTCCAGCTGGTGTCCCTGAGCCTCTTCCGCCTGCCGTTTGCTCGGACCCCTCGTCTTCCAGTTTGTCCTCTGCTGTGTCTGTCCCGGTCCCTGCGCCCTCGCCGTCTGTTCCGGCTGTGCTGGGAGATGAGGTGGTTCCGGCATTCCCTCCTGTGCCTGGCCTGGTGCCCCGTGTGGTTGCCTCCGGGTCTGATGATGTGCGGCTCGAGCCTAAGCGTTCCCGGCGTTCTTCTGCGTGGGCTGATGTTGGCGAATTCGACGAGTGTCGTCCTTCCGTTGACGGTGGAGTGGCTCCGGATGTGGTGCACACTACGGTGGTGGCGGAGGTACACTTGCCTGAGGATGCCGGTGCCGGCGTTTCGGCCTCAACTTCTGGTCCGGTGTCCGAGGGTCCTGCTTCAGGTGCGTTGCCTGCGTCGGATGGTTCCGGTTCTTCGTGGGCGGTGGTTCCCCCTGCTGTAGTTGGTGGTGAGCGGGGTGGCCTGGTAGTGATGTTGAGAAAGGATGCTCGCTCTGGATGTTCTGTGGCCCCTTCCTCGTTACCCGTTTCCTCGGCAGCGGTCTTGCCGCCTCTTCCGTTTCCTGCAGTCCCTTCCGTGTCTCCTGCGGTATCCGTGGAAGTGCTCTCGTCTCAGCGTCCGGCACCTGCTCCGATGAAGAAGGCGTGGCAGGCTCGGCGACCCTCGTCCGCTTCTCCGGTGTCATCTGCTTCCTCGAAGGGCGTGGTTGGCGCTCCCCAGCCTCGTTATGCGACTTGCGTCAGTGACCTTGGGCGTTGGCCGATGCCGCCGGATATAGATGTTCCCGAGTTTATGATACCCGCTTGAGAGCGGGGGGTCAAAAACCCTACCGACCTTGAAGATCTAGTCTGGGAAGCTTACAAGGCGAAATATCCTCATGATCTTTTCCTGGAGAAGTACATTTCTCACGAGGTTCCTCGCAAGTGATTTCTATGTATTTTGTGTTGCCTGGTTGTGGGGTGTGTGTGTGAGTGGGTGGGGTGGGTATTGTTTCCCGGTTCCTGCGTGCTCCGGTTTGTATTGTGGGTTTTCTTGTATGGCTAGTGGGGGGGTGTGCGGTTCCTATGCGTTTGTGTGTTCGGTTGTGGATGTCGTGTACGCTTGTTTGTCATCTTGTGTGCCCTTCAGGCTGTTGGGGTGTGCTCTTTGTTATGTGTGCATTATGTGTGTGAGGTGTTAGCGGACTTGTTTTGTATGTTTCTCGCCTCTCTGTTTCCCTTCTGTTTGTATTACACTGTGTTTATATTTGTGTTATGTTTGTATATGCATTTTTGTTTTGTGGTCAGCCCTTCTGGCTGGTCTTCTCTTGATTTGTTCCTTTGTCATTGTACGTGTGTGTGCTTTGTACTTTTGTTCTGTTATATTTGTTCTGTTTTTATTGTACATTATACGCATGCTTGCATGTAAAAATAAAAAAAAAATAAAAAAAATTATCTTGAATAGGATTAAGCGTAGCAGTAATTTAATTTCCAGCAATCTTAGGTTTCTCTTTGTTTAATGCATTATCGTTAAACATCAGCATTGTTAATTAACATGCTTCATGAGCTTAATATAGCTCACCTTAGAATTAACGTAATAATATGAGTGCTTGTTCCCCATGCGCATACGAGCTCAATATTGCTCGCCATGACAATCGAACGCTTTAATGTTCCCCATGCCACGAGCGCTGCTCGCCATGATAATTGAATGATGCAATACTCCACCTCGTTAATTCGAGCTCACTGTAGCTCACCCTGTTAACTGTTAACGAGCTCACTGCAGCTCACCCTGTCAACACTGTTGACGAGTTCCCTGTAACTCACCCTGTTAACTCTGTTAACGAGCTCACCCTGTCAACACTGTTGACGAGTTCAATATAACTCACCCTGTTAACCTTGTTAACGAGCTCACTGCAGCTCACCCTGTCAACACTGTTGACGAGTTCAATATAACTCACCGTTAACCTTGTTAACAAGCTCACTGCAGCTCACCATGTCAACACTGTTGACGAGTTCAATATAACTCACCTTGTTAACATACTTACCGAGCTCAATATAGCTCCCCATGTTCACGAGTTCAATATAGCTCGACCTGTTAATGAGCTCAATACAGCTCACAATGTTAATTCGAGTACATTTTTGCTCACAATTAGCTTAGTCCCTTACTTAGGTAGGTTAGAAATTCAAACCATTTATTTAGGTAGGTTTAGGGACTTTAGTAGTGTCAACTGAGTACTAGCCTAATCTGTACTCACCATTAATTACAGTTGACTATACTTATAGAGACTGATTTAATAAACTCAATTTCATGTAAAGGTGATTTCGTATTAATACGTTTACAGTGTCAAGCCTATGAGCTGACATTTAATTAGCTCATAAGTCAGAATGACTAGGCTACTAATCTCACTGTCGACTCAGAATTTTCCTTGATTTTAATGAATAAACTGTTCAGTTCTCTACTTTTCTATTATTTTAGCTAGTTAGCAAATTAGTTGTACCATCAGTCAGAATGACTACTGCACGGCAGTGCACACTAAATTCAATTTCCTCATTTGATTTGGGGTGATCATGATGCTGCGTGATGTTATTGTCTAGTAACCCAATAGTTACAAGTCACAGCGACCCTAGACAGTGACCTTACTGTAGTGTCATAGTCTCCTTGATCTTAAATGACTAATAATACTTTACTGTATAATTATACAATAGTGTTATCAGTTCTTAGGAACTTATTCTGAGTTTGCCTACGATTCAGCAGCTACGTAATACACCATTACATGTCACTGCGACCCTAGTTGTTGAGTTTATTGTGAGCTTTAGAGGGTTCCTGATTACCGATAACTTAATCATTTAATGTTTCAATATTTAATACACGTTTCCACTAAGGGAAACTACAAGCCTATTATAGTTCTTAACTAAGAGCAAATAACATTACATCCAATTTAAGCAGCCATGATGATACTGTGGTGTGGTGTCAAGTAACAAACCATTACAAGTCACTATGACCCAAGACATTCTCATCACAGTAGATTCTCTGTTGTTTAAATTGTGTGATTTAAATCTTTAATTATTGTGTAGGCTATAAATAACATTATTTATCTAGAGTATCTGAGAATTTGCAGACTTAGAGATTTGTAACATACACATTACATGTCATAGCGACACCAATCTCAGATTTATTGTAGGCTTTCTTAATTATTAGCTTTAGGTAATTCATAATAACATGTTCCTTTTAACATGAAAATCAGCAAGACTTAAGTTTCTTGTATGTCCTTGACAAATACGGGACATTCGTTATGTGTGTACTAACATACTAACATACTAATATACTAATATTAATCTCAACTTCGGGATAGGTGTCAGTACTCCACATTACACTACGACCCTAGAATCCTCCCCCCGTAGTTATGTTGGAAATTTCCAACACTGAATACAACACTTGTATTCTCATTAATTATTACTAATTCTACTAATCATTGTAGTGAGTAAAATTAACCCAACGTAGAGTTCGCATGTACTAATAATTACGTCTGTACAATAAGGCTAGAATTCTTACGTCACCCGACGCCAGTATTGCGTCAGATTCCATTGTAATAAACACATTTATATCCAATGTGTCTGAGAATTGAATTTGATTCTCTATAAACAACGGTGTTCTGTGTGATAATTAATTACAGATAAACTGATCCCTAACTAAAGCCAAATAGAGCGTTTATAGTTATAACTGTTATTTAGTATTAAATTCAACGTCACGCGTGAATGCCCTGGAGAGACTTTAATTCATCTCTAGTGTTCGTTTACTATCATAAAAACTGGTGAATAATAATATTTAACTCCTCTAAATAATAAACTCGTCCTAACCCGTGCATTTCAATCACAACTGTGAGAAATGATAATATTCACAATAAATAATTTGAGTAACAAACGCGGGATGGAGGAGGAGGAGACGCCAGTGCACGAGGTGACGCGTTCCCGAGCAGACGCGTACACGAAACAACGCGCTCACGAGGAGACGCCATTGCCCAGCCACCAGGGTAGACGCCATCAAGACCTCTAGAAGAAAGTCGCCACTGTGAGGTGTGAAGAACCTTGCATAACCTTAACTTCACTGGTGTCAGTGTCATTTACATAACAAGTCGAATGTCAAGAGATTTAATTTGATATTTGGCCAAAACCTGTTAAATTTGGTTCTATGTAATACCACGTGACCGGCCAGTGAAGCGCGTCAGTATCTAGGATAGGCTAGACCGGAGCCTAGGACGCGAATTTCGGCAAGCCTTAACTTACACAGTGCCCATATTAGCTAAGTATCCTTATCCTTATTTGATGCATCTTATAGGGGGTAGGTTTATAGCTGTGTAGCTTGTCGTGACGCTGTGCGACAACAACAAACTACAGGTCATTATTTCTCCCTTATTATTAATATCAATTTATTGAACATAGAAATCTAGTAGTTTAATCTGTTGCTACTGAAAACACTTTGATTTACAGCGTGTGTGCAGAATTCTCCGAGCTGTCATTTCCCATGTTAATCAACTCCCAGTGTTCCATGACGAGTCCAGGAGAATCAGAGGATGCGTTGTGACTAACTTCTTGGAAATCTTCTTTAAGCTAAGATTCCTTTTGTATTCATCGATTTCTATTATCTGTACTCTTTTACATGCAGAACTCTGTTCATTGGATTAACATGTGTTTATTATAATTATTATTTTCATGTTCGTAATCTATGTTCTCATTGATGATAAAGATAATGACTCTATAAATGTTCATAGGATTAGATTATTATACATTGGACTGGTGAACGAACCACACTAGTTCCTGGACGTACTGAGTTCCAGTAATACCCCCCCAATGTAGGTGTTTGAGGCTTTGATTCATTTAATTATACAGCCCATTAATTATTTCAGTGATCATATTCTCTAGTATTTTATCCATAGTTACTGGTTCATCTAGGAATTTGCTTATGATCATATTTTCTTAGTTTCCCTCTTTTGCTATAAAAGCGGGTGGTCCTTCGTAATTGATTTTTATTACATTAATAATTTAATATATAGAGTCAAACCCCAAATGTCATACACACCCGTCACCTGTCACACCACACCCTTCACTTGTCACACCACACCTGTCACACCACACCCGTCACACCACACCCATCACCTGTCGCACAACACCCGTCACATGTCACATCACACCCGTCTCCTCTCACACCATACCCGTTACCTCTTACACCACACCCGTCACCTGTCACACCACACCCATCACCTGTCACACCACACCCGTCACCTGTCACATCACACCCGTCACCTGTCACACCACACCCGTCACCTGTCACACCACACCCGTCACCTGTCACACCACATTCGCTACCTCTTACGGCACACCCGTCACCTGTCACCACGCTTGTCACCTGTCACCACACTTGTCACCTGTCACCACACCCATCAGCTGCCACACCACACCCGTCACTTGTCACCACACCCGTCACCTGTCACACCACATTCGTTACCTGTCACCACACCCGTCACATGCCACACCACACTTGTCACCTGTCACACCACACCCGTCACCTGTCACACAACACCTGCCACCTGTCACACAACACACGTCACCTTTCCCACCACACCTGTCAGTTATTATACCACACCCGTCACACCACACCCGTCACCTGTCACCCCACACCGTCACCTCTTACACCACCCCCATCACCTGTCACACCACACCCGTCCCCTCTTATAGAACACTCGTTACCTGTCACACCACACCCGTCACCTGTCACACCACACCCGTCACCTGTCACACCACACAAGTCACCTCTTACACCACACCCGTCACCTCTTACACCACACCCGTCACCTGTCACCAGTCCCGTCAATTGCCACACCACATTCGTCACCTCTTACGCCACACCTGTCACCTGTCACCACACCCGTCACATGTCACACCACACCCGTCATCTCTTACAGCACACCCGTCACCTGTCACCACACCGGTCACTTGTCACACCACACCCGTCACCTGTCACACAACACCTGTCACCTGTCACACCTCACCCGTCACCGGTCACACCACATCCCCGTCACTTGCCACACCACGCCCGTCACTTCTTACACCACACCCGTTAACTCACACACCACACCTGTCACCTGCCACACCACACCCATCACCTGTCACACAGCACCTGTCACCTGTCTCACAACACCCGTCATCTGTCACACCACACCCGTCACCTGTCACAACACACCCGTCACCTCTTACACCACACCTATCACCTGTCACATCACACCCGTCCCCTGTCACACCACACCTTTCACCAAACCCGTCACACCACATTCGTCACCTGTCACTCCACACCGTCATCTCTTACACCACACCTGTCACCTCTCTCACCATCCCTGTCACACCGCACCCGTCACCTGTCACTCCACACTCGTCAACTGTCACACCACACCCGTCACCTATCACACCACACCCGTCACCTGTCACACCACACCCGTCACCACTCACACCACACCTGTCACTTCACTCTCGTCACCTGTCACACCACACCCGTCCCCTCTTATAGAACACTTGTCACCTATCACACCACACCCGTCACCTGTCACACCACACCCGTCACCTGTCACATCACACCTGTCACCTGTCACACCACACCCGTCACCTCTTACACCACACCCGTCACCTGTCACCACACCCGTCACCTGTCACACCACACCCGTCACCTTTTACACCACACCCTTCACCTGTCACCACACCCGTCACTTGTCACACCACATCCCGGTCACCTGTCACCACACCCGTCACTTGTCACACCACATCCCGGTCACCTGTCACCACACCCGTCACTTGTCACACCACACCTGTCACCTGCCACACCACACACTTCACCTGTTACACAACACCTGTCACCTGTCACACAACACACGTCACCTGTCACACCACACCCGTCACATGTCATAATACACCCGTCATCGGTCACCCCACACCGTCACCTCTTGCACCACACTCGTCACCTGTCACACCACACCCGTTACCTGTCACACCACACCCGTCACCTCTTACACCACACCCGTCACCTGTCACCACACCCGTCACCTGTCACAACACATTCGTCACCTCTTACGCCACACCCGTCACCTGTCACCACACCTGTCTCCTGTCACACAACACCTGTCACCTCTTACACCACACCCGTCACCTGTCACCACACCTGTCACTTGTCACACCACACCCGTCACCCTCACACAACACCTGTCACCTGTCACACCACACCCGTCACCTGTCACACCACATCCCCGTCACCTGCCACATCACACCCGTCACCTTTTACACCACACCCGTTAACTCACACACCACACCTGTCACCTACCACACCACACACCCGTCACCTGTCACACAACACCCATCACCTGCCACACAACAAACGTCACCTGTCACAACACACACGTCACCTCTTACACAACACTTGTCACCTCTCACACCACACCTGTCACACCACACCCGTCACCGGTCACACCCCACCCATCACCTGTCACACCACATCCGTCACCTGTCACACCACACCCGTCCCCTGTCACACCCCTCCCGTCACCTGTCACACCAAACCCGTCGCCTGTCGCACCACACCCGTCACCTGTCACACCACACCCGTCACCTGTCACAACACACCCGTCACATCTCACACCACACCCGTCACCACTCACACCACAACCGTCACCTGTCACGCCACACCCGACACCTGTCACACCACACCCATCCCTGTCACACCACACCCGTCCCCTGTCACACCACACATTTTCACCTCTTATAAGACACTCGTCACACCACATTCGTCACCTGTCACTCCAGACCGTCACCTCTCACACCATACTTGTCACAGCACACCCGTCACCTGTCACACTCCACCCATCACCTGTCACACCACATCCGTCACCTGTCATACCACACCGGTCACCTGTCAATCCACACACGTCACCTGTCACACCACACCCGTCCCCTGTCACACCACACCCGTCACCTGTCACAGCACACCCGTCACCTGTCACACCACACCCGTCACCTGTTATACCACACCCGTCACCACTCACACCACACCTGTCACCTGTCACACCACTCCCGTCACCTGTCACACCACACCCGTCACCTGTCACACAACACACGTCACCTGTCCCACCACACCCATCAGTTCTTATAGAACACTCGTCACCTGTCACACCACACCCGTCACCTGTCACACCACACCCGTCACCTGTCACATCACACCCGTCACCTGTCACACCACACCCGTCACCTCTTACACCACTCCCGTCACCTCTTACACCACACTTGACACCTGTCACCACACCTGTCACACCATATTCGTTACCTCTTACGGCACACCCGTCACCTGTCACCACACCCGTCACCTGTCACACCACATCCCCGTCACCTGCCACACCACACCCGTCACCTGTCACACAACACCTGTCACCTGTCACACAACACACGTCACCTGTCCCACCACACCCGTCAGTTCTTATACCACACCCGTCACCCCACATCGTCACCTCTTACACCACACCCGTCACCTGTCCCACCACACCCGTCAGTTCTTATACCACACCCGTCACCCCACACCGTCACCTCTTACACCACACCCGTCACCTGTCACACCATACCCGTCCCCTCTTATAGAACACTCGTCACCTGTCACACCACACCCGTCACCTGTCACACCACACCCGTCACCTCTTACACCAAACCCGTCACCTCTTACACCACACCCGTCACCTGTCACCACACCCATCACTTGTCACACCACACCCGTCACCTGTCACACCACATTCATCACCTCTTACGTCACACCCGTCACCAGTCACCACACCCGTCACCTCTTACACCACACCCGTCACCTATCACCACACCCGTCACTTGTCACACAACACCCGTCACCTGTCACACAACACCTGTCACCTGTCACACCACACCCGTCACCTGTCACACCACATCCCCGTCACCTGCCACATCACACCCGTCACCTCTTACACCACACCCGTTAACTCACACACCACACCTGTCACCTGCCACACCACACCCGTCACCTGTCACACAACACCCGTCACCTGTCACACAACACACGTCACCTGTCACACCACACCCGTCACCTGTCACCCCACACCGTCACCTCTTACACAACACCTGTCACCTGTCACACCACACCCGTCACACCACACCCGTCACCTGTCACACCACACCCGTCAACTGTTACGCCACACCCGTCACGTCTTACACCTCACCCGTCACCTCTTTCGCCACACCCGTCACCTGTCACAACCGTCACCTGTCACTTGTCACACCACACCCGTCACCTGTCACACCACACCCATCACCTCTTACACGCCACCCGTTACCTGTCACACCCGTCACCTGTCACCTGTCACACCACACCCGTCACCTGTCACACCACACCCGTCACCTGTCACACCACACTCTTCACCTGTCACACCACACCCGTCACCTGTCACACCACATCCGTCACCTGTCACACCACACCCGTCACCTGTCGTACCACATCCGTCACCTGTCACACCACACCCGTCACCTGTCACACCACACCCGTCACCTGTCATACCACACCCGTCACCTCTTACACTACACCCGCCACCTCTTCCACCACACCTGTCACCTCTTACACCACAACCGTCACCTGTCACACCACACCTGTCACCTGTCTCCCCACGCCCGTCATCTCTTGCACCACACCCGTCACCTTTTACACCACACCTGTCACCTCTTACACCACACCTTTCACCCGTCACACCACACCCGTCACCTGTCACACCACACCTCTTACACCGCACCCATCACCTGTCACACCACACCCGTCACCTCTTACACCGCACCCATCACCTGTCACACCACACCCGTCACCTGTCACACCACACCCGTTACCTGTCACACCACACCCGTCACCTGTCACACCACACCCGTTACCTGTCACCCCACTCGCAGCAGAGGGCGCTCTTTCGCCCACCACACAACACACACAAAATGATGCTCTGTCTCTCCTCACAGAAGACTCTGTATTAAGTAATCTATTTCTCCCTGCGGCACCGCACGCTCTCTGTACTTGACATTACTCCCAGCATTGAGCTCTCTTTCTCTCTTTCTCTCTCTCCCTCTCTCTCTCTCTCTCTCTCTCTCTCTCTCTCTCTCTCTCTCTCTCTCTCTCTCTCTCTCTCTCTCTCTCTCTCTCTCTCTCTCTCTCTCTTCCATCTCTCACTGCAGAAAGCGCTCTCTCCCCCTCGCCTTCCTCCTGGCAAACGTAGGAACTGAAATTCGACCTAAACAGCTAATTAAACTAATTAGTTCATGGCTCCTCTTTCCTGAGGGTTTTCCCAGCAGACAATTAATCATGAAAAAGTCAGCTAATGATGAACAACATTTCTGCATTATCTAAAGTGAAATGAAACACCGAACGTCTCCAAGACCCAAGCTAAATTTAATATCTTATTCATATTTCTCTTGAATTGCACAAATATGAACAAAAATATATTTGCATAAAATATATATATTATATATATATTATGCGTTACGGGTACTTTTTCTCCGAGGCTAAGGATCCCCCATCTTCCAGCTAGAGGTCGTACTCCCTTCATTATATATATTATATACTAGCTGTACCCGGCCATGCGTTGCTGTGGCTCAGCAACGCATGTGCGTTGCTGAGCCACAACCTTCCTCCTGTCTCCTAGTCCTCCCCACCATTGCCCATGGCCCGTCCCCTTATCCTCCCAAGCATTCCTCACTCACCCGTCCCCTCTTCCTCCCAACAATTCCCCACTCCCGCGTCCACTGGTCCTCCCCACTGTTCCTCCCCTCCCCCGTCCCGTTGTCCTCCCCAACATTCCCGACTCCAGCGTCCGTTCGTCTTTCTAACCATTCCCCACTCCACCGTCCCCTCCTCCTCCCCACAATCTCCCACTACCCCATCCTCTCCTCCTCCCTACCATTCTCCCCTCCCCTGTCCCCTCGTCCTTTTCACCAACCCCCACTCCTCTGTTCCTTTGTCCTCTCCACAATTCTCCATTCCCCTATCCTCTCGTCCCCAACTGCCCTGTCCCCTTGTCCTCCCCACAATTTCCCCCCACCCCTGACAACTAGTTCTCCCCAAAATCCCCCACTCCGGTCCCCTTATCCTATCCAACATTTCTCACTCCCTCATTCGATGCATTCCCAAACGATCAGAAAAATTAGAACATCAAATGATCTGGTGTTTCTTTCACTGAAATATAAGAAAAACAGATAAAAAACGAAATGAAAAAAATGAAAAAATACAAAAATAAACTATACTCAGGAAATGAATGGTACGGTAAACAACACAGCTCAATTTCAATGCAATGTCACACTAAATAAATTAAATCAAAATAAAAAATAAATCGAAATTTATGAAAATTAAATTTATCAATGCAATCGGAAACATTGAAATGGAATCCTAACATATTTAGTATAGAGTGAGTTGCTATTACGTGTAACAGATGGCGCTGTTTTTCAAAACAGCATGTTTTTACATGTCACAGGTGTGGCATCTATATAGTCGGTATATAAAAACATGCATGTATTCAAATGGAACATTGTATCAACATTTTAAAGCAATCAATGATGAACTTTCGGAGATTTCAGCATGTGTTGCTCTTACGTCCAACAGATGGCGCTGTTTATAAAAAAAGCACGATTTTTCCTGTCACAGGTGTGGCATGGATATAGGATGTATATAAAAACACGCACCTATTTGAATGCAACGTTGTGTCAAAATTTCACAGAAATTGGTATAGAGGCTTCAAAGATTTCCCTCACATGAAGAAAATAAATTGATAAAAAAAACATGTTTTTTCCCATCACAGACGTGACAACTATATAATATGTATATATAAACCCGCTCGGATGCGAATGGAACTTTGTGTAAAAATTTCATAGCAATCGGTGAAGAACTTTCTGAGTTTAGCGATTTTGAACAAACGAACATTTTCATTTTTATTTATATATACTAGCTGTACCCGCCACGCGTTGCTGTGGCTCAGTCTGGTTAAATGGGAAAGAATGAAAAGAGAAAGACCACGTTGCTAATGTTTAATTTCAAAATGCTTGTGAGTATACAATATTTTTTGTTGTTCCATTGTCTGTGGAGATATAGAGATTGTCTGGTTTGCCGACTCTAGAACACGCAACATATAATTGTCCATGTGAGAAGCAATCCGTGTCTAGATATAAACTGCACAATTCTAAAGATTGGCCCTGAGCTTTGTTAATGGTGATTGCAAACGCCAGTTGAATTGGGAATTACAATCTCTTAAGTTGAAATGGCCTATCTGTTGGACTAATAGGATAGCAAGGAATGAGGACATCTGCACCTTTGAAAGGTTCTGTCAAGATTGTTGCTTCTGCGACGTTGTTGTCTATTTTTTTTACTGCAAGGCGCGTGGCCTTTCAAAGTTTTTGGCTGGTTGATATTTCAATTGACGTACGTGTGTTGGTATCCCTGGTAGATCGAGTGAATTCAACAATTCTGTTGGATAATTAACTGCTTCATCTGCTTCCACAACAGTATCGACAGACTTGAATGTGACTGCCTTGCTTTGGATGTTAGACTGAATAATATTGTTTAGTTCGTAGACGTCTTTGTTCTTGACCGCAAGAATAGCTCGTTCACTCAGCCAATTCTGATTCTTATAATTGGTTTGAATATTGGGAAATATTTTTTCAACCAAGTCTTCTTTTGACGTCACTTAATTCTAGGACTTATGAGGCAATGAAATTCGTCCTGAGGTCAGATCAACCGGCACGTTTTCGTTCCCAATTTCTAGAAACTAATGTGAGAATATCTCAGTTGATGGATCGTTTTGCAGCTGGACACGCACATTTGTAGTTAATTTTAACGTCTTTACGTGGCGCCACAAAGTAGTGTATTTCAGTGTCCCATTTATTTCATCCGCTGATGTCGATCGAGGAATCACAGGTAATGTTTGCCTGAAATCTCCTGCAAGCAATATTAATGCGTTCCCAAATAGTCTGATGTTTCCAGGCAAATCTTGCAATGATCGATCAAGAGCCTCGAGCGATTTTTTGTGGGCCATTGTACATTCATCCCAAACAATAAGTTGGCATTTCTGCAATACTTTTTCCATGCCAGATCATTTGGAAATGTTGCATGTGGGAGTTTCAATGAATAGCATTTTCAATGGCAATTTCAATGCAAAAGTAGCACTTCTTCCATCTGGTAGCAATGTCGCAGCAATTCAGGACGATGCAAGAGCTAAGGTTATCCCATTTTGTAAACGAAATGCTGCCAAAATCAATCTAAGTAGGAAGGTTTTATCAGTTTCTCCTGGCGCATCTAAGAACATTTCTCCAAGCCCGTTATTGACAGTTTGAATTATTTGATTGTAAATGCCTTTTCGCACAAGCGTTAATTTAGGAATATTTGATAGCACATACGACAACAGATCACCCGTGTTGTAATTTTGTTCACGACGCAATTCTACATCGAAAGCAGCAGCAGCAGATCGATTCGGTGATGGCATTCCCAATTGATTGAGAACTTTGTTCGCGATTTCTAAGCACAAATCTTCAATCATTATCAAAGCTTCGTTGTAAATTTCTACTGTTAAATTCATGTTCATATTTGAATTTTCCTTGTGTATTCGACAGACAATATCTTCAGCCATGTGCGATTTATATTTCTCCCATAACTCTGTTGGAGATGGAGAGACGGTGGTCAATATGATTGCAAACAATGCACGAATTTGATTTGGATGTGACGTGTTGGACGCGTCATTAATGCATATATCCCAGTGTCGGTCGTTCTCCAGTAAATTCCGAGCTTGACATGCACTACGGAAAGTGGCATGTGTTACGCCGTTGACTAATCTCAATAGCTGGAAAGCCGTTGGACCGGGCACATTTACCAACAGCTTGCGAAGAAAGAAGCATTCATCCTGATTGGGATGCACAGTGTACAGTCTGCCTATTTTAGTTTGTTTGAATATGCCAGGTTGTCCGTCGACTCGCTCTCCTCGTTTACGTCGTTCAAATGATTTTTCTACCGGCATGCTATGTGTAATACGTTGGCACTTCCGAATACAGCAGTGTTTTCGCAAACACGTCATTTTGACATAACGTGAGGAAAGTAGTTAACGTTATAACCGGTGGATTTATAGCAGTTTGTTGCACGTTTGCAGCTGTGAAATAAATGTGTTGTCCATTTTCTTGTTTTCTAAACGAAAACAAAAAATACTAACGAAATATTTATATTCAAACACAGATCAATCGACACAGCTCAATTTCACCACCAATTGCACTGAAAAAATAAGCAGAACAGTTAAAAAAACGAAATGAAAAAAATGAAAAAACAAACAAATAAACTATACCCATGAAATGAACCGTATGGTAAACGACACAGCTTAATTCCAACACAATGTTACACAAAACAATTAATTCAAAATGAAACTAAATAAAAATCAATGAAAATTCAATTTATCAATGCAATCGGAAACATTGAAATGGAATCGTTATATATTTTGTATTGTGTGTGTTGTTCGTACATGCAACAGATGGCGCTGTTTTTCAAAAAAATCAAATTTTATCGAACACAGGTGTGGTATCCAAATATTAGGTATATTAAATCACGCATGTATATGATTGGATCGTTGTGTCAAAATTTTAAAGGAATCGGTGAAGAACTTTCGGAGATTACAGCATGAGTTGCTCTTACATCCTACAGATGGCACTGTTTAAAAAAAAAAACATGTTTTTTCCTTTCACAGATGAGGCATGTATATAGTAGGTATACAAAAACACACGCCTATTCGAATGCAATGTAGTGTGGAAATTTCAAAGCAGTCAGTAAAGAGGTTTTGAAGATTTCCCTCACATCAAAAACACTTGAAAAACCTAGTTTTTCAGAAAAAAGCATGTTTTTTCCCGTCACAGACGTGACATCTATATAGTATGTATATAAAAACTTGCTCAGATGCGAATGGAACGTTGTGTGAAAATTTCAAGACAATTGGTGAAGAACTTTTGGAGAGTAGCGATTTTGAACAAACGAACATTTTCATTTATATATATATATATATATATATATATATATATATATATATATATATATATATATATATATATATATATATATATATATGTATATATGTATATATATGTATATATATATATATATATATATATATATATATATATATATATATATATATATATATATATATATATATATGTCGTACCTATTAGCCAGAATGCGCTTCTCAGTCTACTATGCAAGGTCCGATTTGCCTAATAAGCCAAGTATTCATGAATTATTTGTTTTTCGACTACCTAACCTACCTAACCTAACCTAACCTAACTTTTTTGGTTACCTAACCTATAAAGATAGGTTAGGTTAGGTTAGGTAGGGTTGGCTATGTTCGGTCACATATCTACGTTAATTTTAACTCCAATTAAAAAAAATTGACCTCATACATAATGAAATGGGTAGCTTTATCATTTCATAAGAAAAAACTTAGAGAAAATATATTAATTCAGGAAAACTTGGCTTATTAGGCAAATCGAGCCTTGCATAGTAGACTGAGAAGGGCGTTCTGGCTACTAGGTACGACATATATATATATATATATATATATATATATATATATATATATATATATATATATATATATATATATATATATATATATATATATATATGTCGTACCTAGTAGCCAGAACGCACTTCTCAGCCTACTATTCGAGGCCCGATTTGCCTAATAAGCCAAGTTTTCATGAATTAATGTTTTTTCGTCTACCTAACCTACCTAACCTAACCTAACCTAGCTTTTTTTGGCTACCTAACCTAACCTTACCTATAAATATAGGTTAGGTTAGGTTAGGTAGGGTTGGTTAGGTTCGGTCATATATCTACGTTAATTTTAACTCCAATAAAAAAAAATTGACCTCATACATAGAGAAAAGGGTTGCTTTATCATTTCATAAGAAAAAAATTATAGTAAATATATTAATTCAGGAAAACTTGGCTTATTAGGCAAATCGGGCCTTGAATAGTAGGCTGAGAAGTGAGTTCTGGCTACTAGGTACGACATATATATATATATATATATATATATATATATATATATGTCGTACCTAGTAGCCAGAACTCACTTCTCAGCCTACTATTCAAGGCCCGATTTGCCTAATAAGCCAAGTTTTCCTGAATTAATATATTTACTATAATTTTTTTCTTATGAAATGATAAAGCAACCCTTTTCTCTATGTATGAGGTCAATTTTTTTTTTATTAGAGTTAAAATTAACGTAGATATATGACCGAACCTAACCAACCCTACCTAACCTAACCTAACCTATATTTATAGGTAAGGTTAGGTTAGGTAGCCAAAAAAAGCTAGGTTAGGTTAGGTTAGGTAGGTTAGGTAGACGAAAAAACATTAATTCATGAAAACTTGGCTTATTAGGCAAATCGGGCCTTGAATAGTAGGCTGAGAAGTGCGTTCTGGCTATTAGGTACGACATATATATATATATATATATATATATATATATATATATATATATATATATATATATATATGTCGTACCTAGTAGCCAGAACTCACTTCTATGCCTACTATTCAAGGCCCGATTTGCCTAATAAGCCAAGTTTTCCTGAATTAATATATTTTCTCTAATTTTATTCTTATGAAATGATAAAGCTACCCATTACATTACGAATGAGGTAAATTTTTATTTATTGGAGTTAAAATTAACGTAGATATATGACCAAACCTAACCAACCCTACCTAACCTAACCTAACCTATCTTTATAGGTTAGGTTAGGTTAGGTAGCCGAAAATGTTAGGTTAGGTTAGGTTAGGTAGGTTAGGTAGACGAAAAACAATTAATTCATGAAAACTTGGCTTATTAGGCAAATCGGGCCTTGAATAGTAGGCATAGAAGTGAGTTCTGGCTACTAGGTACGACATATATATATATATATATATATATATATATATATATATATATATATATATATATATATATATATATATATATATATATATATATGTATATATATATGTATATGTATATATATATGTATATATATATGTATATATATATATAATTTGTGAGGGTACCACCTCTGGTGCCAATTTGGGGACCCATAGCCTCGGAGAAGAAAATAAAAAGTATTCAGAGGAGACCTTGTGGTTTCTCACTGAACACTAATATTATCTTCTCCTACCACCCCTATTCCTTTGTATGTACACATATATATTTGCTTTATTTGAACTTTGTTACAAACAAGGAGTTACATATAGGTTACAAAGATGGTTATCATAGGTTGTCGAGTTCCTCCAGCTCCTCAGATGGCGGGCAGGAACCTTGGATGCAGTGCGCATTTCCCCTCTGTATCGCCACGCTGAGGCGCTGGAAAAGAAAGCTGGCAGCTCTAGGGTCCCTTGTTGTTTCAATGAGCCTAGAACCCAGTTCCTTCAAAAAACTGGTAGCACTTTTACCCCAGGCGCCGAGTGTCTCAGAAGCAATGGGGACAACATTGTAGTGGTGATCCAGTTCTCTATACTTACGGGATTTGGCTGCTTCCCTGTGGGTGGCAGCACCACCTGGTAGTGCAACACTGAGGTTAATGTAGGTGTTAGCCAGGGTTGATACGCACGTGTAGTCCCATACCAACTGCTTGCCATTCTTCCAGGGGTTCACTGTGATACCATCCGGGCGACCAATAAGAGCATCAGAGTTACGGGGCGTTAGGTAACGGGGCTCTCTTTCAGCTGGGCATCCAGCTGTGGTGAGGCTCCTCTTGATGATGTCGCTAACTTCACTGTGCCTCGAGTGCCATCCCCCTGTGCTTTGGCAGAGTAGGCTATGGTGGCCGTACCTGTCAGCCACCACCTCGCCGCAAATACACCTATATCTGGTGTGGATTGGGGCAGCAAGGCGAAGGGCCATAGCAATTCGGAGGGCGTGTGGTGTGAGACGCGTGGCAGTTGCCGACATTGGGGTTGCTAACAGGAAATCCCCTGCATGTGGGACTGCTACTGCTGTGAGGCGAGCAATGTCGTGTTGTGTTGTTGCAGCACCCAGGCACTCTACAACAACTTGGTCTACAATGGGGCCATCCCAGCTGGATTGCTTGTGGGCTTTTGGGGATGGTGGTTGAGGTGATGGGCCTGCACGAGAGGCCCACTCTGTGGCACAGCATGTAAAATTGAGATCATGTACACCTGCCAGCTGTTGTAAGTGGGCAGGTAGAATTTCCTTCACAAGGTCGTCGGATGCTGATAAGGAGGACAGGAAGGCTGGAACAGCGATTTCCGTTGCTGTTCGAACTCCGAGGCCCCCAAGTCTTACGGGAAGAGAGGCTTGTTTCCACTGTTGGTCATCAAGAGAGAGGTTAAGGGCTTTTTCTAGCATTGATTTCAGTAACCGGTCATACTCACTTAGTTTTTGGCTACTATAAGATGGTGAACACCTCAGAAAGTAGGTTAACCTGGGGAGGGACAGACATCTGATGATGAGGTAGAGTGCATCATGAGCATCAATATCCTCAATCCTCCCATCCATCCTCTTAAAGTCGGCGATTTTCTTATCAAGGACCTCATCGATGGCTTTCAACCCCAGGTAGCTCCTAGGAGAGTGTTGTCTTCAGGTTTAGTTTTATGGCTATTTGGCAGAAGACCCTCTATTCTCTTTACGATGCCCTGGTTGGAACATATTATTTCACATTTAGAAGGGTTTAGGGTGAGGCCTAAAACTGCACCTTGCTCCTGGATTTTTCTGATGTCCTCCTGGAGGGAGTCTTGGGAACCAGCTAGGGTACCATCATCCAAGAACCAGATGTTAAGCTCGCTGGACAGGACCTCTGTGACTTGTTTGATGACTAAGCAGAAAAGGAGAGGAGCAAGGGGGGTCACCCTGTTGGACGCCTTCTCGCGAGTCAATTTCATGTTCGCCAAAAAGTAGCTTTACTGTAGCTTTACTGTAGTAGCTTTCCATACTGTAGCATGAATGTACAAAAGGGTAGAGGGAAGGGAAATGACTATGAACCGCACGGAGTACAGCATCCCTCCGCACCAAATTGAAGGCATTTTTGAAATCTAGCTTGATAAGGGCCTTTTCGTCTGTGATGTTGGGGATGAAGGCTCGAGCTGCATGGGCTGCCGCCTCACACCCTTGTGGAAAGCCGAACCCGAGCTGTTTTGGCTTCAGCATGTTGGCCGCTGCATCACTAACTGTTCTTGCAGCTGCCTTTGCCACGAGACGCCGGAGAGAATTGCCCACAGCTATTGGCCTGATCCCTCCATCCTTTTTCTTTAGAGCACAGAGAGATGCTCCAAAAAAGATAGGTCTTATGGTCGCTGGTATGTTGCCAGCTAGACATGTGTTTGTGAATCTGGTTAGTTCCACCAAGAGGTTTTTTGCAATGTCACCCAGTGCAGGGTTGAGCATTTGCTTGAGGTGGTTGGGTTTTAGTCCTGTGAACCCACCTGCTGATCCTGTTGGGAAGGACATGGCTGCTTTATGGACCACAGATTCAGCCACCCAGAGAGGTTCTGCTCCGGTAGACCCCACTTGTACAATGTCGTCCTCACGTGGAGCCCTGGGTGGGTGTTTCTCCCTTAGGGCTTGAGCTGTTGCGGCATCTCTGTCGGCAATTGAGTCCTCACTGGTGATGACTCTTATTGCGCCAATAGTGTTTCCTTCTTCAATTTTCTTAGTGACTGATGTTCTGATTTTTGATGTCTCGGATATGGCACGGATATATATATATATATATATATATATATATATATATATATATATATATATATATATATATATATTTATATATATATATATATATATATATATTTATATATATATATATATATATATATATTTATATATATACATATATTTATATATATACATATATATATATATATATATATATATATATATATATATATATATATATATATATATATATATATACTAGTTGATTTTATACCCACACTGGGTCAGGTGATAATACAATAAAGGTGAAAACATGGGGGGGATACATAAGGGATAAACATAGAGGCTGCAGAAGGCTTATTGGCCCATACGAGGCAGCTCCTACTAAACACAAAGATTAATCCAGTGTAATTGGCCTATTATGTTGGACATTGTCTTCTGTGTTGGCATCGATATGTTCTTGTCTTGTCCTTACTCTCATGGTGGGTAGAGTAAATAGTTCCGTGATTTGGGTGTTCATGGTAGGTCGCTCTATTCTTATGTGAATTGCCTCAAGAATTTGCAATTTGCAATTTGTAATAGCAGGTGGTGAAGAGGGTTAAGGCGTACCTGTTATGCCAGTTGCTGGAAGGCTTCTGTGCTGGCTAGGGTTCGAGTCTCCTGGTGGGAAAGTGTTCTAAAGTTGTATACTTCACTCTCGTGTTTAGGAGAGTTGTGCCTTAAGCATAGACACTGTGTCTTCCCATATTAACAGGGACTTGATGAAATTAACGTCTAAATGACCCCTCACTTGCTCTAGTGCTCTTGGGAGGTGTTGATCTTTGGTGTATTTAAATACTCCGAAATTACCATCTCTTTTAGGGGTCTGAGCAGGTGGTGAAGAGGGTTAAGGCGTACCTGTTATGCCAGTTGCTGGAAGGCTTCTGTGCTGGCTAGGGTTCGAGTCTCCTGGTGGGAAAGTGTTCTAAAGTTGTATACTTCACTCTCGTGTTTAGGAGAGTTGTGCCTTAAGCATAGACACTGTGTCTTCCCATATTAACAGGGACTTGATGAAATTAACGTCTAAATGACCCCTCACTTGCTCTAGTGCTCTTGGGAGGTGTTGATCTTTGGTGTATTTAAATACTCCGAAATTACCATCTCTTTTAGGGGTCTGAGCAGGTGGTGAAGAGGGTTAAGGCGTACCTGTTATGCCAGTTGCTGGAAGGCTTCTGTGCTGGCTAGGGTTCGAGTCTCCTGGTGGGAAAGTGTTCTAAAGTTGTATACTTCACTCTCGTGTTTAGGAGAGTTGTGCCTTAAGCATAGACACTGTGTCTTCCCATATTAACAGGGACTTGATGAAATTAACGTCTAAATGACCCCTCACTTGCTCTAGTGCTCTTGGGAGGTGTTGATCTTTGGTGTATTTAAATACTCCGAAATTACCATCTCTTTTAGGGGTCTGAGCAGGTGGTGAAGAGGGTTAAGGCGTACCTGTTATGCCAGTTGCTGGAAGGCTTCTGTGCTGGCTAGGGTTCGAGTCTCCTGGTGGGAAAGTGTTCTAAAGTTGTATACTTCACTCTCGTGTTTAGGAGAGTTGTGCCTTAAGCATAGACACTGTGTCTTCCCATATTAACAGGGACTTGATGAAATTAACGTCTAAATGACCCCTCACTTGCTCTAGTGCTCTTGGGAGGTGTTGATCTTTGGTGTATTTAAATACTCCGAAATTACCATCTCTTTTAAGGGTCTGAGCAGGTGGTGAAGAGGGTTAAGGCGTACCTGTTATGCCAGTTGCTGGAAGGCTTCTGTGCTGGCTAGGGTTCGAGTCTCCTGGTGGGAAAGTGTTCTAAAGATATATATATATATATATATATATATATATATATATATATATATATATATATATATATATATATATATATATATATATATATATGCGAAGAAGCCTGAATGGTCCCCAGGACTATATGCAACTGAAAACTTTTATATATATATATATATATATATATATATATATATATATATATATATATATATATATATATATATATATATATATATTGTGACGATAATCTCTTTCAAGAGAGATTGAGCCTGCTCTTCCCTACATAAAGTTACTTATATATATACAACAATAAGATGCTACCTTTAAGGTACGTCTACCAGAAGCACAAAATGTTTTGACCAGGAGGCAAACGTACCCGAAACTCTACCCTACTCCACACTCCCTCCATGCCGGCTCGCCACCATCATCAACCAGCAAACTACCATTCCCAGCCTGCCTGCTTCTGATTGGTGACCCGCCGACTGCACACCTGCACCTCTGCACCTCAGCACCCTCTACTTAGTCGATGTCTGGGCTTGAACCAGTCATTGAAGTTAGAATATCTTGTGCTCTCAAGCTGTGAACAACTAATTGATATATGCTCTGTCTATCAGGTGGATGTTTCTCAGCTAGCGCTTTATTCTCAGCACCTGCTTATTTCATTTTGTCTTTATTTTATGTTAAGAGTAACGTCACCCTTGTTCTTAATTTTTATATTATATTTTTTTGACGTGGTTGTTTGCACTGTACATAGCCAAGGAATTGTCTATGTTTTTAATTTGCTTTCAGTTTATGCAAAGTTTAATTGTTCATACTATGTGTTTTGCGTGTATTCCCTTACTTTACCACAGACAACAGTAAAGCAGTCAATCTTTTTTTTCTTTAATGTGATAGGCATTGACACCAGCAATTAGGAGGACTGCCGAACATCTACACTCCTTCATTTTTCCGTCACATTAAATGGGGGCCTGTCCTAGGAGCCTCACTCAGGTACTAGTACTAGAACATCAATTTGTGGTAAGTGTACTTGGCTTTGATACAGTTGCTTTTCAATATTTTCATTACTTTTAATATTTATATGGTGCTGTGTGTATTGTGCATTCCGAGAGTAGCATATTGTGAGTGTTGGATAACTTTGGATTACGTGGTGACTGAAAGCCTCAGTCATTCTCTTAATTGGTCATCCCTCCCTCCGTGTTATTACTCGTGTTTTCCACCTTCTGTCCCTAGGATATTTCTCAATCTCAGACAGATCATCATTTTGGTACCCTGGTACTTTGATTTGTCTTCGGGTCACAGCACCCTATCTTCTGCAATACGACCGAAGGAGGATAAAGAGGGCCATAGTTCCTCTAGCACGGACTAAGTTGCTGAGTTGGGACCTCAACAGCAGTTCTCGTCACCAGTTGACACTCGCACCCCTACACGTCGGTCAGAGATGATGATATTTACTTAGGTAGGGGAATTAGCTTTCTTTTTACAGAGCACAAAGTTCGCTAATTCTGTAAGTATCATATTTCATTTAGTGGGAAAACCCTTGCTTATGTCCTATAGAGACTCGGCAAGGTATTCCTACATTCTTGGAATACCTTATTCACTTTTGAAACAATTAAATGTTTAATTTGTTTTAGAAACTATCGGTTTCATTTATTTAGTAGGATTTTCTAGCCCTTATTCTCTTACATTGAGTACTGGGTACAAGATTTCCTGCACTTTTGATTGACTAATCATTTACCCTACTAAAATTAACGTTAATTGTTAACGATTAAAATTCCACAGGATAGTTGCCACGTTATCCTGTTACTGACACTTCCATATCACAAGTATATTCGTTGTTCATTTATTTGCTATTTTTCAACATGTTTCATCTCCAAGCTTTTCGTAACGATCCAGCAGGTGAAATAGGGAACTTAAGTCGTGCCAAGAAGACCGAATTAGAAACTCTTGCACACGAATATCAACTAGATGTTCCCCATGGAGCCAACAAAAATGACTTGAACAATTTAATATTGGATCACCTCTTAGATGAAGGGAAGATTGACTCTGAAACTCACGAAAATTATTCTATTGCAGATAGACATGCTCTGACAGCTATAAAGCTAAAGCTCGAACTTGCAAAGATCGAGCGGGAACAACAAAAAGAAGCCCTCCAACAACAAAAAGAAGCTCTACAAATGAGGGAAAGAGAGGTGGCCCTAAGGAAAGAAGATAAATAACGTGAGGGGGCCATAAAGGAACGCGAGATGGCCCTAAAGAAAGAAGAGACGGCCCTACTCCAGGAGCGTGAGCTTGAAGCAAGACAACATCACCTGGAGATGCAACGCGAGCATGATAAGAAGCAAGCTGATAAGGCTTTAGCATGTCGTCAACTACAACTCGAGTTGGAAACTACACGCCACACTCAGCACCAACACGCTACCGCTAGTCTTCCCGTAAGTTTCAATGTCTCCCATGCAAGTAAGTTAATGCCACCATTCGTTGAGACAGAGATCGATGTATTTTTCACCACTTTTGAGACCCTAGCTAAAAAACTTAGCTGGCCTGCAGATCAATGGTCTACCCTTCTCAGAGTGCATCTCACAGGTAGAGCTGCGGTTACTCTCAGTACCTTAGCGTCTGAGAATGACTACCAGACTCTGAAGCAAGCAGTTTTGGACGCGTACCTTCTCTCGACCGAAAGCTACAGACGAAAATTCCGTGATTATCTAAAGGCAAGTACCACAACCTTTCTAGAATTTGCCAATACAAAGAAAAAATATTTCATGAAATGGCTGGAAGCAGCACATGTCTCTACATTTTCAGAACTCGTCAACCTCATGCTAGTTGAGGAATTCTTGAGACGTGTTCCCCCTTCCTCCCTTTTACATTTATCAGACAAAGAAGAAACCTACTACATCAGATGTGTGAAGTCGGCTGACACCTACAGCGTCATCCACCGGCTAACACCAGAACCACCTTCCAGTAAGAAGTCTTGGTATAGTTATGATAAAGTAGGTACAGATCAAGCGAGCTCTCAATTGTATTGTAAGTATTGCAAACTCTATGGACATACCATAGATAAATGTGGAAAAGTTCAATACAAAGGCAATGAAACTCCTAAACCCAAACCGACTCCTCCTAAGTCCGGTAAGCCTGTGATGAATGTTGGTGTTCCTGTTAATGATCTTTCTGTCTTCAGCAAACACCTGTATCCTGGAACTGTCTCTGCCAGCAGTACAGATTCGGAGGGACGTTTCAAACTGAAGGTCTTGAGGGACACAGCGGCTCTTCAGTTAATAATATTGAAATCAGCTGTGCCTAACATCACCTACACGGGAGAAACCGTCCTTATCACTGACCTCACTGCTACCACTCCGTATCCACTCGCCAGACTCAACCTGGATTGTCCTTTTGTGACCGGTGAAGTCCAAGTCGCCATCAGGGAAAAGCCTTTTCCCATGTCAGGAGTGCAACTTCTCCTGGGCAACGACTTTGCAGAAGATCTGCAACCGTCCAACCTGATCATCATGGACAAACCCCCAGGTGTGTAACTCTGTAGTGGACAATCCCATCTTTAAGTATGTTCCAGCAGAGGTCCAAGAAAGTGATGAAGTTTCTCCTCCGGTTTAGGTGACCACCCGTGCACAAGCTGCACGCCCGCAACCAGCTGACTCTACTGCAACCGCTGTCCCTCAAGACCATCAGAATCTACCACCGACTCTTACTATGTTGGAGTTCCGTAAGTTACAGAGGGAGGATCCATCATTAACACCATTAATCTTCCAGGCTGAGACTCAACCTGACAGTATCCCTGGGTTCTTCCTAGAGAATCAGTTGCTCTACCGCAGGTACAGACCCAGTAAGCTGAAGGAGGATGACGATTGGGCAAATGTCGAACTACTAGTGGTTCCCACCAGCCTACGGCCCAAAATTCTACACCTGGCCCACGGAGCACTTTCTCACTATGGTTTTAACAAAACCTACCACGGAATCAGACAAGACTACTACTGGCCAGGTATGGTTAAAGACGTCAAAAGTTATGTGCAACAGTGTCATACATGTCAGATGTCAGGTAAACCTAAGATCTCTATTCCCCAGGCTCCATTGACTCCTATCCAAGTGCCTGCGGAACCTTTCCACAGACTCATCATAGACTGTGTTGGTCCTTTACCCCGGACCAGTTCTGGCAACGCCTATATACTAACTATCTTGTGTCCTACCACCAGATTCCCCATAGCAGTTCCAGTAAAGAACATTACGGCTGCTACTGTGGTGAAACAACTATTGAAGATCTTCACCCAGTATGGATTCCCAAGAGAGGTTCAAAGTGACTGTGGCACCAACTTCACCAGTGATCTCTTCAAGAAGAGTCTGGAAGAGTTCAACATCACACAGGTACTGTCCAACCCCTATCATCCTGCTTCACAAGGTTCTTTTGAACGTAGTCATCAGACTATTAAAGCACTCCTAAAGAATTTTGCAATGAAACTTTGAAGGACTGGGATAAACAACTTGACCTTATTATGTGCATTTTCATAAGCCTCCCCAATGAGTCTCTAGGAGTATCTCCTTATGAGATGCTCTACGGACGTAAGTGCCATACTCCTCTCAAAGCTTTTAAAGACTCTCTATGTAATGCCACCTTCAGTGACCCTCAGAAGGTGCCTCAGTTTCTTCAAAACATAAAACACATTCTAGAGAGAGTATGTAAATTTGCTAATGACAATCTATTGAAAGCTCAGGAGAGGATGAAGACTCATTTTGTCCAAATCAGCAAAATAAGGAAATTTAACCCAGGAGACTTCGTGTTGGCATATTTTCCTATCCCAGGTTCTCCATTGCAAAACAAGTTTTCAGGACCCTACCGCATCAAGGAGTGCAGGAACAACCACAACTACGTTCTTGAGACTCTAGATAGGCGGCGGAAGACCCAGTTGTGCCACGTCAACCTCCTGAAGCAGTATCAAGGTATTCCCCCCACTGTATTGGTATCATTATCCACATTTAAAGGTCCATACCTCCACAGTGAGACCTTCCCTGCTTCTCCTCCCGAAAGCACCAACACTGAGTCAGTGCCTTTCAACTCGGAAATCCTAACTGATCTTCATACCTATTTGCAGGACAGTAATAGTAATGTCAACCTCTCATCAGAATCTTCAAGGAACATCAGAAGTTGTTCAGCGATGATCCACAGGAGTGTAATGTAGTTCAGCACGACATCCAGCTACTCCCTGACACCCGGCCTATCCGTCAACCTTTCTACCGAATCAACCCGAGCAAAAAGGAAGTTATGCGTGCTGAAGTACAGTATCTCCTGGATCATGGGCTGGCCACCCCTTGTGAGTCCCCTTGGGCCTCACCCTGCATCTTGGTGCCGAAACCGCACGGTAAAATGAGGCTGTGTACCGATTACCGGAAATTGAATCTTGTGACTGTCAAGGATGCTTACCCATTGCCTAGAATAGATGACATCCTTGACGCCATTGGTATTTATCCAAACTAGACTTACTCAAGGGATACTACTAAGTATGTTTGACAGAACGAGCTAAGGAAATATCTGCCTTCACCACTCATTTTGGCCTTTACAGATATGAACGCCTTCCATCTGGACTATGTAATGCCCCGGCCACCTTCCAGCGAGCTGTCAACCGCGTCATCCATGGCTTAGATCACACCTACGCCTATTTGGATGATATCGTTGTGGCAACCAACACCTGGAGCGAACATCTGCTCCAGCTGCAACGATTGTTCGCCAAGCTCCTGACAGCCGTCCTCACCATCAACCTGGGCAAGTCCACCTTTGCTAGAGGTCAAGTGCGTTATCCTGGTCATGTAATAGAGAGTGGCAGCCTAGCTCCGTTAAACATACACACTCAAGCCATCCAGCATTATCCACAGCCAACCAACAGGAAGCAGCTCCTGCGCTTCCATGGTCTTGCCTCCTACTACCGTAGGTTTGTGAAGAATTTTAGTACGGTAGCGACACCATTGATCACTTTAACCAGCCCCAAGCAACGATATCATTGGACCATTCAGCAAACCATTTCTTTTGAACTACTAAAATCTCTGCTCCGTTCTAATCCCATTCTCGCCTCGCCAGATCTAACGAAGCCTTTCATCCTCCATGTCGACACCAGTGGTACCAGCATCGGGGGCGTCCTGATGCAACAACGAGGCGAGGAGATTCTACCTGTTAGCTACTACAGCAACCCGTTCTCTCAAATTTAATAAGTCAATATTGACTTATTAAATATGTGCATAGGTGACATACTTAACATAATAGATACCCTTAAAAAGATTCATAGAAAACACCGACCTTACCTAACCTTGTTAGTATCTTAAGATAAGCATCTTATTGCTTCGTAATTACAATTATTACCTAACCTATAATAGGTATAGGTTAAGTAATAATTGTAATTACGAAGCAATAAGATGCTTATCTTAAGATACTAACAAGGTTAGGTAAGGTCGGTGTTTTCTATGAATCTTTTTAGGGGTATCTATTATGTTTACTATATCACCTATGCACGTAGTTAATAAGTCAATATTGACTTTACGAATTTGCGAGAACGGGTTGACTACAGCAACAAGTTAAAACCACACCAGAAGAATTACAGCACTATCGAAAAGGAACTCCTCTCCATCGTCCTGAACTTACAGCACTTTGCATCTTACCTACAAGGTGCTCGGTCTACCACCATCTACTCGGACCACAATCCCCTATGCTTCTTGCAGCAAGCCCAATTCAACAATCAACGACTTCTACGATGGGCTTTGTATTTGCAGAATTTCAACCTGGAGATCTTCTACATCAAGGGTTCTGACAACATCATAGCAGACGCCCTCTCCAGAGTCTATGAGGTAGAGGCAGCTACACCTACCACTCTATTATCTGAAGACGTAACTTCACCCATTAGAACAGGCTTCGGGGGAGAGTTGTGACGATAATCTCTTTCAAGAGAGATTGAGCCTGCTCTTCCCTACTTTAAGTTACTTTTATATATACAACAATAAGATGCTATCTTCAAGATACGTCTACCAGTAGTACAAAACGTTTTGACCAGGAGGCAAACGTACCCTAAACTCCCCCCTACTCCACACTCCCTCCATGTTGGCTCGCCACCGTCATCAACCAGCAAACTATCATTCCCAGCCTGCCTGCTTCTGATTGGTGACCCGCCGACTGCACACCTGCACCTCTGCACCTCAGCGCCCTCTACTTAGTCGATGTCTGGGCTTGAACCAGTCATTGAAGTTAGAATATCTTGTGCACTCAAGCTGTGAACAACTAACTGATATACGCTTTGTCTATCAGGTGGATGTGTCTCAGCTAGCGCTTTATTCTCAGCACCTGCTTATTTCATTTTGTCTTTCTTTTATGTTTAGAGTAACGTCACCCTTGTTCTTAATTTTTATGTAATATTTTTTGACTTTGTTTGCACTGTACGTAGCCAAGGAATTGTCTTTTAATTTGCTTTCAGTTTAATTAAAGTTTCATTGTTCATACTATGTGTTTTGCGTGTATTCTCTTACTTTACCACAGACAACAGCCAAGCAGTCGATCTTTTTTTTTTTTTAATGTGATAGGCATTGACACCAGCCATTAGGAGGACTGCCGAACATCTACACTCCTTCATTTTCCCGTCACAATATATATATATATATATATGTCGTACCTAATAGCCAGAACGCACTTCTCAGCCTACTATTCAAGGCCCGATTTGCCTAATAAGCCAAGTTTTCATGAATTAATGTTTTTTCGTCTACCTAACCTACCTTATTTTGGCTACCTAACCTAACCTTACCTATAAATATAGGTTAGGTTAGGTTAGGTAGGGTTGGTTAGGTTCGGTCATATATCTACGTTAATTTTAACTCCAATAAAAAAAAATTGACCTCATACATAGAGAAAAGGGTTGCTTTATCATTTCATAAGAAAAAAATTATAGTAAATATATTAATTCAGGAAAACTTGGCTTATTAGGCAAATCGGGCCTTGAATAGTAGGCTGAGAAGTGAGTTCTGGCTACTAGGTACGACATATATATATATATAATATATATATATATATATATAATAATAATAATAATAATAATAATAATATATATACTAGCAGTACCTGGCCACGAGTTGCTGTGGCATTGCCGAGCCACAGCAACTTTCCCTTTCCCCCAGTCCTCCCCACAATTCCCCCCTCACCTGTCTCCTCGGCCTTCCAACCATTCCCCACTCATCCGTCCCTTCGTCCTCCCCACCATTTCCCACTCCACCATCCCCTCTTCCTTCCCAATGTTACCTATCGTTCGTTACGGCTCGAAACCCTAACAACGTCATGGACCTTAATTATCTAGGGCTACTACAAACTGCTGTTCTCAAGAGCGGGTCACCAGTGTAACCCCATGATAAGTACAAAGCACAGAAATAAAAGTATATCTCCCTTAGGACTGAAGAAATATACGTATGCATTTTAATATATATATATTCCATATACATCTCAATAATATATATATGAACAGGGTCACTATTAAAGCAAACATCAAAATACTGTCTCTCCCAGAATAAAGATCTACTACATGACACAACAACAAGTAAACAGACTTATCTCTCACATGTTATTCCTTCTGGTCCCTTGAAGCTACTGCCCCCTCCCCGCTCAGCTCGTTGTCGCCGTCTGGGGGCTTAGTGGGCGGCTGCCGGAGTGTGATGCTCCTTGGGACAGTCCTCTGTCCTTTTCTAGCCTTGTGCTCCTGCTGCCGTCCTCTCCAATTCTGCTGGGCATCTTTTCCTTTTCCTTCTGTTTCGTTTTTCTCCCCCCTCTTCTCCTATCTGCTTGCCGTTTCCTGCCGACCTTTTGCTCGTTCTGGTTCTTCCCTTGGACTTCTTCTACTTTGACGCCCGGGTGCTTGAGGAGGCATACTCTTGCACCCGTAGAACTGCAGTACCCGACGTCGAGAGCGAGGGGAACCTTTTATTGTCAATCCCCACTTCGTCACTGAACCCGATCTCGACAGACTGTCGGTTTCTTAAGGTGGCGTTTGTGGGGCGTATACTCACGACGCACCCCTAGGAGGCCCCGACAAGATCGGCGATAGCTTCTTGTTGGGTGTCCTGCCTCTAATTGTGGCTCCATGGTGGGTGTGGGGGCACATTCGTGAGTGAATTCGTAATTTCGTCAGGATGATAACCCCTGTTTCGGCTGCTTCTGGCTTACCTTTTCAGGCTCGTGGGGTGGGCGACCAAGCCCCCGAGTCGGTCCGTATTGGAAGACCGGGCTCTGTAGCCTCCGCTGCATTGGGCCCCGACCTTGCTCCTCCTTTGGCCTCTCTGACTCCTTCCCCTGGCTCCCCTCCCTCCTCTGTGGTTTGGTCGAGCCCCAAGCCCCCAGTGGTGACTACCTCGTCCCCTGGCGCGGCTCCTTCTCTAGTTGTTACTACTGCGCCTTTTAACCCCTCTCTCTCTGGGGGTTCTCACCGCCGTTCTCGTCACGGCCGCCCTCGCTCGATTCCTTCCAGTTCTGCTACCTATCAAGCCTTGTTTGGTCCCGCTTCGTGGGCCAAATATTTTGATCTCCTCCCTCTTGATTCTGCGCCTCCTGACGATTTCTCCCTTCATCGACATCTCATTGATTCCGTGGATGCCTCCATTACTTTTAACCCCACTCGTCTCGGTACGCGTGTCGTTGCTGCTCCTTCTCAGGATGCTGCTTCCCGCTTGGCTGCCTTATCCTGCCTTGGCGAGACCCCCGTTCGGGTCTCGAAGAACGTTCAGTTGAATGCCAGTGTTGGCACTATTTTGCTCCCGCCCCATGTTGCGACCGGTGTTCGGGACCTACGCGACTGCCACGACGATATTCGACATATCCTCGCTGCCCAGGGCCATTCTATTCTCCAGGTGGACACGTTTACTCGTCCCCCTCGTGGTAGTCGCCGTCAACCCCTCCGGGTTGTGAAGATTACCTTTGATGGTAGGACCCTTCCACCCTCTGTCATTCTTGCTGGTGCCAGGTGCTCTGTCCAGGAGTACATTCCTTCTCCTCGGCTCTGCAACAAGTGCTGGAGGTTTGGGCATGGTGCCCTCCGCTGCTCCGGGACTGTCTCTCTCTGTCCTTTGTGTGGTGGCGAAGGTCACTCTAAGTCGGAGTGCGCTTCTCCCCAGGCTCGTTGCCTCAACTGCGGTGAGGCCCATCCTACCTTCTCCCGTGCGTGTGTCCATTACAAGCTTGAGGCAGCCGTCCTCAACTTGAAGCACCGGGAGCGTTTATCTTTTCCTGAGGCGAGGCGCCAGGTTCGCCGGCTCCCGCCTTATGCTAATATCTCTTATGCTCGCGTGTTGCGCTCTTCCTCTCCTCGTCCTTCCCGCCTTCCTCAGACTCACAACCGTTTCCAGGCCTTGGACCCTGATGCGCCCACTACCCCCTCCTCTGTCCCTTTGGGTTCTCTCCCGAAGGATCCTCCTCCTGGTCCTCTGTCTGGGGTTCCCCTTCCTTCTACCCGGTCTGTCGTGTCTTCTGTGTCTCCTTCCTCGTCCCCCTCCGATCCTCCTTCCCATCCTCTTCCTCCATCTATCGGCTCTCCCCGCCGCCTGTCGGTGCGGGCGGATGTCCATCGCTCTCCTAACGGCCGTCGTGTGTGCTCTCGTTCGGCTTCTCCTGTTGAGACACTGGAATCCGTTGCCCGGTACGTAGTTGCTGGGACACCGGTCTCTTTAAGTCAGAAGCGTAAGCCTGGCTCCTCTCCTTCCTCTTCCCCGGCGGGTAAGAAGGCTTCGCTTTCTTCCTCAGCTCCTCCTTCTGGCTCTGTTGCTCCTTCCACTCCCGTTTCAGTGCTTGCGCCCCCTGTTCCTGCTATGGAGGTTTCTTTGGCCCCTGCTTCCCTTTCGGTTGCTGCTCTTGCTGGGGTGCGCTCCTCTCTTTCTACTCCCCCTCTTCCTGCTGCTGTCCTTGACTGCTCCTCTCCGTTGTCTCCTCCTCCTCCTCCTCCGGACCCTGCCCGCCCACCTCTGATCTGTTCTCCCGTTTCCTTCCCTCCGTCTTTGCTCAGTTTACCCATGCCCCCTAACCCTGACTTTGCTGACCCTGATCCCGACCCTGATATTCTTTAACGTGCTCTGTTGGTCTTTCGCCTTTGTTTCTTCCTTGTTCTCTGTTTTTGTCCTTTCTCTTCTCGTCGTTGTCCATTCTTCAATGGAACGTTCGAGGTTATTACGCCAATTTCCTCGAACTCCAACTTCTGGTTTCGCGGTTTTCGCCCCTTTGTGTCTGTCTCCAGGAGCCGATGCTTGGTGCTCGTCCTGGTCGTTTTCGTGGCTATTTGTTACGAACCCGGATTCAACGTCCGAGCCTGGAGCAGTGACAAACACGCCATCTGTGGGTCAGCTCCCGAAACCCCCGCCAAACGAACGACGACACCTAGTGAGGACAGCATGTACTGGCCTCAAGGACCAGTTTTCAGTCTGGTTCAGCGCTCAACACCGCCGCTCCTGACCTCTGGGGAAGTGGTGCTCCGACGACAGCGCCATCTATGGAGTGGATATGTCGGGCGTTTGTATCTGAGCCTGTGAGTGTGGTGTATTAGTGTCCCGGTTATTAATGACGTGTCTGCTTACAGAGCCGACCTGGGACCATTGTGTTGAAGGTGTAGGCAGTCTACCCGAGGCAGCCAGTCTCCATACAGTGAAGTTTGCTGCAACTGTCGTGACGTCGTCCCCCCGGAAGAACACTGTGGTGTGTTAAGCCTGCCAGTGGAGTGGCAGTGGAAGGATTTACCCGGGACCGACGGTTGGAGACGATAATCCACTGGGGTATTGAGGACAGGAGGGTGATTGGTGATATCACACGAGACTCCTGTCTAGGGCGTACCCTTTTTATCGTTCGTGGAGTGGCCATACCAGCCTTGGTGGCTCAGTACCTGCCAGCAGACCTGCTGGACGTGTGGTTGACGGCCTCCACGACGGTGCCCCCAGTGGACCTGTGTTGTGGCTGACCTGTGGCCAGGGTAGACTCGGCGTTCTCAGAGGACACGTCTTGAGGCCACGAAGAAAGCACCGCGGACTCAGCACCTAGCTTCGAGGATCCATAGTCTCCAGCAGAAGACTACAGTGTTGATCCCCTTTGTAAAGTGTTAATACCCCTCCCCCTTGTGTACGTTTTATTTCTATATATTTAAATGGTGAAGGTTATATTATATTATATTAAGTTCTTACCTTTCTTTCCCTACTCCCTTTAAGTTACTTGCGTCACGGATCGCATCCCTTGATAGCCTCTACTGGCTTGGGGCCGGATATATATCTTCCTCTAACTACATCAGAGTAAGAACCCCGTTGCGTCCCGAGAGGGCCGTAACACTATTCCTTTCTCTCCCCCCCCCCCAGCCATTGCTGGGGCTTCTAATTCTTCTGCTCTCTTGATTCGGGCTGATGTTCCCTTTGTTCCTTTACTTTTTCCTTCGCCTCTCCATTGTTCTGCTGCTCGTATCTTTGTGGGGAAATGGTACACAGTTTGTTCCATTTATCTCCCCCCGAGTGTCCCGCTCTCTCTTCCTGATTTGAAACACCTCCTAGACTCCTTGCCAGAGCCTGTGCTCCTGCTGGGTGACTTCAATTGTCGTCATTCTCTTTGGGGTGACGTTCTGACGAATACCCGGGGTCGCCTCCTTGAGCCGTTTCTCCTCTCTTCTTCCCTGTCTCTTCTGAATTCTGGTGAGCCTGTAACACGGGTTCGGATTCCTCTCTCTTTACTTCCTTCTTTCTACTCCCTCTACCCGTATTCTTACTTTTATTTCTAAACCAAGGGACTCCAAAACTTTTACCAAAGCCAACTCCACGCCACGTGGTCCTAAGACGATTGACCGACTTAGGATTCTACACCCAGTATGACGTGACCTAAGCTCTGAACAAAACCCTAGAGTCACCTCTGCTGCCACCACCAGACCAGTAATACAAGAGCAATGATCGAGGTCTGGATCGATCACGCTAATTAATCAACCTAGGGGCTTGATCCCCACTATAAACGATGACCTTGAGTGTGGAATAAATTACACGGTAATGATAATTCCGATTCGATGTTAGAATCGGCGCCCAATGCAACTCTGCCTCGTGTGGACCACGTGACCAGGACAAGTATACACATAAAACACATGGAAACAATAAAATGCAAATTAATAACAAATTTAATTTATTAAAAGAAAACTAAAACAAAATCTAAATATGTTCACTCCCTATCACTTTAACACTCCCTACTTGACCTGAGTGGCAAATGAGACTATTTCTATACTTAACAATAGCAACTATACCTTGGGCGACCACAGCTCTAGGTGTTGGGGCTGTTCTTGGGGAGAGGTAAGATGTTGACCTCTTATCCCAGCTGCTTCCGTGACCACACTGATCTTTTTCTTGTCTGGACTACCCCAGACAGAACATTGTATCCTTCCGCATCGCTTACCCAGTTACTTTAGCAAGGTTAAGTTATAACAATTAAACTCTGTTGTACTTAATTGATCCAGACTGGTTGAATTATTTTACTGAATTAAATTACAAACATCTAACGGCAGAGCTGTTCCCGATCACAAAAATGGTTATTAAAACTTTGAGAAATAGTAGACCTGTCAACCCCTGATGACCTATGACCGCCGGTCACTCCGCTTTAAAAGTTAGATCTGATTCGTGACGTCACTGATGGTGACTTAAACTCAATAATTAGAATACTCTTGATATTGTATCCAGTACTATTATACAATACAATTTTAATGCAAAATGAATAAAGGCTAATTTTCTCTAAATTACTGAATACTATAGGATGATTCATTTTACGCAGCTATGAACAAAGGGTCGGTTATTTCCACCGCGAATTCCCCTGGGGGTCAGGTCACCATGCGGCTCAGCTTCCCATTCTCTTTTGTCGATAAACCACTCTGGATAATTCTTACAACAGCCTAGCTTGTTACAACCCCCCCCCGCACAAGCACTTAGTAAACCTTGTTAATTTGTTAAAAATCACGAGGTTTAGTATCCAAACCCACAATTCAACTCATGCCACAAACAAAAGCTAACCTAACTAATAAAATTTGACAAATAATAGTCCAACATCATAATGAACATGTTCATATTTCATAAATTTCTCAGCTGTCAACTGACAGCAATCCTCTAATATCAGGAAACATACATCCTATCCTTACTGACATAGCTAAATAACATGTCCCTACTCTACCATCAAAACTAGCTATTAAACTCTCTTGGCTCTTCACCAGCCAAGTCCATGTGTCCTCTAGAGCCGGCCACACCGTGCTCAAACAAACATTAAAGTTATAAGTTCAGACTGAACTTTGTCATCCGGGAGCGTACTACGGAACTATCAAGTTCACATCCGTGTACTAACCACTCCCCATCAATGTCAACCTTGACATGTTAAGGAACACACCTAACGTTTATTACATGTATCTAAAAATATAAAAAAAATTCCTATACTATATCACAGGTTTCAGCTGACTGTACAGCCAAGTGTTCTCACTCACTAGAAGTGTCAATGTTTATATTGGTCCGCCTCTCCTGTGTTCAAACATTCTGAAAAAAATAGCACACAACATAATTTTCCATAACCGTTTGTTATGGGCTGAGACAATTACACAGGGGCTTCGATTTTGATTACTGACCAATTTATAGAGTAAAATTCATATATTATACTAGAATTATTATTTTAAATCTGTTTTTCAACATTTATAAAGTATTGTGATTCTAACTCTGTTTTTCAACATTTAAACAAAAGTGTCCAGATGTTCTTTACACAGATGTTCAGAGCCACTTTGTTGTTTTGTATCAATTGTTCATATTGAGTAAACGAGAAAAAAAAAAAATCGATGCTGCTGGATGCTGAATGTAGTCGCTGACGATGACGGTGTCGATCTTGCTTCTTCTCATGTGTAGACATCAATACCTGGTCCTCTTGTACTCCCATCCGGTACTCTTGAATGACGACAGACTCCTTGCCAGAGCCTGTGCTCCTGCTGGGTGACTTCAATTGTCGTCATTCTCTTTGGGGTGACGTTCTGACGAATACCCGGGGTCGCCTCCTTGAGCCGTTTCTCCTCTCTTCTTCCCTGTCTCTTCTGAATTCTGGTGAGCCCACTCATTTGGACTCTCGAACTCGCACCCTTTCTTGTCTTGATCTTTCTCTCTGCTCTTCTTCTCTTTACTTAGATTTCACATGGCAGGTTCTTGATGACCTCCATGGAAGTGATCATTTCCCCATCCTTGTTTCCTTTTTCTCTTTTCGCCCTTCCCTCTCTTTCCCTAGGTGGCAGTTTGCTAAGGCGGACTGGACCCTATTTTCCCTCAGTGCTACTCTCTCTGACCTCTCCCTTCTGCCCCTCTCTCGCGCTCTCCTCCTTTTTCATGACACTGTCTTCGACGCTGCCCTCCGCTCTATTCCTCGCTCTTCCTCTCGGGGTCCACGGAAGTGCGTTCCCTGGTGGAATGCGGACTGTGCTCGGGCTGTCCGCTGTAAGCGTGCAGCCTGGAAGAAGCACCGCCGTAGGCAGACGACCGATTCTTTTCTTTTCTTTCGGAAAGCGAGTGCGGTGGCCCGTAGGGCCATCCGTACGGCTAAACGTGAATGTTGGGCATCTTATGTCTCGACAATTACGTCCGAAACCCCTCTGGCCCAGATCTGGAAGCGTATCCGCAAGATAGCGGGTAAGTTCGTTCCCGATGTTTCACCGGTCCTTCACCTCCATGATACTCTTGTGGCGGACCCGTTGCAGGTCGCTTCCGAACTGGGTTCCCACTTTTCTTCTGTTAGCTCTGGTCTTCATCTTCCCCAATCTTTCCTTCTTCGTAAACCTGTCCTTGAGTCTCGTCCTTTAGATTTCTGCACTCATCTTCAGCTTCCCTATAATGATCCCTTCTCTCTCTCTGAACTTCGTTCTGCCCTGGCCCTCTGCGGTTCTACGGCGGCGGGCTCCGATGGTATTCATTATGAGATGCTTCGCCATCTCCCTCCGAGCACGTCTCAGTATTTACTGAGTCTGTATAATCGGATCTGGGAGTCGTCGTCAGTCCCTGAGGACTGGCTCGATGCCGTTGTCCTCCCTGTTCGCAAACCGGGGTCTCTGGGTACTTCCCCTAAGGACTTTCGCCCTATTGCTCTCACAAGTTGTGTCTGCAAACTCTTTGAACGTATGGTTAACGTTCGTCTGATGTGGTTCCTGGAACACCATCACCTCCTCTCCCCTTCTCAATTTGGTTTCCGCAAGTGCCGCAGCACGACAGATGTCCTGGTGAACTTGGAGGTCTATATACGTACTGCTTTTGCTGCGAAGACCTCCGTTGTTGCCGTCCTTTTTGACCTAGAAAAGGCTTACGACACCACTTGGCGTTATCATATCCTATCTCAACTTCATTCTTTTGGCCTTCGTGGTCATCTCCCTCTCTTTCTCCGCAGCTTCCTCTCTCGTCGTTCCTTTCGGGTGCGCCTTGGTACCGCTCTCTCTCCCTCTTTTCAGCAATACAAAGGTGTGCCCCAGGGTAGTGTTCTGAGCACTACTCTTTTTCTGGTTGCCCTCAATGGTCTTCTTTCCTCTCTTCCTTCTGGTGTCTTCTCCGCTCTCTATGTCGATGATCTTACCCTTTGTTGTCAGGGTGATGATTCGCCTCTCCTTCAACGCCGGCTTCAACTTGCGATTGATGCCGTGTCGTCTTGGGCCACAGGTCATGGCTTCAAGTTCTCTACTTCTAAGACTTGTGCCATGACTTTTACGCGGAAACGGGTTGTTCTTCGTCCCTCTTTGTCACTTTATGGTCATCCCCTTGAATACAAAGATTCCGCGAAGCTTTTGGGGTTATTCCTTGACACTCGTTTGTCTTGGTCTCCCCATATCTCTTACCTCCGTGTTGAGTGCTCTAAGTCCCTTACCCTCCTTCGGGTCTTGTCCCATACTTCTTGGGGGGCAGATAGGCGCACTCTCCTTGCTTTACATTCCTCTCTCGTCCTGTCTAAGCTCGATTATGGTTGCCCTGCTTACTCGTCTGCTTCTCCTTCTACTCTTCGCCGTCTTGATGCTTTGCACCATACTGGGTTGCGCCTCAGTTCTGGTGCCTTTCGTTCGACTCCCGTCCTTAGCTTGTATGTTGACACTGGCTTCCCGTCTCTCCAGGACCGCCGTGATCGCTACTGTCTTCGCTATCTTGCGCGGTCCTTGCAACATCCTTCCTCTCGTCTCTGTCGTGCTTTAACTTTTACCCCTCCTGCGGTTCCTGTTCCTCTTCACCACCTCCCTCTTTCTGTCCGGTTATCTCGCCTGCAGGATTCTCTTTCCGTTCGTATTTCTGATGTTTCTCCTCGTGTTGTTCCTTCTTTGCCCCCGTGGAGGGTCCCTCTTCCGCGGTTTTGTACATCCTTGACTCGTATCACTAAAGCTTTTACCCCTCCTACAGTTCTAAAACGCCTTTTCCTCGAGCACTTTTCTTCTCACTCCCGCTCCGTTTCTGTCTTCACCGATGGGTCTAAGTCAGCGGACGGTGTTGGCTACTCTGTTGTTTTTCCTGATCGCACTTATATGTGTCGCTTGCCTCCGGAGACTAGCGTCTTTACAGCAGAACTTTATGCTATTCTCTATGCTCTTCGTCTCCTGCTTTCTCGTTGTCAGTCTTCCTTTGTGGTTGTTGTTGACTCTCGTAGTGCCCTCATGGCTCTCGGGTGCTTTAATCCAGTTCATCCGGTAGTTGTCGAGATCCAGCATTGGCTGTTTCTCGTTCACAGTAAATTTAAGTCGGTTGAGTTTTGTTGGGTTCCCAGCCATATTGGCGTGTCTTTAAATGAGCGTGCGGATGCTGCCGCTAAGGAAGCTGTCCGCTCTTGTCCCGTCTCTCGTAAAGGCATTCCGTATTCCGACTTTTACCCGGTTATCCATTCCTCAGTCCTTACCCGTTGGCAGGCTTCTTGGTTGTCTGTTACTGGTAACAAGCTACGTACTCTTAAATGTTGTGTTTCCTCGTGGCCGTCCTCCTTCCACCGTAACCGGCGGTGGGAAACAGCTCTAGCGAGGTTGCGTATTGGCCATACTCGCTTAACCCATGGTCACTTGATGGAGCGCCGCCCTGCTCCTTATTGTCCTAGTTGCATTGTCCCTCTTACGGTCGTGCATGTCCTTCTTGAATGTCCTGACTTCCAGGACGAGCGTGTGTCTTGCTTTCCGACCGCCCCTCGCGGTCACCTGTCCCTCGATAGAATTCTTGGTGACTCGGATACTTTTGATATCGTTCGCCTTATGCGTTTTTGTTCTCGTATTGGCATCCTTGGTGATATTTAGCGCCCTCTGATTATTTTGCGTATTTGATGGTGCTACATAGCCTTCCCGGTTTGGTGCCTTCTTTTGATAATTACTTACTTACTTGAAGCTACTGACTACTCTCGCACCATCATTACCCATAATTCTCTCCCGTCTGCCTCATCCAGGATGAGGGATGGAAAATACAGACTTTTTAATATTTAAAACTAATTGAACAACCACTTGTTCTCAAAACACAAATAAATGCAAATTAAATATAATAGTTACTTGCAAAATATATAAGTACAATGCCACCTGCTTAATTACAGTAAATAAACAATTATATAAACTTAGTAAAAGTGACATCTGGAACTCCCATAACTGAACAGGTCCAGCAATTCTAATTTCCCGAATCTAACAGGTATTATACGTGTGAAGAGCAACCGCGCTCCTGTCCCCACTGACATTGCCACACCACACGATAATTTACAAAAATATAATGTGCACATATATGATGAAATGGAACAAAACAAGTTATTTTAAATTTTATATACGTATCCAGCTAGGAGTACGTAACACCCAACATGCACCACTGCCCTGTCCCTTTGTCCTCCACACCATTCTCCATTCCCCCATTCCCTCGTCCCCACCATCCCCTCGTCCTTCCCCACCATTACCCCCTCCCTGGTTCCTCGTCCTCCCCACCATCTCTCACTTCCGTCCCCTCGTCATCCCCACCATTCCCACTCCCTCTACCCGCCTTCCTAAATGGTCTGATGTTCTCATCAGAATTTGGGAACAGCAATCATCAGATGTTCCCATCACTGAAATTTAAGAAAAACAGTTAAAAAATGAAATGCAAATATGAAAAAAATAAAAAATATACTGTACTCACGAAATGAACGGTACGATAAACAACACAGCTCAATTCCAATGTAATTCACACAAAATAATTAAATAAAAATTAAAATAAATCATAATCTATGAAAATTCAATTTATCAATGTACAATGCAATCAGAAACATTAAAATGGAATTGTAATATATTTAGTATAGCATGTGTGTTGCTCTTATATGCAACAGATGGTGCTGTTTTTCAAGAAAAGCATAGTTTTACCTGTTACAGGTGTGGCATCTATTCTTATACTTACGAAATGAATGGTATGGTAAACAACACAGCTCAATTCCAACACAATGTCAAACAAAATAATTCAATAAAAATAAAATAAATCAAAATCTATGAAAATAAAATTTATCAATGCAATCGGAAATATTGAAATTGAATTCGTAACATATTTAGTATAGGGTGCATGTTGTTATTATGTGCAACAGATGGTGCTGTTTTTCAAAAAAACATGTTTTTACCTGTCACAAGGATGGCATCTATATTGTTGGTATATTAAAAGATGCGCCTATTCGAATGCAACGTTGTGTCAAAATTTCAAAGCAATTGATGAAAAACATTCAGCTCTTACGTCTAACTGATGGCGTTGTTTTTTTTTTAACATGATTTTTCCTGTTACAGGTGAGGCATGTATATATAAGAAATATAAAAAGATGCCCCTATTCGAATTCAACGTTGTGTCAAAATTTCAAAGCAATTCTCACATTTTCAAAGGCAAATTTTTAAGCAGTCCGTTTCATGCTTATATTTGTTTTTGTGTGAAGTGATATGACATAAATGTTTTTGGGTGAGGTGATAGAAAACAAGCCAATGGGTAATTACTGGGTAAAGATAATTTTACAGTCAGAACACGAATTATTGCGTATTTTCTCTTCTTGCTTCTATGTTGGTTCGGGGTCTTAGAGTGGGTAGAATGTAATTATGTGTTAATTGGCTGTAGATTGCTGGTGTTGACTTTTTGATGTGTAAGGCCTCGCTGATGTCGAGCCTCTTGTTGTCGCTGTATCAATTGATAATTTCTGTGCTTCTTGTTAAGATGTCTCTGGTGATGGTCTGGTTATGTGTGGAGATTATATGCTCCTTCACGGAGCCCTGTTGTTTGTACATTGATAATTGCCTAGAAAACAATTATTAACAAGTCTCTTGTGAAACGCTTCTAGGCGTCAGACCATAAATTACTTACGAGGTTCGAATCCTCGTCACGGCCTTTGTGGATTTGTTCATTTGATGCATCACGCTATTGTAATTTCTGTGTGTAATGAAATAAGGGCGATGAGGTAG
The DNA here is from genome assembly GCF_040958095.1 of Procambarus clarkii. NCBI lineage: Eukaryota > Metazoa > Arthropoda > Malacostraca > Decapoda > Cambaridae > Procambarus > Procambarus clarkii. The sequence continues at coordinate 28,054,940 of NC_091164.1, read as the reverse complement.
AACAGTCTATTGACATAGCTCGGGTGCATGGGGGAATTACGTAAAACCCTGATTTGTGACTCGGAGAGACTGAAAGAACCGTTGGTTAATCAGGATGATTTCCCGCTTGCAATTCTTTTAACCATGTCGTAACTCAGTCGATTAAGGCAGCGTCTGGGATCCGACCCGATCGTAGGTTCGAACCCTTGTCACGGCCTTTGTGTATTTGTACATTTCATGCATCACACTATTGTTATTTCTGTTATATATATATATATATATATATATATATATATATATATATATATATATATATATATATATATATATATATATATATATATATATATTGTGACAATAATCTCCTTCAAGAGATTGAGCCTGCTCTTCCCTCCACAATTACGTCGTTACAGCTATATAAAACTACTAAGGAAGAAATGTCCAACAACGACAACAACACCAGCAAGGTTTGCCAGAGCGCAAAACGTATGCAGCCAAAAACACCTGCTCAGACTCAAACCGCCAAACTACCTGTCTTACTGCCGGCTCCTCGCTGATTGGTCGCCGGTCTGGCTGCAACTGCACTCGCCCACCATACTACTTGATGTCTGGGGCCGCTACGACCTCAGTCCTCAGAATATTCAGTGCTTTCTCACAGTTAACACTTCTCCCTGCTAGACGTAAGCTTTGGCGTACGTATACTGAGAGAGGTGATAGCTTAAAGCCGATATTCCCGCACCTCTCATTTACTTGTCTATTGCACTTCTTGTTATTTTGCTCACTTGTCTTAACGTAACTTTTCATTGTGTCATTTAATTATTCTTATTATTTTGATTGATTTTATTATACGAATTTGTTTGTCCATTTTATTCATGTTTTGATTTATTTAACGTAATTAAAATTTCATTGTTAAAATTTACTTGTGTTTTGTGTGTCTTCTCCTTACCTTACCACAGACGAAGTTCCAGATTTTCTATTTTTTTTATACTATGTGACGAGGCCATACCCCTAGCTTTGAACAGCCGAACACCAACGCGTTACCGTCACAATATATATATATATATATATATATATATATATATATATATATTATTAAATATGACCGAAAAAGTAAGATTAATAATTCTAACACGAATTTTCTCAATCTTTCGTACATTATGCTTCACTGTTGGAGGTAAATCAAAAATCACTTCTCCAAAATTCATTTTTATTTCTAGTCTGACGCGACACGGGCGCGTTTCGTAAAACTTATTACATTTTCAAAGACTTCACAAATACACAACTGATTAGAACTTGCGTTTCCCTGATTTTATATCTACATTTGAGTGAGGTGGGAAGGGTGATGTGGCATTACATTTGAGTGAGGTGGGAAGGATGATGTGGCATTAACACAAGACAGAACACTAGAGGATATTAATAGGGTATTAAAAGTATCAACACAAGACAGAACAGAAACAATGGGTATTGAATAGAAGTGTTTGTAGAAAGCCTATTGGTCCATATTTCTTGATGCTTCTATATTGGAGCGGAGTCTTGAGGTGGGTAGAATATAGTTGTGCAATAATTGGCTGTTGATTGCTGGTGTTGACTTCTTGATGTGTAGTGCCTCGCAAACGTCAAGCCGCCTGCTATCGCTGTATCTATCGATGATTTCTGTGTTGTTTACTAGGATTTCTCTGGCGATGGTTTGGTTATGGGAAGAGATTATATGTTCCTTAATGGAGCCCTGTTGTTTATGCATCGTTAAACGCCTAGAAAGAGATGTTGTTGTCTTGCCTATATACTGGGTTTTTTGGAGCTTACAGTCCCCAAGTGGGCATTTGAAGGCATAGACGACGTTAGTCTCTTTTAAAGCGTTCTGTTTCGTGTCTGGAGAGTTTCTCATGAGTAGGCTGGCCGTTTTTCTGGTTTTATAGTAAATCGTCAGTTGTATCCTCTGATTTTTGTCTGTAGGGATAACGTTTCTATGAAAGATATTGTTAATAGAAACGTTATCCCTACAGACAAAAATCAGAGGATACAACTGACGATTTACTATAAAACCAGAAAAACGGCCAGCCTACTCATGAGAAACTCTCCAGACACGAAACAGAACGCTTTAAAAGAGACTAACGTCGTCTATGCCTTCAAATGCCCACTTGGGGACTGTAAGCTCCAAAAAACCCAGTATATAGGCAAGACAACAACATCTCTTTCTAGGCGTTTAACGATGCATAAACAACAGGGCTCCATTAAGGAACATATAATCTCTTCCCATAACCAAACCATCGCCAGAGAAATCCTAGTAAACAACACAGAAATCATCGATAGATACAGCGATAGCAGGCGGCTTGACGTTTGCGAGGCACTACACATCAAGAAGTCAACACCAGCAATCAACAGCCAATTATTGCACAACTATATTCTACCCACCTCAAGACTCCGCTCCAATATAGAAGCATCAAGAAATATGGACCAATAGGCTTTCTACAAACACTTCTATTCAATACCCATTGTTTCTGTTCTGTCTTGTGTTGATACTTTTAATACCCTATTAATATCCTCTAGTGTTCTGTCTTGTGTTAATGCCACATCATCCTTCCCACCTCACTCAAATGTAATGCCACATCACCCTTCCCACCTCACTCAAATGTAGATATAAAATCAGGGAAACGCAAGTTCTAATCAGTTGTGTATTTGTGAAGTCTTTGAAAATGTAATAAGTTTTACGAAACGCGCCCGTGTCGCGTCAGACTAGAAATAAAAATGAATTTTGGAGAAGTGATTTTTGATTTACCTCCAACAGTGAAGCATAATGTACGAAAGATTGAGAAAATTCGTGTTAGAATTATTAATCTTACTTTTTCGGTCATATTTAATAATATATGTCTACAGGAAAGACTGCTACCAAAATATACTAATATATATATATATATATATATATATATATATATATATATATATATATATATATATATATATATATATATATATATATATATATAAATGAAAATGTTTGTTTGTTCAAAATCGCTTATTTCCGAAAGTTCTTCGCCTATTGCTTTGTAATTTTCACACAACGTTCCATTCGCATCCGGCAAGGTTTTTATATACATACTATATAGATGTCACGTCTGTGATGGTATAAAAAACATGCTTTTTCTGAAAAACTATTGTTTTCCTGTGTTGTTCATGTGAGGAAAATCTTCGAAACTTCTTTACCGATTGCTTTAAAATTTTGACACAACGTTGCATTCGAATAAGCGCGTCTTTTTATATATCTACTATATACATGCCTCACCTGTGACAGGAAAAAAACATACTTTTTAAAAAAAACAGCGCCATCTGTTGGACATAAGAGCAACACACGCTGTAATCTTTGAAAGTTCTTCACCGATTGCTTTGAAATTTTGACACAACGTTGCGTTCGAATAGGAGCGTGGTTTTATATACCTACTATATAGATGCCACTTCTGTGACAGGTAAAAACATGCGTTTTTTTAAAAACAGCGCCATCTGTGGTACATAATAGCAACATGCACGCAATACTTAATATGTCATGAATTCCACTTCAATGTTTTTGACTGCCTTGATAAATTTTATTTTGATAGATTTCGATTTATTATATTTTTTATATATACTGACGATTTACTATAAAACCAGAAAAACGGCCAGCCTACTCATGAGAAACTCTCCAGACACAAAGCAAAACGCTTTAAAAGAGACCAACGTCGTCTATGCCTTCAAATGCCCTCTTGGGGACTGTAAGCTCCAAAAAACCCAGTATATAGGCAAGACAACAACATCTCTTTCTAGGCGTTTAACGATGCATAAGCAACAGGGCTCCATTAAGGAACATATAATCTCTTCCCACAACCAAACCATCGCCAGAGAAATCCTAGTAAACAACACAGAAATCATCGATAGATACAGCGATAGCAGGCGGCTTGACGTTTGCGAGGCACTACACATCAAGAAGTCAACACCAGCAATCAACAGCCAATTATTGCACAACTATATTCTACCCACCTCAAGACTCCGCTCCAATATAGAAGCATCAAGAAATATGGACCAATAGGCTTTCTACAAACACTTCTATTCAATATCCATTGTTTCGTGTTCTGTCTTGTGTTGATGAAATTAATACCCTATTAATACTCTTGTTCTGTCTTGTGTTGATGAAATTAATACCCTATTAATACCACATCTTGTTCTGTCTTGTGTTAATGCCACATCACCCCTTCCACCTCACTCAAATGTAGATATAAAATCGGAGATGCGTAAGTTCTATTCAGTTGTGTATTTGTGAACTAAAGTCTTTGAAAATGTAATAAGTTTTACGAAACGCGCTCGTGTCGCGTCAGACTAGAAATAAAAATGAATTTTGGAGAATTGATTTTTTATTTACCTCCAACAGTGAAGCGAAATGTACGAAAGATTGAGAAAATTCGTGTTAGAATTATTAATCTTACTTTTTCGGTCATATTTAATAATATATGTCTACAGGAAAGACTGCTACCAAAATATACTAATATATATATATATATATATATATATATATATATATATATATATATATATATATATATATATATATATATATATATATATTATATATATATATATATTATATATAATATATATATATATATTATATATAATATATATATATATATTATATATAATATATATTATATATATATATATATATATATATATATATATATATATATATATATATATATATATATATATATATATATATGACATGAATTTAATTATATATATATATATATAATGAATTTAAGGAAATTCCTGTTTCATTTTTCCTCCGTGGTCTGACATTGACACATTTTTAATCACGTGTTTATTTTCGCGATATACACACACACACACATATATATATATATATATATATATATATATATATATATATATATATATATATGTCGTACCTAATAGCCAGAACGCACTTCTCAGCCTACTATGCAAGGCCCGATTTGCCTAATAAGCCAAGTTTTCCTGAATTAATATATTTTCTCTAATTTTGTTCTTATGAAATGATAAAGCTACCCATTTCATTATGTATGAGGTCAATTTTTTTTATTGGAGTTAAAATTAACGTAGATATATGACCGAACCTAACCAACCCTACCTAACCTAACCTAACCTATCTTTATAGGTTAGGTTAGGTTAGGTAGCCGAAAAAGTTAGGTTAGGTTAGGTTAGGTAGGTTAGGTAGTCGAAAAACAATTAATTCATGAAAACTTGGCTTATTAGGCAAATCGGGCCTTGCATAGTAGGCTCAGATGTACGTTCTGGCTACTAGGTACGACATATATATATATATATATATATATATATATATATATATATATATATATATATATATATAATACATATATATATAATACATATATATATAATATATATAATATATTTATTATATATATAAAATATATATTATATATATAACATCAACAGACTTCGATTGTAAGTGTAAAAATGAGTTTCTGGTTGACCTTTTCGAAGACGCAGGCCGTAGTTCAACTATTTTTTAAAATCATTTAGAGCATTTAGAGTCGGATGACCATATATTATATGACAATTGTTGAGCTTGTTAAAGATCTTTTACCTAGTTTCCATTAATTGATTACACTACGGACTGGACGACGATCATAGCCAGAGGATGTGAAGAGTGTTGGGAGGAGTCAAGACATGTGGTCTTGTTCACAGATTCTGTAGGACGGTCGTGGAGGTGGACTTAGAGGTATGAGAGAGTCATTTAACCATAGGCCTTCTCTGGCACCCGATTGTTGGCGTCCTTGAAGCCGGTGTGGCTGCGCCTGGTCCTGGGGGACGCCCAGGTCGGGGTGTGGCAGCGTCTGGTCCTGGGGGACGCCCATGTCGGGGTGTGGCAGCGTCTGGTCCTGGGGGACGCCCAGGTCGGAGTGTGGCAGCGTCTGGTCCTGGGGGACGCCCAGGTCGGAGTGTAGCAGCGCCTGGTCCTGGGGGACGCCCAGGTCGGAGTGTGGCAGCGTCTGGTCCTGGGGGACGCCCAGGTCGGGGTGTAGCAGCGTCTGGTCCCGGGGGACGCCCAGGTCGAGATGTGGCGGCGTCTGGTCCTGGGGGACGCCCAGGTCGGAGTGTGGCAGCGTCTGGTCCCGGGGGACGCCCAGGTCGAGATGTGGCAGCGTCTGGTCCCGGGGGACGCCCAGATCGGAGTGTGGCAGCGTCTGGTCCTGGGGGACGCCCAGGTCGAGATGTGGCAGCGTCTGGTCCCGGGGGACGCCCAGATCGGAGTGTGGCAGCGTCTGGTCCTGGGGGACGCCCAGGTCGAGATGTGGCAGCGTATGGTCCCGGGGGACGCCCAGGTCGAGGTGTAGCAGCGCCTGGTCCTGGGGGACGCCCAGGTCGGAGTGTGGCAGCATCTGGTCCTGGGGGGACGCCCAGGTCGGAGTGTGGCAGCGTCTGGTCCTGGGGGACGCCCAGGTCGAGGTGTAGCAGCGCCTGGTCCTGGGGGACGCCCAGGTCGGAGTGTGGCAGCGTCTGGTCCTGGGGGACGCCCAGGTCGGAGTGTAGCAGCGCCTGGTCCTGGGGGACGCCCAGGTCGGAGTGTGGCAGCGTCTGGTCCTGGGGGACGCCCAGGTCGGAGTGTGGCAGCGTCTGGTCCTGGGGGACGCCCAGGTCGGAGTGTGGCAGCGTCTGGTCCTGGGGGACGCCCAGGTCGGAGTGTAGCAGCGCCTGGTCCTGGGGGACGCCCAGGTCGGAGTGTGGCAGCGTCTGGTCCTGGGGGACGCCCAGGTCGGAGTGTGGCAGCGTCTGGTCCTGGGGGACGCCCAGGTCGGAGTGTGGCAGCGTCTGGTCCTGGGGGACGCCCAGGTCGGAGTGTGGCAGCGTCTGGTCCTGGGGGACGCCCAGGTCGGAGTGTGGCAGCGCCTGGTCCTGGGGGACGCCCAGGTCGGAGTGTGGCAGCGTCTGGTCCTGGGGGACGCCCAGGTCTGGCCACTTTAAGCAAATGTCTCTAACACTGCTCATGGAAGACGATGGCGCCAGCTGTGCCCGGCAGCAAAACTTTGTACATCCACAGCTTCCTTGTATTAAATACAACAAGAAGATGTTGGTTACCCACAGTTTCTCTGTATTAAATACAACAAGAAGACGTAGTAAATCCACAGCTTCCCTGTATTAAGTACAACAAGAGATAGAGTTCATCCACAGTTTCTCTGTATTAAATACAACAAGAAGATGTAGTAAATCCACAGCTTCCCTGTATTAAATACAACAAGAAGATGTAGTACATACACGGGTTCGCTGTATTAAATACAACAAGAAGACGAAAGTTAATTGTCTTAATACTGCAAAAAGAAAGAGTCCACAGCTGTTTTTTTTTTAAAAAGACAAACTCGCTCCAACACCTCACCTGCGCTAGATAAATTTCAAAAGTTTACTATTTCGACATTGTTAATATCTTTCCTTCGAGTTGAATTTCTCTCGCGGTCTGGATATCGTCTGTCTCCAGATTCCCAGTGTTGATGTTTTCAACTTGCGTCCCTCATGACACTTTTTCCTCCGCGCTCACTTTTCTTCCTCAAGTTCTTCACGCGTTCTAATTTCAACTTTTACTTTCTCTTCTGTATTTATTTCCGTCATGGCCGTCTTTTCAGACTTGACTGTGTTTTCTTCTGTATCACAGCATCAGGCGGGCTGTTCGTCTGTCGTAGCATCACAGCATCAGGCATCATTATTCACCTGTCTCACAGCATCAAAGCATGAGGAATCATATTTTCTCACTGCACGAAGAGTCATAGATGGTTCAACAATGTGAATTGACTCCTACGTGAGTAGTGAAGAGATCTAGCCATATGCAGATGCAGCTCAATCGATATGATGAAAACCACGAGTTTATTTCCACGTAATCAAGTTGGTCCTTCAATAACAGGTCGATACCTGGTCGAAGTCGGTCATTCAATCCTGTGTCATAAAATAAAGTAAGATAATTAACTAAAATACTAAACTGAGGCACTTTACACTTACTGGTGTGTCAAAGCTTAACACACACAGCCTCCCACACTACACCTTGCTGATGCTCACAAATAATCCTGTCATCCGACTCCTGCATAAGCAACACATTAATGCCATCGTCGAAACTTTACGAGGCTAAATGAGCATTGTAAATTGCTCTTAATAGCAGAGACTAAATTTGTGGTCACTGATGAAGGGCAAACAATTAACTCGGACCTGAAATTTAGAATGTTTGTGTTGCCATTACTGGAGCAGATGAGTGCCATATCAAACCCAACCTGTAGACCCAACTAGAGTATGCATCTGCGATCTCCTGGTGCCATAACATACGAATTTAACAATAATCCGCATTTAACAGCAGCGTGAAATTGGCAGCATCATTTAACTATCATATACGGAAATGACAGCCACATACTGTATTATCTTCAAGGTCAGTTCAGTGTATTATTGAGGGTATTAGAAAAGTCTTCAGTGGCCTTGTGCATCAAGCAGTCTACAGACGTCTTTGCATTGATTGAACCACGAAACTTCCCAGTAAACAGTCGATGTGTTCCACTACAGTTTTTTTTTCTGTAAACCTGCAGAACAATAAATTTTGGCTTCGAATACAGATCAGCACTGACATATGGTATAGTAGTAACTATATAAAGAGTAATGTAGGTGCTCCAATGTTCTGAGAAGTTCTATTGCAGGCAGTTAAATATTCCTGTTAATTTCATGTAACTTATCCCTATGTGGGAACCGACCTGTGAGATTTGTATTTATTTAATTTATATGAATTTATATAGAATTTATATTTATGTTAATTTATATATTTCGAAACAATTGGTATGATGATAAGTGGACTGTATTTCTGCAATAATCTCACAAATCGATCCTTACACATTAGGGGGGTTTATATTAATTCATATATATGCAGCCAATCAAATTACACTATTAAACTACATATATTGGTATACATTGAGGAGGTTCCTTATCTTATTGTACAGCCGCCTTAGTCCACCAGGTATAACTAGGATGTAGACACCAAATTATCCTCGTTTGAGGCTAGCTTCCATCACCCAGTAAGTGATGTATCAAGTCTTGCTTCCTCTTCTTGTTCCTGTCAAAGGGCGCTAGCTGTAAAGCCAGAATCCTAATATATGACAGCTATATCAGAGAAAACACTGTATAATAGATAAGATAAGGACCAAGGCTTAATTACCTTTATTGAGTCGATTATTTGTGTTCTAACCGGTTCGCCCAATATCTGCCTAACATTAATGACCAAAAATGATTAGATAAATGGGTTTCGGAAAGACACTTCCCTTGTGTTTGTTGACAGTGTGTTGATGATGGCAGAACACTACTCTGATCTTCATAACACTTCGTCCAAAAGAAATTATAGGAGCTGAATTTGCTCCACGACTCTGGTCTAAGAACAATGGCTGACCACTTCCCCATCACTCTCGCCACTGGCTCACTTGTCCAATGTCAATAAGTGATAGAAGGGTCACATTTACTTTATTTTGATACTGATAATTAAGTTAATTCAAATGAGATGTTATTATGATGTAAAAAGTCCAAAGATTAATGTATTTAAGAATAATTCCCTACATAATAGCTGTGAATTTATAGTACTATGTGGCAATGATATCCCGTTTTCTATTGACGGAAAATTCCACTACAAGCTACATTTTCTATGGATAACTTGTTTATACAACACCAGCAACATTATCTGACTATTGCATGTAATACTGTTAAATGGTGTCTGGTTTTCCGACACACCAGGGAGCCGGTCGGCCGAGCGGACAGCACGCTGGACTTGTGATCCTGTGGTCCTGGGTTCGATCCCAGGCGCCGACGAGAAACAATGGGCAGAGTTTCTTTCACCCTATGCCCCTGTTACCTAGCAGTAAAATAGGTACCTGGGAGTTAGTCAGCTGTCACGGGCTGCTTCCTGGGGGTGGAGGCCTGGTCGAGGACCGGGCTCCGGGGACACTATAAAATCCCGAAATCATCTCAAGATATCTCAAGATAACGCTAAGAATTCCACATTCCAAGAGGTTCTCCAATAATCCTATGTGCATGAAACACAAATAATACTTTTTCCTAAGGTGTCCAGGAATTACTCCGGACAGCCGAGAAGTAACCAGCAAGTTGACGGTCAACTTGACAAGTCAGGAGAGGCGTAGAATATAAGCTGTCAAGAACTACTTGGAGCTCCACGGCTCCTGTGCCAGGTAAGTCCACCACGGGCTCACCTTAGCCTGTGCTACTCGTCCCGCTCCTGTGCCAGGTAAGTTACGGGGTCACCATAGCCCGTGCTACTTGGAACGTATTCCGAGTAGCTGAATCTATAACAACAACAACATACTTGGAGCTTGTTCCGAGTATTTGAATCTATAACAACAACAACGGAGTGTCGTCATTGCGGGTTATTCACGCCCGTGCCACCAATTGGGCGGCCTAATCTTCATCAATCAATCTGAACGTCGTGATTTACAGCCCCGCTCCTGTGCCGGGCAAGTTCACTACAGGTTCACCATAGCCTGAGCTACTTGGAACTTTTTGTTCCGAGTAGATGAAACTAAGACAAACTCCATGAGTGGTTAAGTAACAAACGCTCTGTATACACTTAGGATCTTCAACACCATCGACATTCACCAGCATCACTAACTCTCACAAGACGATTCTGCACTATATGAGATACCCGCTCTCACCCCGCATTCGAGCTCTCCGATTCTGCACGTATTAAACCATGGGTTTCTCATGTGCAATTCTTTTTTTTTTTTTCCATTTGGAACAGGACAAACTTGTCTGCTACCTTCTTACCTTTCAATTTCTGTGTGATGTAATCCATTGTCTTGGGCCGTCTTTCCTCCGAGCATCTGTTTCCCATGTTATAACTGTCAGGAATTTTCTTATCTCCTCATAGTTTCTCTTCAGGAATGCCAGCCTTTTATTTTAGTTCCCTTCCTTGAGTTCATTAACCCTTCTTCGACCAGATACTCATATGTCAGTACACTGTGATTGCTCATTCATACTGGGGTCTTGAAACCGATTTCCCTTATATTTCCCTTATGTCGTTCAGAGTGAAAACTAGGTAGAGTCTCGCTGGTTCATCATTGCCTCTCATTCTTGTGGGATTCCTGACATGCTGGCTTACAAAAGTTTCTGTTGCCACCTCCAATAGTTTAGATCTTTATGTATCCTCACCTCCATGCAGTTCCTTGTTCTCCCAGTCTATCCTTCTGTGACTGAAGTCCCCCATGATGAGCAGATGGGATCTGTTTCTACAGGTAGCAGCATCTGCCCTCTCAATTATAGTTTTAACTGCCATGTTATTGTCTTACTCTTGCCTGGGTCTTCTGTCATTTGGTGAAGGGTTATATATCACTGCTACTACTATTCTTGGTTCTCCCATCGTCATGGTGCCTGTTATTTAATCTCTGATCTCCTTGCACCCCAGAATAACCATCTCCTTGAAACTCCATTCCGTTCTCTATAGGAGGGCCACTCCACCTCCTCCCCTTCCATCCCTTTCTTTCCTTATTACAGTGTAGTCCTTGGGAAACATAGCATTCGTTATGATTCCTGAGATTTTTGTTTCTGTGAGTCCAATTACATCCAGGTTCACCTCTTGCGCTCTTTCCCATAGTTTACTTGCATTACTAGTCATCTGTTACAGGTCGTGGGCTGGGGCTACACTAGCAAGGGGGGCTGCTAGGGGTTCAGGAGAAAGAATGGTCAGAATGGTCTGACTCATGTAACTCACCAGAGTCACTTGGTTTCAAAGGGAAAGACCACGTAATGCCCACCACCGCAGGTCTATGCTCGCACCACCTGGGTGCTACTGATCCACCAGGGAGCCCTTCAGTCAACCTCGGGGAAAATTGCTACAAGCAGTTCCGGCCTTGCCCCACAGAGGAGTGAAGGAAGACTCAGGCTTATCTTCAACAGCACTTGCTCTGAGTCTTGCCTGCCTTAACAAAAGGTTGCAGGATTCCCTTCTACGCCTGCGTTTTTCTGTCTAACAAGGTCGCCAGCTGGGTTAATATCTCTGCACTCCAGCAATGCAGTTCAGTGGGTATGCACTATGTTGCATGATAACAAAGTGTTGCTGCACTTACAGCGTTGAAACAGGACTGCCACCCTAGGGTACGTTTTAATAAATGTCTGTTGCTCTAGCACCACCAGCCACTTGGAAGTTTCCATATAAAATCTTATTGTTCACTAGGTAGGGTTACAATATAACTTGTGTATGCTCATAGAGATAATATGGAGGCACACTTAAAAACATCAGTATAAATGTATGACATTTACTAATGAAAAGCTACATGAATACATATATAATTAATAAGGATACATGAATGAATAAATATGGAATAAATAGTCTGGAGACCGTCGGCAACTCTCCTCTCACGACCTGCAGCAACTCCGTCAGCTGGGTAGATTTAAAAGGGGGGTCCCACACCCTCTCAAGGGTGGGGGGGGGACCGCTTCGTCAACGTCGACCGCCGCCTCGCCAACTGCCGCATTGTTCACATGCATTATCCTCTTCAACATTCGTAAATACTAACTGCCCTGCAGCCTATCCTAATACTAATGTACTAATAGATATACTGAAACCGTATATATATATATTTCGTTGCCTAACTAGCCTAATCAACAAGGGGTAATGGGAGGGAAAAATTATCTGCCTTCAAAATTCCTGGTTCATGACGTCTGTCCCTCGATGGTGTGAGGTTCCCACGGTTCCTGGGTCGCTCCTTGACGATCCAGAAGGGTGTTACAGAACCTCAGGCATCGTGAAGCGAATCGCGTCCTCTCCGTGCCACTCCCAAAGTTCAGATATTCCATTCCTGGTCCATACCTGGTCCAACCAGTGGTCACTGAGCCAGTCACTGTATGCACACGTTCCTTCCACAAAGGCGTTTCTCCTCGACCTAGAAACGGTGTCATCCCTCCAACGTCCTCAGTAGATGTGACCCAGTCACTGAAGGCCTGCTCGCCACACCATCCAGACCCGCAGGTGTCAGGCTATGCCCTCCTCCAGTCAACACTGACCAGTACCTCAAGTTTTGACACTTATTTGCCCAATAAACTTTTCTTCTTCTTGCTCCCCAGGAGCACAGGGTCTTCAGCAATAATGGTGAACTGTGATGGCTGCCTACAATCTACTGAACGAGGCTCCCAGAGAATCTAACCTCGAGGGCTATTTGACGCATGTCCACTCACGTCCTCAGTTAGGTCAGCTCTAAGCAAAGCCTCCGCCGGCGTCGCTAGGGGTTCTCGGTGATGTCACAGCAGGTCATGACTGGTCGATTTGCAGGCAGGGGGCGCCATTTTGTTTGTATCGAGGTCACGACTTCCCCTTTACATACAAACTTATACACACACATTTCTCCCCAATTAGGTGACTAATCTGGTCGCCTCATGTATCAAGAGACTCCCTGCACTTCAGGGAATCAGCAGGATCAGCAGATATGACTCTTAAAGCCGGATTTGGAGAGAAATAGAAGGTGCTCTGAAACACATCTATCTACATTCGAGTATATCAACTTGAAACTGACTCTTCTGTCCTTCCTCAGTTTCTGTTGATTTTCCTGAAGTAGGGAAACAGGGAGGGTCCGGGCTGTGAGAGCCTGGGAAGGGGGAACTGGGGGATGTGTGGTGTGTGGTGCCTGGGAGGAGCTGGTGCAGGGAGGGTGGTGGAGGTGGGAGGGCTTGGGGGTGTGGGAAAGAAATGAGGGCTTGGGGGGGAGAGGAGGAAAGCTTTGGTGGGTGGGGGAAGAGGGGGAAGCTTGTGGGGGGTAAGGGTGGAGAGAGGGCTTGGGTGGGTGGGGGAGAAGAGAGGGCTTGAAGGGGGCAGGAGAGGAAGGGGCAGAAGGGGGGCGGGAGGGCTTTGGGGGGTGGGGGAGAAGAGGAAGCTTATGGGAATGAGAGAGAATGTGGGGCTTCGGAGAGTGTGGGAGAAAGGAGGGCTTATGGGGTGGGGAGACTGGAAGGCTTAGGGGGATGTCGGAGAATGGAGAGCTTGGGTGTGGGGGAGAAAGAAAGGCTAGGGAGGTGGGGAAGAAGGGGGGATTCCGGGGGTGGGGGAGGAGGGAGAGCTTGGAGGGTGGCAAAGAAGGGAGGTCCTGGGGAGGGTGCCTTAATTGGGCACTTAGTGGGGGGCTGGTAGGGGTTGGGGCAGGTAGGACTTTGATTGGGTGGGATGTGCATGGGGGCTGGTGCTACTCTCACTGCGGCAGTTGAACTAGTTGTGGAGAGTTCCTCACTCCCCTCTGGGATTGCAGGGTTTGTGGTTCTTTCTATATCACTGTGCACCATCCTTGCAGCTGCTGCCCTCATTCTCTCTTCCCATGTCATATCCCTCTGCAGGAATACTATTTGAACTATGGCACTTTGAACTTGAAAATTTTGAACATTTCCTAGTGTGGTCTTCCTTGCTAACAGGTCCTCTTTTGTGTTCTCGCTCATGAATACCACCATTATCAATCGGTCTCTGTCCCTGTTGTACTGTCCAAGCCTGAAAACCTTTTCAATGTTCTGGTCAGCCCACTCAATCTTTACCCCTTTAAGGATTTCATTAGCTGCATTTTTGTCCTTGTCACTCCACTCCACTGGACGGTCCCTGTTTTTTCCCTAATTCCTACTATGACTACTGCCCACTTTTGCTCTATCATCCAGCTAGTACATCTAGCTACTTCCTGAGAAGAAGCCACATTCATGGAAACTTCCCTTACTGCAGCAATAGCTTCAGGGTTCTTTTTAATTAAAATTTGCAAATGAGGATTGTATTGTAGAAGTCCCGTCTCGGGGAACATATCCATCTCCCTGGGAAAGGTTCGTGTCTGGTATTGCATAGGATTCTCTTTCAGGCTTTTTATTTCTTCCTTAGTTGCCTTCATATTCGTTACCTTTTAGATGTATGTGCTTGCTTGGTTGTAGAGAATACACAATAGATAATTTCAGCAGTTTATTGGGTAAAGGCAACAAGGTATATAAGTGTCCGCCGAGGTCCTACCTAACTCTGGTCTCATGAGATACTGACCTTGCCTTCAGAGCGGTCAGTACCAGCTCTGTTGGGAATGACATCAGAGGCCTACTCGACTGTGATTGGGTAAATCCCATCCGTCATACAATTTCAGTACTAACACTGCTCGGACACGCTACCAAATCGACGCGCTCTGGCTAACTAGTTACAATGATATTGAACGGACTTTGGTGGCATTCAATAATGGCTTACATGTCAAATTGCATATTAAACAGTAAAAGAAGATCAGGTGTGCGGAATACTAACACTGCCCGGCATGTGCACAAAAATTAGAACATAATAGGTGAAAATCATGGTGACAATGCTTTAATGAAACAAGAGCATTAAGAATATATACATGTCTAAGTATCAGATATGAACAATACAACTCAAGATAATGCCTAAACAAAATTATTAACATGTGTTAATGACATGTGCTTGGAAAAATAATTAAAGACAATTATCTGCTTAAATAGAAAAAAAGTCCTGACCTAACAACCACAAAGGAATTTTAAGATTAAATAATGGAGAATTTGTATGTAAAATATGTTTACAGGCTATATACAAGATCTGGACTGAGAAGGCTAACATCTTAGTGATAGCAGTCAGGAATCACTAGTCTCAGTGTGGTTGCTAGAACATTAAAGGAATTCTTGATGACATGCACTGGAAAAACAAAAATGGCACAGTAGACTAAACAATGCCATCTGATTTATGACACAAAATAAAGTTGAAAAAAAATCTTCATTATACATATATATAATGATTATAATTGAACACATGAGGTAGAAATACTGGGAAGTGAAAATTGGTCAAACAAAAACAGAAAAATGCCAAATGCACTTAATTATAAATTCTGCGGATATCTATACCTAGATCGTTCAGAGCACCACACTACTCTGGCTCTGACTGAAAGTCAGGAACAGATGAAACTGCATGTGACACACTTTCATCTTGAGAGGTAAACTCATTGACATCTAGCCAATGGACATGTGGTGAGTGCACGGTTGAAATGAAAGGTCTAGATTTAAGATTATAAGTGCTAGTATGGGGTGGCTGTACATCAAGTCGTCTGTCAACCACATTAGGTGGTGTCCCAATAGGAGAATCTGTCTGGGTATGTTCATAGTCATCTTCCTCATCAGTCTCGTCAACAGTCATTTTAACTAACTTCATGTGGTGTAAATGTTCATTTATATACTTTCTTGTTAATCTTCCTCATCAACAGTCATTTCAACTAACTTCATTTGGTCTAAATGTTCATTTATATACTCTCCTGTTAACAAATTCTTAAGTCTGTACTTGTTAGCCTTAATAAGTTCGATTACCTTGTATGGACCCAAAAATTTCCTTAATTAGTTTCCTTATTTCTTAGTTAGCTTGGACATAGGGCCAGACCTGTGTTGGTTAAGTACCATTACTACAGATCTTACAGTTACTATAGTTATCTTACTGGGCTTAGCTCGTGCATTCCTTGCTCGAGTGAACTCGGTTGTTGCCTTGGACAATTATTATCGTATTTTCTTGAAGACTAGTTGCATTTGTCGACGCTCTACTTGAACATAATCATCAATGTTATACAAAGGAGTAGGGGGGTACATTAGTAAATTCATTAGAGAGGATCTTATCTGTACCATAAAGAATGGCATGAAGAGTGTCACCTGTAGAAACATTAATTGCAGAATTTATGGCACACTGAATTATGGGTATGAACTTATCTCAATTACTGGTATAAAAATTCAACATGACTCTCAAAGCATCTAACACTTTACAGTTAGTATGCTCTGCTAACCCATTACTTGCAGGGTTATATGACATAATACAACTTTTTTTTAATGTTATATAAATCACACAAGTTAGTTAAAATACTATTACTGGATTTTGGACCATTATCTGCAAGGATTACTTTTGGCATACTATATCTACAAATTATTTGGTGATGGAATGCACTGGCTATAGTTTCTGCTGTTTTGTTCAGGATAGGAACTAGCTTGCAATACCGTAAAAAATTATCAATACTTACAAGCAAGTGTTTCTTCCCTTTTCTTGTTTCTTCAAATTTTGTCAACAAATCTATTGATACTCGTTCCCAAGGAGCTTTAGTCGCTAGGTTCACCTGAATTGGATTAGGTCCTGCTACATGTCCCATGTGCTGTAAGCAGGAACATGTCATCACAATGAGAAATCTCCTAAGCTATTTTTGGCCAAAAATACTTCAATCGACCTTGTTGGAGTGTACGATCCTTTCCTGGATGGGCACTTGCGGGACCATCATGGAAAATCTCTAACACAGTTGGTACCATGACAGCTGGAACAACTAACTGACAACATTTCCTTGGGACTGTCCCTAGCTTTACTACTCTACACAGTAAATTGTCTAGCATCACTAATTATTTCAATGGTACTGGAGGTTTGTGGATCGGACGAGTTTTGCTTAGTCATAAACTTAATGATGGGTGGCCATATGGGGGTCTTGTTTCTGTTCCGTCTCAACTACTGTAGCATCTAATGCTGGGTAATTTAACTGAATCACAGCTACGTGTCGAGAAAGTGCATCAGCTACAATATTTCGCTGTCCTGGAATATAACCAAATGTGGGACTGAACTCTTGAATTGTGAGCAAATATCTAGCAAACTTTCCAACGGGATTTCTGTTCTTGAACAAAGGAATTAATGGTTGATCTGTAAGAACATGAACTGGGTAATTATAAATTGTATCCCTGAAATGTTCAAGAGCCCATACAACCGCTAAAGCTTCACATTCTGTTGCACTATAATTTTTCTCTTCTTTAGAGAATGTACGACTCGCATAAGCTATTGCGTGATCTCTGTGACCTTCGTTTTGAAGTAATGCAGCATATGAGCCTATGTCACTAGCATCTGTAATCAACGTAAAAGGTTTAGAAAAATCTGAGTGCATAAGGACAGGTGACAAGATCAATACCGCCTTCAGTTTTGAATGACTGGTCCTGGGCTTCGTCCCAAACAAGGGGTTCATCTTTTCTTAGCAACTTGTAAAGTGGAACAGCTATAATTGGGAATCCAGCAATAGATGAAGGAAAAAATCCTACAAGACCTGTGAACTGTCTTACAGCTTCTGCGGTACGAGGCTTTGGAAAATCACGGCCAACAATATTTTTTTATTCATTCAATGTAATATCTGAAGGAGTGACTGAATGACCTAGGAAATTAATCTTCTCTTTTAAGATGATTTCGGGCCTTAGTGTCCCTGCGGCCCGGTCCTCGACCAGGTCCCCACCCCCAGGAAGCAACTGTCTAACTCCCAGGTACCTATTTACTGCTAGGTAACAGGGGCATCGGGGTGAAAGAAACATTTTGCTCATTTGTCTCCGCCTCCATTGGGGATTGAACCCGGAACCTCAGGACTATGAATTCGAAGTGCTGTCTACCCAGCTGTCAGGCGCCTTGAGTAGAATTTGAGAGAGAAGAATTTGACTGCGTGCTACGACCATGGTTCTGTGACCAAGAGTTTTGAGAGTTTGTGGGAGGATGCTAAGAGCTAGTTACTACATTCACAGTGTCAGAGGATTACAACAGTTGAGCACTTCGGGGAGCTAGTTTATTTTCGGCATTGTTAATAGCCTCAAACACATCGCCAAATTCATGTTTAACTCCAAAATTTTGTTGTTCTATAATGGGTTTAGTATGCTCTGGGGCAAAATGCATTAAAGTCCCGAATGCTATCGTTTTGGCCATAGTCTCTGGGGTCAGTGTTTTATCTTTATCCACTCATGATGAACTAATCATATCGGTCACTAAGGCATACAGATACTGATCGAGATGGCTAGTAAAGGTATTAAATGATTCACCAGGCTGCATGGTGGCATTGATGATTTTCTTGACTAATCTATAACGGTCAAGGTCTCCTTTGTTAACAAA
>NC_091164.1:27649837-27705536 GCF_040958095.1 Procambarus clarkii | reverse complement strand
TCATATATTTATAAATCTTGGTTTTCATGGTACGTATAAAGCGTTCGGCAATAGCAGCTTTTGTTTCTTGAGAAAATACGCTATACAGTTTAATATTTTTAGCTGCAAGCATTCGTTGCATATGAGAATTATAAAATTCACCTCCTCGATCTGTATTAATTTTACGTATTCCTTGGAAATATGAGGATTCCAATATGTTTTTCAGAGCCTTACTCACAGTCTGTCCATCTTTGCGTTTCAGAGGTGCTACTTGCGCATACCGCGAAAAAATATCGACACAGACGAGAATGTATTTAATATCATCATTGTGTTTAGCTATTAATCCCATTTCGGCTAAATCACAAGCTAAATATATACGGGGTTTAGGACTCAGCACCTTTCTTCGTAGAAATTTGCGAGGTTTTAATGCGTGCAAAGTGTAAGCTTTAGACGATTTCAAGTATTCTTTGACATCTGATAAAGTAATATCTGGCTTTAGGGTTTTAGCTGCTTTATACAACCTATTAACCCCCCCTAACCCTCCTGTGGGTGCGGGGTTATAATAAATGTTATCTAGTACGTGCTCCATCTTCTAATAAAGTGATATCTGATTGTATGGTTTTAGCTGTTTTATACATCCGATATACCAACCCCCCTAACCTCCCCTTGTGGTTGTTGTTTAGTACGTTCACCATTGGTATACAATTTCGTATGGATGCTCACCAACAATATTGCTACGGAAGGTGATGCGTTCAGGGGTTTTCACTCCTAAATCCACCAATAAATACCCATAAGGTTTACTGATGGCTTTCTTGTAGATATCCAAAAGCTTTTTAGAATCTTGTTTTCCAAATAACTGCCGCCCTAAAGTCTCAATTTGAGCTAAATCTCTAGATTTCACTAATATGAAATGGGAGGCGTTTAAACTGATACTTCTAGCATATTTCCCAGAGAAAAATATATTTTGGGTAATGAATATGCACGAAATAGCAAGATGTCTGCCTTTAGTGAAGATATCAGACACAATTTTGGAATTAGCAGATTCGATGAACAAGTCATCGATAATAATTAAAATAGGCGAATCATCTGTACGTTCATCTAAAGGGTTAATAATTTCAGGTTGAGCAATTATTTTCTTGTTAATTACTGGATCGTCTAGCAATGCTCTGTAACTGCCGCCGCATATAATAATACTGGAGAATTTCAGATGGTATTTTTGTACGAGTTTAGTGCACAAATGAGATTTTCCGCCATTGGAAAATCCTGCAATGATTATTCTGCTTGGTTCATTGAAAATATCAAGTTGTTCTTCAGTGATAGGTGAACTATCCATGACTCGTGTTGAG
Source organism: Procambarus clarkii (assembly GCF_040958095.1). Taxonomy (NCBI): domain Eukaryota; kingdom Metazoa; phylum Arthropoda; class Malacostraca; order Decapoda; family Cambaridae; genus Procambarus; species Procambarus clarkii. Next base: position 27,704,211 of record NC_091164.1, on the reverse strand, counting down.
TTTGTACTGACATAAGTATGATAAGGTTATTATATTTAACATGGAAGGTTTCATAGAAACATCAAAGCATACATTTCATATTTTTTATTTTTTGCATAGAACATTTTCAAAACATAGGTTAGGGGGGCACGGTTTTATAAAAACATCAAAGTATACATTTCACAATTTTTATTTTTTATATACAACAGAACATTTTCAACATAGATATACAACAGAACATTTTCAACATAGGTTAAGGGAGACTGCATTTTCAGAACATCAGTGATGAGTCAGGGGCCCCGCAATTTTTCAAACATCAATGACAGGTTCGGGAAGGTAGCAATTTTCTAAACATCAATGATAGGTTAGGGGAGGTAGCAATTGTCAAACATCAATGATAGGTTAGGGGAGGTTGCAATTTTCAAACATCAATGTCAGGTTAGGGGAGGTAGCAATTTTCAAACATCAATGACAGGTTAGGGGAGGTTGCAATGTTCCATCACCAATTTCTTCAGTCACTAATTGTGAGGATACGTCTTGTTCACCAGTGCATCGCGTTTTCCCCACATATTGAATATGGGATGGAATCCACGTCTCACAGGACGTGCAGCAGCAGCAGCAGGTGCAGGTACATCCTCCTCCTCATTCTCTTCTTCATGAATTTCTGTTCGAGGTATATCGGGGTGTCCGTACGCCAAAGACTGTGTAGGACTCAGTACATAACGTTTATCGTCAAAGGCGGACAATCCACGTTTTGTAGTGAGACAGGTACACATACGGCCTTTAACATTCCTAATAGATCTGGATTGGAACCTCTGCCCAATATTTAACTCTAAAGCACTTTGGAAAGCAGCATGAGTGAGTTTAGACTGATGATAAGTGGGAATACCTTTACAACGACAGATCTGAACCTGATCTTGAGTGTGAATCGAGTACATTTTAGGCTTCAATGCAATGAGTTCTTTGATAATTTTGGCCCCAACTTCCGATTTTAACAAACCTAGTTGACCTTTGCGAGAGTCATCGAAATAGGGATTTTCAGGAGGGAAATTGCTGAAATCCATATGCTGAGATAAAGGCAGTTTATTTAATTCCTCAAAAGCATTTGGACAGCTTAATTCAATCAAATACGAATCTGTATCCGTATACAGCAATCTAGCTTTGTCTCCATAATGAGCTTTGACCGTATTGTACCAAAAATCATATAGGATCCTCATTAGCTATTTGCAAGATCTGGAACCCCAAATAAGTTGGTGTATTGACTTTAAGTGATTGTTTCTTAACTGTGCAAATAACTCTGTCTTCACTTAACAAAATGCTCCGTTTGAAGAACGGATTGCGTGCATGCTTTTGGAATTTGTCTCGTGATGTAACTAAATAATGCTGATCGCCATATTTACTCACATTTGTCAAACTCTTGCCGTAAATTGCATTTGATACTAGCTTGAAAGCTTTACCCTTAATGGCGCAAGGTGTATTTGCACGTTCACGAGCATTTGTTTCGACAAATTCCTTAAGGTACTTGCTCTGTCGGAATTCATAAACTGCATTTACCTTAGCCTACTTCCAATCCCAATTTCATCAGCATCTGAAGCAAATCCTAAACTCACCAAGTAATCTTTCTGAGGGAGATGTGAAGGCAATTAATTTATTGTTTTTCTTGGGGAGTTTACGATCTTCGGTATTTAAAATATGTTTGCTATAATCGGACAGAAGATCAGTTGAAATATTAGCATGTGACAGGGTTAAATGGTAAGTCATCGGTGTATCGAGCCACCTCAGGTGTGACATGCTTGGTATCACACATGACCCAATACCCCTTATCCCCATCACATGTAATATTTTCCAATCCCTTGTTGGAGCCAATCATTGCATTCGGACAGCAGATAATTTACGGATCCCGCCTTGAGGAAGCAGTTCTGTCATACAGGTGGCGTATAAGCCATTAAAATCCTAAATACAGAATATATATATCAGTACTAGAAGGATCAGCACCCTGTATGCTCATTTTGTACACTTGTGTGTTGCTGCACAACAGAGGTAAATCCGCCTCTTAGATTTCTGCGCAATACATCGTACAAATGGGGATCAGAAATAGAGTCCAAGACAACTTGGACTCTTAAACAAGAAAGCAGTCCCATGCAAAACTAGATAACGAGACATAGTGTGTAATGTCTAACTTGTACAGCTCAAGCATGGTCTTGCGCCATACAGTAAACACATCACACAATAGTCCAGTATCCTACTTTCAAATAGACCTTCAAATAATCCCCAATGGTCTTGCATTCCGCTAATCTGAAGACTTCTTTAGCCTGTGTATAATCGCTCTCGCTTATGGCCTCGTGTTTTAAACTATTGAAAAAGGCTTCGGGAGGAGGAAGAGCCGGTTCATTTAATTTCTCCAGAGATGAAATGTAGTCATAAGCAGAAGACCTGTTTGCCTGTCTTTAATAAATGGTGGGCAGCTGCAGGGACGTCATCTAGCATAACTGAGGTGTAAGTGGTAGGGTTTACCTTCCTTGATATGTTCTTTAGCTAGTTTTTCAAGCCCACCATTTAGTAAAGCCAGACTATCCATAAACCGAAGTTTACCGATATCTACTTTCATGAACTTAAATCCATCTTTGGAGGCAATGTCAATTTCACGGTTAGGGACGTTAGACAATTCATTTAAAATTACCCCGAAGGTCATAAGCCTGCATTGTGAGAGAATGTATATAAATATTTATAGAATTTCTACACAGCATGTTGCACCTTTGGCAATAGGCAGCTAGATAATTATTAAATTCAATAGCATGATTATGATGACGGTGCTTGTCTTTATCAGATTTAAATGGACTATAACACATTTCACATGTGGTCTGCCGTCTATAGGCTTGCCAATGTTCACGTGTCATAGATATTTTGTATTTAGGCATGGCAGATTTGATTCTCTTCCATGCTTTCTCCAAAGTATCTATGAAATGATTCACAGGGTCATCCCCCATATACGTTAATTTCTCCTACAACCTCCAATTCCCTGTTCGATGATGATAAAAGCATACGCCACAGGCTTTGTGACGCTTCTCGATCATACCTTGGGGATTGGAGGGGTCCAACAAGCACTCGAAATCATAATATGCTGTGTGAGAAGGTCCATAAGCACGACCGTAATTTTGGAACTTTGATTTTATGACCTTCAGGGTAAAATTTCAATGTTTGTTTAACTTCACATGACTCTTCATGATCCCGCATAGCATCAGGTGACAAATGAATTAAACACGAATGGCAAAAATATGATTGCCTGGTGCTCTATTTGGATTGCCGCGCATGTTGCGGACATACTGATTGAAATCTTTAATGAGTACAAGATGCTGATCCTCTAGCATGAGCAAAGGTACTTTAGGAGCAGAATGTTCCCTGCCTTTTCTAGCTAAGCTAATGTAGTACCTATTATCTTCACGTGTAAGCACATAGATAAATATACTTAATTTATTTATATTTTCTATTTTATTTATATTATCGTACGTTATGGGTATTTCTATATCCTCACTCCAACGGACAAATCTAAGACACCACCTGGCTGACTTGGAACATCTGCGGATATTATCTAATGTCATCCCCTGAGCTAGACATATGTATGCGGCCAAACATTGGATCAAACATATATTTTGCTCGCCTTTAGGATTGAAAACATGTCTCGAACCACGCAATCTATCTGGATAAGGCACGTATTCCCCAAGACGGATGGGATGCTGAACAGCTATAGAATTGATATAAAAACCAGAAATGCTCTGTATACCTAGACTCGAACCTTCTGTCTCGGCAAAGAACTCTTCTAACTTATTATCCAATTCAGCAATCCATTGATCTACGACAACACTAGCCTCATGCCTAGATACAGTGCGTTGTTCAGCCCTTATAGGTAACTCTCCCTCAAAATCAGGTTCATTTTCTTGATTAAGCCGTTGTAAATTAAAAGTAAAATCGGGGTATATCAAGAGGGCAGGAGGGAAATTGGGGTGAACGGCATCAAATAAGGATTCTATTTGCTGAATAAAATATTCACGATATATAGTCAAATAATGGGCAGGATCTCCTTGGGCATGATCTGGGATGCTATAAGAATGGCGTATGTACCCCCCATTGAAATTATTGATTACTTCAAGCACTTCAGGTTGAGGAGGAAGCAAAACATCTACCTGCTGTTGCTGTTCCTGTTCCTGAGGTGGTGGTGGTGGAGAATTAGCAATAGGCTGGCTGGCATCCATATCGGAATCCGCTTCCCAAACTAAATGCAGGGAGTCTTCTTCGTCCTCCAGTTGTGAACCTATAAGTAACAAGAATAATGATTTTCAGTCAATAAAATTTTAATATAGGGAGTTTAATAATAATAATGGCATTATTGAAATATGAAAATAATAATTAATGTGGATGTTACTTACGATTAGAACTTTCCCTGTTGTCATTTTCTTCTGGTGTTGGTGAGCGAGCTCGGCTCGTGCTTGGCAGTTCACCACCTCCTCCACGAGGATATTCCTCCTCTACCTCCACTAACTGCTGAGTTGGCGAGCCTAAAATCATATAAATGATCATGTGAATAATAATTGAAGATGATAAGCGAGGTATTTATATAAATATATCTAACAAGAATTGGGAATAGTTTAATATTGCAGAAAAACTATATTTAACTTACTTTTGTATTGGACGTTTTGGTGCGATGATGCATCTGAGTGCTCTGAATCAGAACTTGTATCAGACTTGGAATCGTCTAGATACATGCAAAATGGACATGCATCAGGGTTGCGACCTGTAGATTTTAATTATTCTATATAGTTATGCGTATTTTTTAAGGAATGCTGTATAGCTCTACGACTAATTGTAAATAATAATTCATATATAAATTTTAGCTGCCGCAATTTAATAAAGAATGTATTTTTTGTTCAGAATATTAATATAAATAATATCTGATGCCGCTGTTAAGTCAATTTTTTTTTTCAATAGTAACTATAAATATGCTATAACTCACAACATATCTATGGGAAATTTCTACAGTTGTCATAACCACACTGATACTTACGGATAGAACAAATCACTTTGGAGCACGAGGGACAAATCTTATCAAAATGTCCACGAGGTATTTTAAAGCACTGCTCACAGTAAATAACGCACTGACGCCGAGGATTGGCGGTGAAGGTTATCCTACATTCAGCACATCTCGCCTGGCACAGGTGGAATGGCCCTAGTTTAGGAGCTTTGCAAAGTTCACAAATATACATGGTCGATTTGATAGATACAAGACAGCGAAGTTGGATATTGCACAAGTGCTGGAGCTAGTTCAGAGTGCTAGCACAGGAAGCCTGAGTTGGACTGTCCTTTGGGCTGGGGGGAGGTCCTTATAAGGAAAGCTTGACTGCTGCCAGATGTACGATTCTGCTTAAATTGCAGTACGACATTTGGGTTGCTGTTATACTTTTGTATTTATTACCGAATAATAATTACAGTTGTGGTTGACCAAAATGTAAATTCTTAAACCTCTGATTAGGTTAGGTGGGGATGGATAGTCTAGTCATTTTTTATTAATAACATCAAATACACATGCCAGTAGGACGCCATTGGTTGTCTGGTGACGTCATACATAGTTGACCAGTAAGGTACTGTAATACCTTCACACCTATATGCAAATGACCATCAATACATTATCCCTATACCTGAGGTCGCTTTTCACGATGTCACTAAACAACAACAATAACTGGACTGTAGCATGTATTTGTTTGTTATAAATAATATGATAGGTTAGGTTAGGTTAGGAAGGTTTGATCGGGTTTATGAATAACAGAAAATATAAGCAATGAGCGAAAATACGAGCTATTGTAGCTGAATATCAACTTTGATGAAGCACAGAGTACAGGTGAGGTAATAAGCCAGATTAAGAGTTCACACTTATGTGTGAACCTCCTGGGATCCGCATTTAGCCCGTTGATGCCTCGCGCCACATTAGGGATGATGACGTCACAAAAGGCGGTAACTGCAGAAGGCCTTATTTCAAAATATGAGAGGCTTGCTTTTACTGAATGAGTTTTTTTTATTTTATTTGTTAAATGCTACAGTATGGTGTGGGAGGTATGTTTTGGGCGAATGTGAGATGTGCATAAGGATAGGGTTAATACCGAACTCGCATTGAAATCACCAATGCCCAGGCCTCTATTTTTTAAATATAAACGACTGATAGCAGTTTTATTTTTTTGCTCTATGTATAATAAACGATCCTTCAAGAAAGATTGTCAAAGCTCAAATTACATTCTCTAGAACGACGACGACAAAGAAGAAATAGGGGTGACATGATAGACGTGTGACTGAATGGTCATAGTAAAGGGGAATATTAATGACCCATTATACGTATCAACATGAAACAGAACAGGAATGAATTGGATAAGTTATATATTTAGGAAAAAGACCTGGGTGAATATAGGTAACAGGGGAAGAACTCGAAAAATACACAAATAACTTCTTGCAGTGCTGCTCCCCTTTTGTTTCATGCAATGACCGATGGTTGGAAGTAAATAGGAAATTTAAAATAGACTAGGGTTGATGGTATTTTACATTAGGTTTCAGGGTTACTGTTGTATCACAAAACACACGACTCTTAGACCAGCTTTTTAATCTCCTTGATCGTGCCTGTGCAGGAACGCTCAGTGGCTAGCTGGTGACGTCATTGACCATTGACGATGCCTGTGCATGGGTCAGGCCATGAAAGAAAATTCGAGAAAACCCTGGGGCCATAGACCGGCTATTTAATCCCCTTGAACGGACCTGTGCATGGACCACTGAGGCATCGAAAAAAAAAAACACGGGCCATAGACCGGCTTGGGAAAAAAAAGTTCGTAAAACCCAGGGGCCATAGACCGGCTATTTAATCCCCTTGAACGTACCTGTGCTTGGACCACTGAGGCATCGAAAAAAAACACGGGCCATAGACCGGCTTGGGAATAAAGCAAAATAGCCGGTCTATGGCCCGGTTTACACTACTACCGACAACGACAACATCGTAATAAATCGTGCTAAGACATATTACTTCCAACATCTTAAGGCGATCCTTTCAAAAAACATCTTAATTAAGAATGCACTTCCTTCAGTAGTCAAGAGAAACTTTTCAAGTCATATGAAACATTTACTATTTATGTTCTAAATAAATTATTTAAAGATATCTTTCTATAACATATTTAAATGAACATTTCTGTTAAAATTACTAAGACATGTCTTTATGTAGTCACAAACATCTTTAAGTACTATATCAAACTAAACATGTACAACTTTTCATTATATTTCATGATTTTAAGTATTTAATAAACTTATGCTTCATCAAAAATTAATAAAATAACTAACTTTTAGGTAGTATCAGTTTCACCAGTTTCAACAAGACATATAGAGTTAAAACTTGTTAATAACATTTAATATTTCACATCTCTATTATGTCATGTGCCAAAAATACAACATATCTCTCTCTCTCTCTCTCTCTCTCTCTCTCTTGGTAACATATCTGCCATTTTCGTATTCATATAACTTCTATTAAACACTTCCATTAAGTAGTTTTTCTCTGTCATATATATTATTAAGACAAACTTTTACTAAAGACATATTTTATAATATAACTTGTTTATACAAAAAAAATGTAACTTAACTTTATAATATATATATATAAATATATATTATTAAATATGACCGAAAAAGTAAGATTAATAATTCTAACACGAATTTTCTCAATCTTTCGTACATTACGCTTCACTGTTGGAGGTAAATAAAAAATCACTTCTCCAAAATTCATTTTTATTTCTAGTCTGACGCGACACGGGCGCGTTTCGTAAAACTTATTACATTTTCAAAGACTTCACAAATACACAACTGATTAGAACTTACGTCTCTCTGATATTATATCTACATTTGAGTGAGGTGGGAAGGGTGATGTGGCATTAACACAAGACAGAACAGGAGGGGATATTAATAGGGTATTAAAAGTATCAACACAAGACAGAACAGAAACAATGGGTATTGAATAGAAGTGTTTGTAGAAAGCCTATTGGTCCATATTTCTTGATGCTTCTATATTGGAGCGGAGTCTTGAGGTGGGTAGAATATAGTTGTGCAACTATATTCTATACCCACAAGAATATAGTTGTGGGTATATTCTATATTCTATATAGTTTTGCACAACTATATTCTACCCACCTCAAGACTCCGCTCCAATATAGAAGCAACCAACAGGGCAACCTCTGCTGCCTGTAGAAATAGATCCCACCTGCTCATCATGGGCGACTTCAATCACGGAAGGATTGACTGGGAGAACAAGGAACCGCATGGAGGCGAGGATACGTGGAGAGCCAAACTATTGGAGGTGGTGACAAGAAACTTTTTAACCCAGCATGTTGGAGAACCCACAAGGATGAGAGGCAATGATGAACCAGCAAGACTCGACCTAGTCTTCACTCTGAACGACTCCGACATAAGAAAAATCGGTTTTGAAGACCCAGTAAGAATGAGCGACCACAGTGTACTGGTGTTTGAGTACTTGATTGAAGAAGGGTTATTGAACTCGAGGAGGGATACCGAAACCAAAAGGTTAGCATACCGAAAGGGAAACTATGAGGGGATAAGGAAATTTCTAACAGATATAGCATGGGAAACAGAGCTCAGGGGAAAGACGGCCCAAGATATGATGGATTACATCACACAGAAGTGCAACGACGCAGCAAACAAGTTTGTCCCAGTCCAAAAGGAAAACAGAGAAATGAAAATGAGAAACCCATGGTTTAATCAGAGATGTGGGCTAGCTAAGCAGCAAAGTAAATGGGCATGGAGAAACTATAGGAATAACAGGACACTGGAGAGCAGAGAAAGATACCAGAATGCCAGGAATGAATATGTCAGGATGAGAAGAGAGGCAGAAAGACAATACGAAAATGACATCGCAAGCAAGGCAAAGACTCAGCCTAAATTGTTGCATAGCCATATCAGGAGAAAAACAACAGTAAAGGAACAGGTTATGAAATTAAGGATAGGGGCGGAAGGATTCACTACAAATGACAAGGAAGTGTGTGAGGAATTGAATAAGAAATTCCAGGAGGTCTTCACCTTAGAGCAAGGAGAAATTCCAGAGGTAAGCGTGGGAATAGCTAACCAGGAACCACTGGAAGAGTTTGAGATTACCAGCGGGGAAGTAAGGAAGTGTTTACTAGAATTGGATGTGACAAAGGCTATAGGCCCAGATGGAATCTCCCCTTGGGTTCTAAAGGAAGGAGCAGGAGAACTGTGCCTACCACTCTCCATAGTGTATAACAAATCACTGGCAACAGGGGAACTGCCAGATATTTGGAAAGCAGCTAACGTAGTCTCGATATACAAGAGGATAGACAGGAGGCACTGAACTACAGGCCTGTGTCCCTAACCTGCATACCATGCAAGCTGATGGAGAAGATTGTGCGAAAAAATCTAGTGGAGCATCTGGAGCGAAGGAACTTTGTAACACAGCATCAACATGGTTTCAGGGATGGCAGGTCCTGCCTCACAGGGTTACTTGAATTCTACGACCAGGCAACAAAAATAAGGCAAGAAAGAGAAGGGTGGGCAGACTGTATATTTTTGGATTGTCAGAAAGCCTTTGATTCCGTGCCACACAAGAGACTAGTGCGAAAGTAGGAGACGCAGGCTGGAGTGAAAGGGAAGGTACTCCGGTGGATAGAGGAGTACCTAAGCAACAGGAGACAATGAGTCTGTGTGAGGGGTGAGGTCTCAGATTAACGAGACGTTACAAGTGGAGTCCCGCAGGGGTCAGTCCTTGGACCTATACTGTTTCTGGTATATGTAAATGATCTCCCAGAGGGTATAGATTCGTTCCTCTCAATGTTTGCCGACGATGCAAAAATTATGAGGAGGATTGAAACAGAGGATGATAGTAGGAGGCTACAAGATGACCTAGATAGACTGAGTGAATGGTCCAACAAATGGCTGTTGAAGTTCAACCCGAGTAAATGCAAAGTAATGAAACTAGGCAGTGGAAACAGGAGGCCAGACACAGGATACAGAATAGGAGATGAAGTACTTAATGAAACAGACAGAGAGAAAGATCTAGGAGTTGATATCACACCAAACCTGTCTCCTGAAGCCCACATAAAGAGAATAACGTCTGCGGCATATGCGAGGCTGGCTAACATCAGAACGGCGTTCAGGAACCTGTGTAAGGAATCATTCAGAATCTTGTACACAACATATGTAAGACCAATCCTGGAGTATGCGACCCCAGCATGGAGCCCGTACCTTGTCAAGCACAAGACGAAGCTGGAAAAAGTCCAAAGGTATGCTACTAGACTAGTCCCAGAACTAAGAGACATGAGTTATGAGGAAAAGCTGTGGGAAATGCACCTTACGACACTGGAAGACAGAAGAGAAAGGGGGGGACATGATCACAACTACAAAATCCTCAGGGGAATCGACCGGGTAAACAAGGATGAACTATTCAACACTAGAGGGATGTGAACAAAGGGACACAGTTGGAAGCTGAGTACCCAAATGAGCAACAGAGACATTAGAATAACTTTTTCAGTGTCAGAGTAGTTAGTAGATGGAATGCACTAGGAAGTGATGTGGTGGAGGCTGACTCCATACACAGTTTCAAATGTAGATATGATAGAGCCCAGTAGGCTCAGGAATCTGTACACCAGTTGATTGACGGTTAAGAGGCGGGAACCAAAGAGCCAGAGCTCAACCCCCGCAAGCACAATTAGGTGAGTACACACACACAAGCCACACAAACCCACAACCACAAACCGGAGCATGCAGGAACCAGGAAACAAACCTGCCCCACCCACACACACACCCGACCCGCACCCCACAACCATGCACACAAATGGAAACAACCCACAATACACAAAGGAATCATGAGCGAGGAATACATTTCTCAGAGACAAGAATATATTTCTCAGGGAACGAATCCCAAGGATACCTTCGCTTATAGGCCACCCAAATCAAATACTCCATGTCGGTGGGGGGACGATCCCCCTGCCGCCGTGGGCCCAGCATAAACTCGGGAACCTCTAGATCAGGCGGAAACGGCCACTCCTGAAGCTCACCGACGCAAGTCGCATAACGAGGCTGGGGAGCGCAAGCCTCCTACCTGCTACCTCCTTTGAGGTAGCAGGTGACACCGATGAAGTGTACATGGGCTGCCGAGACGGCCGCGTCGCCGTACGCACAGGAGCAGGGGACAATCAACGAGATGGTAACGCCTCCACCGAGATCGCAGGAGACACTGAAGAGATGGCCGGAGACGGAATAGGCGTCGAGACCGCAGTCGATGAAACAGGGACCGAGGAAGGGGTTACAGAACCTCCAGAGCAAGCAGTCTTTTTCAACACCATCACCAGGCCACCCCGCTCACCGCGAACCTCAGCAGGGGGAACTACCCCCCACGAAGTAACGGAGCCATCCGAGGCAGGCGACACACCCGAAGCAAGAACCGCAGACACCATATCTGAACTGGAGGCCGAAACACCGGCACTGGCATCCTCAGGCAAATGCACCTCCGCCGTCACCATAGTTTGCCACGCAACCGGAGCCACCCCTCCGTCGCCGGCAGATCCACAAGCGTCGAAATCGCCAACGTCAGCCCACACTGAAGACGAACGCCGGGAACGCTTAGGCTCTGGCCGCACATCATCAGACCCGGAGGCTGACTCAGAGACACGCACAACACAAGCTGGGCGAACCGATGCACGTCGCAGAACGGCAGCATCCTCAACCACATGGAGCACCAGGCCAGGCACAGGAGGAATCGCCGGATCCCCCCCATCACCCAGCACAGCCGGAACAGATGGCGAGGGTGCAGGGACAGGGTCAGACGCAGCAGAGGACGAACTGGAAGATGGGGAAATCGAGCAGAAGGCAGTCTGAAGAACCCCCGGGACACTAGTCGGAGCAGGACGATCACCATGCGACGACACAACCTCTTGAGGAGAGGCGACAACAACAGGGGGCGCACCAGGTGGCGCAACAGGCAACACGGGGGTCACATCCGCGGCTGAAGAGACGTCCACATCCACCGAATCCTCCTCCACAGGAAGCGACGGAAAATCCTCCTCACTGAAGAGGTTCACGGGTGCAACGGCAGGCGCAGAACAGCCAGCAGCCTGATGGCCCAAGAGGCCACAACGATAACACGTCCAAGGGTGGCGGGCGTAAAACACCCGAACGTTGTAACCCAGAAGATGCACAGAGGACGGAATATCTTGCCGGAGCCTCATGCCCAGGGTGCGAATGTTAGTCCTCGCACCCTTAAGTGGACTGGAAGACATCACGTTCACCCGCACACTAACCACTGCGCCAAACCGGCCGAAGTACCGCCGAAGCAGACCCTCTGGAAACTCCAATGGAGCCCCATGCACACTGACGTAAGTGAGGGCACCACTCCGATCAGAGAATGACACAGTGCCCCCACCATCCGGCAGGGGTAATGTCCGCCCCTCGTATCGACGGAGAAAGTCACGATACGCGAATTCCTGTGTGAACTTCAATATCGCTCGACGTGCCGTCACCAGCTCGACTCCATAAATGTTGATCACAGGGATATGCAGCAACTCGCACACCAGCGCTATCTCTGGGTACCCAGCCCGGCCTGAAAATTCGAAGCCCACAGACTGAGCCCGCAGTACAGGGGGGAGGGGGACCCCCATCGTGAACACCACGTCAGCACAGGCAGGCAGAGACACACCCGCCCTCAACCGGCCAAATTGGTAAACAACACCGCTGGAGCGCCGAGGCAACACGTCTGTCCCCTACCGAAGCTAGGGCCAGACCACCCCTGTAAATGGTTGTTTGTGACCCCAATCAGCATGTGGCTGAAGTCCTCTGTCGGCGAGTTGCTGGAAAGCGATAGTAAGGTATAGGCACCTCATGATACTGTTGACCAGACCACACCCTAGAAGGTGAAGGGACAACGACGTTTCGGTCTGTCCTAGACCATTCTCAAATCACAATTGAATTGTGAATGGTCCAGGACGGACCAAAACTTCGTCGTACCTTCACCTTCTAGTGTGTGGTCTTGTCAACATACTCCAGCCACGTTATTGTGACTCATCGCCTGCTCGTGATACTGTGTCGGTGGGCTGGCCTATGTAAAAGGTGAACTCGCCAGTGTTTTTCAAGACGAGTGGATAAGATTTTGAATTGTGGAAACGCTGGGGTAGGTGAACACTGCACGTGTGCGCTTTTGGTGTCCTGTGCGAAAGTGATACTTCTGTAAATAAGTGTAGTAATAATCTATTTATTATATTTTAACGTTGAGAGTGAAAATATATTGGTGAAGGGAATAGTGTCTCGTTTATCCCTCCCCCTTATTCCTTATTGCACTATATAGCCAATTCTAGAAAACGTACTACCAACTTAGGGTCGGATATACTAAACAAGGTTAATCCATCAAGAACCCAGTTACTGGTCCTAAGTGGCCGTAACAGGTACTTACTACTTCTTCACTGACCAGTCCCATTCACACACACACTCATACGAACCCACTACTTGCTGCTGCTGTAGGTGGTGGAGTGGGCGTTTCCCACTCCGTACACGTGGTCGACTGGACTATGGGGGGGGGGGGGTGGTGCGGTGTCCCAACACAAGGACTAGGGTGGCGGTGGGAAGTACTCTCTTCGCGGCCTAGGGTAGGCACGAGTCAGGCGAGACACGGAGGCGGCTGGTACCCACACACAGCGAGATGGTACCACACCCTCAGCACGGTGCGGTACGGCACGGTACGGCACGGTACGGCGCGGCACGTGAAAATAATAGTCCCTCACTGTTCACTGGTAATTCTGCAGAATTACGGATTCAAGGTTTCCAACACAACACTGAAACCTTCACAAGTTCGTCTCTCCCAGGTACCTGGTAACTAAGGCACTATAGACGACGGATGTCACTACCACACGTAGATAAACACAGCCTCCACAGTCCACTTTCTCTGGGTGGTCCCACAATCGTGCCAGATGGGTGACAATCCCTTTAAGTTCACACTCGTTAGCTTTATCGCCGTTTTCCCACCCTTCCACGATACCGGATTCTTACTCCCACGGTCCCGGGATGATGGCTTGATGATCGAGAGTGACTTTTGTGACGTTGCAGGCGGTCTTTCCGGTGCTTGGCCTTAGCACAGAAACAACATGGCCTTCTACAGTAACGTACACCTCTAAGAATGGGGTTTAGCACCAAGAGAGGGCCACACGATCGAGCGTGTACCCTCCACCAATCACAGCAAAGCATCTCAGAGGCCCAGGGGCTTCAGCGAATCACACTCTTCCGAGATGATGTTCTGCCCCCTTGCACGAGGGAGTCACGTGAGAGGGGGAGGGTCAGCCTACAACCGTTAACCCCCCAAATCCCTTCTCTCCACTTGAACTTGTACAAAAATTCCCCAGAAATCATCTCCCTGGTTATCTTGAGATGATTTGATTTTCGATTTGATTTTTTCCCTGCTATAACTTTCTTCACAGACTTGATACAGCAACCACAGTAGCCTTACTGACTAGCACTCCTCGAGCGCTCCCTGTAGACACCCCACACGGCAATGTGAGAGTTGTATTTCGTTATCTGGTGCTACGGTGCACACACACCTGTGTACACACACTGTGCACCCATTTCGGTGCACAAGGGAGCTGGAAAAAATCATCTCCTGACAAAGATATAACAAACATTTTTACATTTTGTTTCAAAATATACAGAGAATAAGTAAGAGCATGTGAAGAAAAGGGAGAACATGAATTGAAGTGATTGAGAACATAAAAAACATGCTGTGAACATCCAGAGAACAAGACAAGAAAAAATGTAACTGAAACAATTGTATATTTGGTAAAAAGAAATACAAAGAACGTGTAAGAGCATGCAGAGAACACAGAGAACCTGTGGAGAACATTGAGAACATGTGGAGAACATTGAGAACATGTGGAGAACATGCCTTTAGTATTTCTACCCCCTAGGCCTCTGAGCAAAAATGCAAAAAGGGCTTATTGAATAATTTATTATTATTATTACTTGTGGTAAATATCTCTAAAATTAAGTGAAAGACGAAGGAAGTGAGGGATGAGATGCAGGGAAAGTAGGGAGGGTGTGAGGGGAGAGATAGGGACACAGGAAGGGGAGAGAAGGGGGGGGGGGAGGTAGCGAGAGTGGAGGGAGGTGAATGATAATTATTTCATTTGGTGCGTGCTGTCAATTAACACAATGATAAGCCCGTTATGGGCAGATAAAAGCCTCCTGACACTAATCCTACATGAGCACGTATTTACATACATGTGCACACCCGCTGATAAACTGTATTGAGAGTACGAATATAACTCATGTTAAGCTACATTGATACGTATGTGAACTTTAATCTGGGAAACAGGTTTACTTTGATAAATGTCACAGTTGAGAGGCGGAGGACAAGAGCCAGAGTTCAGTAACTATCTCATTTGATCTTAATGCGTCTGAAATAAGTATATATGAAATCTTAAGGGAATTGAACAGATAGTAGCAAAAAATACGTGAGCAAATTAAGACAGAGGACAGGAGCTGAAACTCGATAACTGTCTTGATCTAATTTACTATATCTGAAATAAGACAGTTTTCAATTTCAGGAACGCCAAGTTAACAGTAACTAAATTACAAGAATGAATTAAGGTGGAGGACATGAGCTGAAACTTTGTTTTCTTTTCCTACTAAGTCTAAAATACACCTATATAAATATCGCTGGAATTGAACTGTTAATAACGAAAATAAAAAAGTGAACTAAGGCAGAGGACAAGAGCTGAAACTCGGTAAATCTATTTTCTTTTCTTTAATGCAAGAAAACCTTGACTTCTATTTTCCAGACAGTGAGAATGACCAGCTGACCTCAAACATGTGGATGCTTAATCCCTTCACAGATGAAGGAACTGATCATTGTGATGCTCTTTTGGAGCTTCGAGCGGATTATTCACAAAAAGCAGACAGACATTTTCAAGACATTTAGCCATCTCATGGATTTCTAGGTTACCCTGCTTGATATTCCAGAGTACAAGGATCTAGCTGAGCAGGCAATAGCCATATTTGTACAGATGCTAACATCATATTTGTGTGAGCAAAGGTTCTCTAGTTTAGTTTAGGTGAAGACAAAGAAAAGGAATGCAATCCTGAACTTGAATCCTCTCATGCGAGTAGCACTTGAAAATCATCTGATACCTCGATTCAACCTAATAGCAGACAAAGTGCAACAGCAGCCAAGCCACTGATTTTTTTAAAGGATATCTATTTGTTTTATTTATTGATACCGTACCAAATATAGCAAACATTGTCTGCAATTTTACTTTAGTGAGGGAAAATGCGTCTAAATGGCATACTTAATGTTACCTAGTGTATTTTGAGCCTCTTAGTTTGAGATGAGGTGTGTATATATATAGATGAATATGTAAAAGTTAAATAAAAAATAAGAGAAACTACTTTTTTCTGTTTACATATTCATAGAAATGAGATGTGAAACATAGATTTTATATATTAAAAACATAATATTTTTAATGAGACTTTTTCGGGGTGGGGAGGTTGACAGCTCTTACTTAATCACCACTAGGGGTGGACGACATTAAAAAAGGTTGAAGACCACTGGTCTAAAGGAATTCTCATGGGAAAAATATGCACGCTAAACTGTACTCATTTAAGAGTAAAGTTAAGGTCTGAGGATGTTCATTTTCTGAGGATATGTTAATTTGAGGTGTGTAAAGTTATTATTAATGTCAGATGTTAGTTCTTGGACCCGCCTTTTAACGTTTATAGATGTAGATTCACTACTATTAATTCAATTCGTATTAGATTTAAAACATACATATTTCGGATGTAGCAAAGAAAATATAGCTAGTTGCCGAGCTCTGGCTCCTATCCTCCGCCTTAGCTGTTTCTTGTAACTCATTATTAACAGTTCATTTTTCTCAAAGAACTAAACGACATTATTTCAGACACTTAAAGTAAGGTGTTTGATAACTAAGTGTGACATGTGTACCTCCAGTTTCTGCTCCGTTGCCTGCATACCATGTTCCCTGCCACATTCTCTTATAAATGAGTCAAATAATTCAAAATCAGAAAAGCACCTCTTTTCTACATTGCTTTTAAAATTTTTCACCTTCAGTTTAAATGCATTTATTTTCCCTATACTTGTAAAAATATCCCCCACCTTTGCCTTGCTGACTGATGTTTAGTTTGTTCAGATGATCGAAGATTGAAACCATGTAAGACAATTTTGCCAGCCAGAGCACATCCTGACATTTAACTGACATGGGGTTTGCTTCCTCAGTAAAGAAAACACAGAGCTGCTCTCTCAATGCTAACACTCGATTAAGAACCTTACCCCGAGATAGCCAACGTACTTCAGTATGAAGGAGGAGTTTCGTGAAATTAGCTTCCATATCCTTACACAACTCACGAAACATTCTAATCTTTTTTGCATGTGTACAGATAAGATTAATCATTCTGACAACATCAGCAAGTAGAAGCTCAAATTCACTTTTCTCCTTAGCATTTCTTGTTTCATTCAGTCGCTTTGCCACTAACACTTCCCTGTGAATCACGCAGTGAATTGCGATACAATTTGGTGAGACCGCTTGGATTTTCTTTACAAAGCCATTGATTGCACTGACCATAGCTTTTGCACCATCAGTAGTAACAGACTTGCATTTGGGCCAATGCCCTCTTCAATAATGAAATCATAAAGTTTCTGAAAAATGTAATGTGCTGTTGTATTTACGCCCAGTTGGAGGCAGGTCAAATAATGTTCAATAATGGTTTTCTCTTTCAAGTCTGGAAACCGACAGTAAACAATCAGCTGTGCTTCTCCTCCTATGTCTGTGGTTTCATCCAGTTGAATGGCAAACGAAGCGGCTAGATGCAATTTTTTAACAAGCTGTTCCTTCAGGTCATCTGCTAACATCACAGACCGATGACTTATTGTAGAATCTGACAACGGAATCTGCTTCACTTTCTTCACTGCATCTTCCCTCCATGTATAAGGTCAGCTGCTACTTCAAGACACGGCAGTACAACATTTTCAAGTTCAGTGAATGACTTTTTTTTCTGAAGAACGATGTGTATCATCTTAATTAATTTTAAAAGAAGCAGGAATAAGTGCTTTCATGTCAGAGGGCTTAACTTGATTTTTAAAGATCGACTGTTGCTTCAAGTATGCTTCCAAAGTTGCCTCCAGAAATAGCTTTGATTTGTTTTAGTGTTAAGGGTGCTTCATCTTTAAATGCCATGCAAGTTTTGAAGGAACAACATTTTCATTACTGTACGTGGCATTACAAAAGAAGCACTTGCCTGGTGGGAAGGGATTTTAAGCTTTATGTACTGGCCGGAAGAATCCAAATACAATGTGCTCATCTTTCCACCATTTTTGTTTCTTTTTATGTGATGAAGATGCATCCTTTGCCATCTATCTTTTTAAAGAACTTGTAAATTGACCTGGCCTGCAAAAGTTGAGCAATAATATTGAAATCTGGAAAATAAATAAGGATGAGTTAGATTTTTTTGTTATAATAATGCATATTAATTTAAATATAAAATCTTAAACCAAAGTAATCAAAATGGGAACGACACAGTACTAAGACAAAATAACTAATCAAAACTAATGTGGCAATAATACTTGATTTAAATAAAATTTTGAAATATAATAACAAAACCAATTAGTTCCCCTAAGACTGTATTAAAGGCAAGTTGTAATAATAATAATAATTATTATTATTACCTACACACAGTAGTCACAAAAGGTGCAGGCTCACTGCCCAACGTGAAGTGAACAAGTGGAGTTACACTGTGGTAATAACTGATATACCAGTCACCACTCCCCGAGTCCACAGTTGACAGTGTTGCCAATTCAGCCAATTGAAAGCGGGAACTCAGCCGCGTGATTCGTGACAACCAATGGCGAAACAGTCCCTCGCGTGGTTGTACTATCGGGGTCTTGCGAGTAGGCGAGGTGGCAACTTCGATGTTACAATAGGTAAATATATATTTGTAGTATGTATTTTAGGAAATATAGAAGAGAGGGAAAGAGAGTCTCTTGTATATTATACATACACGTGCAGGTGAGGATCTCGTTCACCCAGTAGTCCACCCCTAGACAGCTGTCCACCCGTCACTTAATCTCGTCCACTATAAGGTGGACTGTCCACCCAGGTTGAATAGCACTGCTTTAGACCACAGTAAGAATTTTTCTCCATATGAGTTCTTAAGGCCACAGCGAGGACTTTTTCTCCATAACAATTCCTTAAGATCGCAACGGGAACATTTCAACAAAACAATTCCTAAAGACCAGACCGAAGAATTTTATTCATAAGAATGCTTTAAAACCTCAGAGACTATATTTTCTCTAAGATTTCCTTAATTTAAGACTGCATGAGGAATTGGAACTCTGCCAAAGTTCACCCTAAAACAAGGTACCACTTAGCAACAAATTTTCTAGGTACGACCCTCCACAAATAAAAGGGTACAACTTAAGAGACAAATTTTTCAAAAAAAAAAAATTGCCACTAAGCTGTGGTTCCATCTGCTCACTTCCATCACCCCGCTTAAGACACCACCACTTCAACTACCACGCCAGAGCCAACACGACTCCCACCACCCTGCCTAAGTCACCAAAACTTACACCACCACACTTAAGCCACTAAAAATTCCACCATCCAGCCTATGCCACCTGTTAGAGCCTCACTTAGCCAGTAACCAGCTTCTTTATTTCAATCAGTATGTATGGGGTCCTTAGTGCCCCTTTTTCAATGATCCTACCTCAAGTCAATTATACTTCCTATAATATTCCTATATATATATATATATATATATATATATATATATATATATATATATATATATATATATATATATATATATATACATATGTACATATTACACTGCGAGTGTCATTTTTGCACAGGACACCAATTCAATAAATTCTGCAGTCTTCTATTCCGGTTGAGTCCACTTCATCTTCTTATATACATCGTCCATATCATACAGTCTTCACACCAGGGAGTTCACCCTTCTCAATACAACATGGGCCAGTCCTACTGTCGGAAATTCGACACACACACACACACACACACACACACACACACACACACACTTCACACACACACACACACACACACACACACACACACACACACACACACACACACACACACACACACACACACACACACACACACACACACACACACACTTCACACACACACACACACACACTTCACACACACACACAATAACACAAGTTACCCCAATAAAGAAGAAGAGTGGGTTATTCTGTGACGTCATACAACAAGACGTATATTTATATATCTCATCACTTTTTTAAACAACAGTCTAGTGTTTAAACTTAATTAAAAAGTGTTCACTAGGACTGAATATAATTAAATACAACAGGAATATAGCTTAACTCTCTATTCCTTAATCATAAAAAGAAACACCAAATATTTTAGGACGTCTCCCCTAGGGCGTCGGCACATACGCCAAGACAGAATCATAACAAAACAACACGCTGTAGAGGTGGCTCCTTCCATACGAGCTGGTATAACTCGATAGACACCCAGATTACGTGTCAACAAGCGAGCAACAACCACAACAGCACCTCTAAAACCACAGGAACACCAATATCTGTCTTACCAAGCATTTTGTGTATATTTGGCCATTTATAACATAAATAGGTAAGGCAGATAAACTGTGGGATTAAAATCCCTAACACGTACGTACTCTACGTAATACATCCCTCTTATTACAAGTCATTCCTGTACCTTAATATGTTAATGTGCTTTTACTACTGTTAAACATCCCAAACAGATGATTGTGAGGGAAGTTACTGAAGCAGACAGTTGGCTCCCAACATAACAGTGTTTTACTCTGTTGTACACCAACCTTGCAGGCCTCCAGATAGCCGCCATTACGTGGTATTCTGAGGCCACATCCTAATCTGAAGATACAATTACACATCCTTAGCAGGCCACAACTACAGTATCAGATAAGGTCCTCTTGTGTTTAATACTGTAGATAGAGTAGTATGCATAATTAAATTAACTATAAGTATATCAGTAGATTAGACCACCATATGTAGTATGATTTATGATTTATATATTAATTAAAGACTAGGTAAACAATTTGTGGTTTATGAAGGATCCACTTCAAAGTGGTTTAAGCTACAAACTGTCCCCCCCCCCCTTAACTGTGGGTGATATGTTCTAGCAGCTGAATTAGAATACAGTCCACTAACTAAGAACTAACTAAGAACTCAGAAGAAAAATAATATAATATTGAAGTCGACTGAAAAATAAATTAAAGTAAATATTTGAATAAAAAAGAGAATAAAAGAATTAAAGCCTGTTAGGATTTTCCCACATAAGTAATGGTCCTCAACGAACTGGATAGAATATAACCATTAGTGCAATATTTCCATTTACATTAATTATAGCAGGAAGACATTGCTATTTAATTTTCTTGCCTAACTTTTTCAATCTCTGCTAACAGTGAACAGAACTTACAACAAGCACTATTATTGTTCCGAGGCCTGAACCAAAAGAACAATTGTGCTTTTTCATTACAAGAGGTTGATAAGAGGATAATTTACCCATAATTGTATATGATTTTAATAATTTTAGGTGTTTACATAATAATGCACCATAACAATTACTGCATGTCATTATTTACAATCAATTCTTGCACAAGGGTAGGACACATTTTAGGCTGGTGTTGTACAGCAACATAGTCTAATTTATTGTGCTAACCTGGTGTAAGGGTAAGAATTTACACTTGTCTAGAGTTGAACATATATTACAACCTAGCAAGCACATATTTTTATGCAGTTTCTCTTGACAACCCGAGTTGTGTTGTCTACATAATATTACCATAACTATAGTAATAATTTAACTATAAGCATTTCACCTTTGAGTGTTAATTTGTGTCTCTGTACCAACTAAGAGTGATAATTGAGGAGCTAACTTGAGGTAACACCAGCAGACACAAGGTTACCACTCAAATTATAGTGTATATGATTATATAGTGTATATTTTTGAATGATAATCAGCTCTAGTTTGGAAACTAGTAGCTCTACTAGCTCAAGTGCTAGTAACAGTCGAAATCAAAGTCCAACAATGCTTAGCACTGGTACAATTGCAACATGGCTAGCAAATACAGCCATTATGTCTATTACAAAAAATGTAAAAGCTACCCTCACAGGTATGAAGGGTCATTTAACCCAACAGATCAAAAAACGCGATGATTTATGTAATCAAACTCCAGTTGATTATGTAGAACTGGAATGCGATCATAAGGTTGCAGAGAGCAAATTTGAGCATGTACAAAACCAGATCCTGAAATATCAGGATGTACTTGCTGCTACCAACATAGATGAAGAAGCAATGGAAGCTGTTGTACAAGAAAATGCGATTGTGAAGATGCAATACAAAAAAGTTACAACTCTTTGACATGTTAATAACCATACACAAGGCCACAACAAACATTACAGCCACACCTTCCCAAAACTCGACACAACCAGAAGTCAAATTACCATCACTAAGTCTCCCAACGTTCTCTGGTACAGAGGACGAGAGTTGGGATAACTTTTGGAACAAATCTGTCGATTCAGTGGATTCTAATGCCACTATAGTCAAGATCACGAAATTTACATATTTGCAGGATGTTTTAACCCTCAAACCGCTAGGGGCCCATGGAATTCATACCCACAGGAGCAACAAAAATAAAAATCCAAAAAATTCGTTCGTCGTATAGAAGTGTTCATTTTTTGTTCCCTGATCACGGAAAAAATAACACAAAAATCGTAGATGGCATTTTTTAGCCGCAATAGGGTAGATAAGTGTGTGGCAAAAAAGGGGCGTTAGCAGAGCCTTCGCCAGACGAGGTCTACTCCGCCCGAGCTGTCAGACGACAGTTGCCACAAATATATTATTACCTAATTATTTCAATGTCTCTGATTTTTTCTTAGTTTTTTTGCAGTAATATTATTCCATACAGTGAATTGTAGTATATTTATATTATAAAAGTGTGAACCATCGCTGTACTCAAAATTATGGTGTGCATATTAGTGATTCAATTATTATGTTCATAAAACAATAAACAAATAGTTTTGCTGTTGTTACACTATATACACAGGTTATATATAAGTATCTTCATGTTTTGTACACCATAACGAACTAGTAAGTTGGTCTTCTGAGTCAAAAAGCAACGAGGAGTGACCGCCAAACACCAGCGAGCCACTCACTGCCACTCCCTCCCTCAACACCACCTCACTCACCCTCATTCACCTCCCACAATACTGTTTTTGTATTTATTCACTATACACAGACGTTATATATACGTATTTACATGTTTTATTCACCATAACTGTACATTTAAGCTTGTATGGTGAGTAAAGGCACAAAGACGTAGCTACTCACACAGTCAGCTGATCGGCGTCCGCCCTCAAGGCCAGACGCACTAATATTTGTCCTCCAACAATATTGTTTGTGGTGTTATTATGCTATATACACACATTATATATAAGTATCTACCTGTTTTATTCACCATACCTGTACAAATAAGCTGGTATGGTGCCCAGATACCATAGTGGCCATCAGTAAACACCATGCCAAGTCGTGCAGACGACGCTCCTCCCTCACCAAAATGGCGGCTCCCAACCTTCTCCTCTCGCTGTTATCTCACACTATACACACGTTATATATAAGTATCTACATTTGTGTTCACCATAGCGAACCACTAAGCTGGTATGGTGAGTGCAGTCAATAAATGGTGGCCACACACAGTCAGACGACGACGCCACAACCCTCCCTCCCACAGCCTTACTCCTCCCTCCATGGAGCACAGCGCTAAATATCACCACAATCCTGCTATTATCAGAATCCTGGTCAGTGTTATCACAGTCAGGGGGCTTCAGTAATACTATCACTGCTAAATAATAGCAGTATCATTTATATTATGGTATTTGTAGGCGATGCTGTGGTCACAAGCTGAACAGCGGTGCTGTGAGCTCGTGCTGCGTGCGCCAGCCTTGGTGGTTTGCTCAATACTAACGTTGTAAAACCCAAGAATGTTGGCCTGGATTTTTCTTTTAGGTGGTATCTGGCAACTATCGGTCGTGGGTGTACTATAGCTGCCCCTATCCCAGGCGGGGCGTTAAAATTATAGCGCTAGACACGAAATCATATATAAATGATGTACGCGGTTTCGGTTTTGTCACTGATATCATTTATATATAATATGCGCGGTTTGAGGGTTAATGGATGAAGCATTAAAAGTGGTCTGTAATTTAACATTATCAGATGATAGTTATGATAGTGCAGTACAGCTCCTTAAGGAAAACTATGCTAAGCCAGAAAGGGCTATCCGACTGCTAACCCAGAAACTCCTAGATATTCCCCCCCTCCAGATAGATCAACTGACTCACTCCAAGCCTTTAGATTGGAGCTTGAGTCCTTGCTCATAGCGCTTAACAATAAAGTGAATCTGGATGAATCGGACTGGATAATCCATGTCCATATGA
Organism: Procambarus clarkii; assembly: GCF_040958095.1. Classification (NCBI taxonomy): domain Eukaryota; kingdom Metazoa; phylum Arthropoda; class Malacostraca; order Decapoda; family Cambaridae; genus Procambarus; species Procambarus clarkii. The sequence goes on along the minus strand of NC_091164.1, from coordinate 27,679,679 downwards.
GATGCAAATTACACAGTGACGTACTGAGTAATTTGTACCCAGTACGTACCTCTGGGTACCTCTCAGAATATTATGTATTGTCTTACATAACAAATCTTCTCTGACAGTAAAGGAGATAACAGAAGGTTTGAGATCCATCACAGAAAGACAACGAGAAAACACAGATGGAAAAGCGACATCTAAACCTTCTTCTACCACTCATAGTAAACAACAGAGTACAAACAGTACTCCAAATAAATCTAAAACAACTTCTCCTTCCCCAAAGTGGAAACAAGGCAGTGTGGGCACATATGCAGTGGGGCCGTCCAAACCAACAGTTAATGTGTCACCCCAAAACGGTGACTCCCCAAGATGCTGTTAATGTCTAGAGGCCATGTGTGTTCTGTGAAGAACAACATACCATGTACAGCTACAAAGCTTACCCTGATCGTGCTACACGTATAAAACGACTCAAGGAGTTACGTAAATGCACCAGGTGTATAAGGTCACATAATGTCAACACCTGTGCAACTCAAATACGCACCTGCAATAGATGCCATTAGGGTCAACACCATACAGCACTTTGTAGGGACTCAAGTACAAAGTTTCTCAAACCACAAGTGGAGGAAGGAACTTCTACTTCAGTACAGCTTTGTACCATACTACCTGCAATAAGTGTCTTGTCAACAAGGTCTGATCATAAATCAGCTCTACCCACTGCTCAATGATCATTAAAAATGGAAGGTCCAAGGTCATCATATGTGGATTATTTGACCAAGGATCCCAAATGAATTTTATCTCAAAGGACTTGGTAAATGCCTTGAAACTCAAACCTGTACAAGAGACACGAATAGATATAGCAGGATTCGTGATTAACTCAGGGGCCCAAGTCTTCAAAGTAGTACAACCTAAAGTACGTTTAAGCGGTTATATCTGAACGATACAAGCTCTTGTAGTAGATACATTTCCATCAGACCTGTATATGTATGGTCTAGGGACAACAGCCAAATTCATGGAAGAAAAGGGAATCAAATTGGCTGACAAAATCACATCAGATAACCTCTGCAATATTGGAATCCTTATGGGTTCAGATATCTACCATAAGTTTATCAAAAGAAACGATGAAAAACAGGGAATGAACCTGTTACCGTCTGCAGGTGGCTATTTGCTAACAGGCCCAGTATTACGGCTGAAGCAACCCACACCTGTAGACCACCAACATACCAACCCACCTATGGTTGCATGACTAGGAGAACAGTTTCCACCACAATTCAGAGACATGTGCGAGGATGAGCTTGATCCCCCTGTACATAAATTATGGGATCTGGTGACTCTCAGCATTGTCCCTGAACAACCTAGCTCAGATGATGACTGGACTTACAAACAATACCTGGACTCGGTTATCCTACAGAGATAATCAATACTGGGTCAGGTTACCATGAAACCTTAATCATCCTCAGCTACCTATCAACCATTTTATGGCACAAAATCAATTAAAATCACAGGTGTTGCATTTATAAAGACATCCTGAGAACCAGAAATTGTACCATGAAATAATCAAGAAACAACTCGATGACAAATTTATCGAGGTTGTAACAAAGGATAACCCAAAGGAAGGGTTACCTTGATTACAGGATACTACCTGCCAAACCACCCAGTACTGAAAAATTCAGCTACTACCCCCACTACTGATAGTATTTATTTGCAGTGCTAAGACAAAGCAGAATAGTGTTTCCTTAAATGACTGCCTTCAAACTGGCCCTAGCCTGACACAAAGGCTATACGATGTGTTGTTAAAGTTCCGCATCAGGACTTAGGCATACATGGCAGACATCAGTAAAGCCTTCCTTAGGGTAGGTCTCCAAGAAAAAGACCGTAACTACACCAAGTTCCTATGGATCAAGGATCCTAACGATCCAAACAGTGAATTAATCACTTACAGGTTTGCGTCTGTTTTGTTTGGTGCCACATCTTCTCCGTTTCTGCCTCAAGCTACCTTAGAAATGCACTTGAAGAAGTCCAATAGCCTAAATATTACAGAAATTAGCAATAACTTGTATGTGGATAATATCCAAGGAACAACCAGTAGTGAGAATAAACTGCTGAACATATACTACGAGACCAATCGAGAATTAATGGGAGCAAATATGCCTCTCCAGTTGTGGGTCTCTAACAACGGCAAATTAAATCAACTGATCGAAACTGATTTTCCCGACTACCGGGTACCCGAGAAGACAAAAGTACTAGGCATCGAATGGAATACAACAGCAGATCAGTTGAAAATCAAGTCGGTGGAGCCAGATATCACCAACCTAACAATGAGATAATTACTCTTCCAAGTCAGCAAACCCTTCGACCCATTGGGACTATTAAGTCCGATCTTAATTAATGGGAAGTTGATAATGCAAGAATGTTGGCAACGAAAGATAGGCTGGGATGATCTTCTAACACCTACCTTACAAGGAAAGTGGCAGGGGCTAGTGAAAGATTTAAATATCCTAGAGTCTGTCAAGTTTCCTCGGAACAGTGTAAATGAAAAAGAACCAATTAAGCTACATGTATTCTTTGATGCCTCATGAAAGGCTTATGGCACAGTAGCTTACCTGGTCTCAAATGGGCAAGCCAATTTGCTCACATCAAAGGCCAGAGTGGCACTGTTGAAGAAACGATCATTGCCACAATTGGAATTAACAGCCTTACTGTTAGGTACAAGATTAGCTCATTATCTGATCAAGGCCTTAAACAACATCCACTTTGAAGAATTAATGGTATGGTCAGATAATGAGGCAGTGCTACAGTGGGTGAAAAACAATAATAGTAAAATCCTTTCGTGAGTAACCGCGTTAAGGAAATATGAGAGTTGTCGGCAGGGTATAAACTGAGATATGTACCCACCAAAGAGAATCTAGCTGACTGTCTCTCCGAGGCATGACTTTACGGCAGTTAACCGAAGCAGAGATGTGCTTCAATGGACCTCAGTGGCTAGTCAGTGACCAGTGGCCTGAACAAAAGCCACAAGTCATTGTGACCCATGTCACTGTTCCCACTGAGAACCCAGAAGTACCTCGGACTTTGGTAACTAATCCTAATCGGTACACTGAACTGAACAAACTAATAGGTGTCACCCAAGTAATGTTTGTTTTTCTAAAGAAAATAGGACTCGAGCATAAATTCCCTAGTGCCCTAAGGTACTGGGATCAAAAGAGCCCAGATAGACACATTTGGGACAGAATTTGACAATGTCCCTAAGAAGCTACAAAATAATCTAGGTCTGTGGGTAGATACGAACAATTATAACGTAATCAGATGCGGAGGCTACTTACAGCATGCAGACATAAATCTGGAAGCAAAAAATACAATCTTGCTTCCTAGTCACCACATAGTAAGCAATCTGATTGTGTTACACATACACAAATACACACTCTTCATGGTGGGGTATTAGATACTCTCACAGACTTAAGACAACATTACTGGCTACCCCACGGTAGACAGACTGTAAAATCCATAATTAAATCCTGTTATTTGCTGGAGATACGATGCCAGAGTGTGTCCATATCCAGGCCCTCCTCCACTTCCAAAGGAACGAGTTGTACATATCCGTCCCTTTGAGACTACAGGAGTAGATTTCACAGGAGCATTAACACTAACAGGCACCAAGGACAAAAAACCTGTAAAGGCATATATCTGCCTGTTCACTTGTGCCACAACTAGGGCAGTCCATCTAGAATTAACTCCCGATATGAGTGGCGAGGCATTCCCACAGGCTTTCCGCAGGTTTGCTTCACATACCTGTCCTAAGTTAATGATCTCAGACAATGGGTCCAACTTAGTGGGAGGAGAAGCATGTCTGAGGAAAATCTGAACACACCCAAAGGTGCGTACTGCTCTAAATCAACGGCAGTGCCACTGAAAATTTATACCTCCCAGAGCACCATGGCACGGAGGCTTTTATGAACGCATGATTGGTACCGTGAAATGTTTTTTACGGAAAACTCTTCACCGCCAAAAGATTGACCTACAGGAGCTCCAAACCATTGCCATAGAGATAGAAGCACGAGTTAATAACCGACCACTTACCTACCTCTCTGATGATGTTTTGCAGCATGAACCATTAAGTCCAGCTCATCTGTTGTGTGGGAGACCTCTCAGAACCCTAGTGTCCCTTTAGAACGAAGAACTAGAGGATCCTTCATATATCCGAGAGAGTGATTTGGTTCAACGTTTCAAACATCTGTCAGAGGTGATAAGTCTGCAAAATGACGTATGAACTCGAGAATACCTTACTGCACTGAGGGAGTATCATTACAGGGCAAACAACCCCTACAACAGAATTAACTTGAACCCTGGTGACATAGTTCTGGTGGACAGCAATGGGCCACGCTCAGAGTGACCTATAGGCCAAATAGTCTCTCTTAATCCAGACAGCTAGGGCATCTTAAGAATAGTGAAAGTAAAATGCTGAGGCAACACTACTCTCAAAACATTAGAGAAATTAGTTCCTTTAGAAGTGGCAGGAAAAGAAGACGTTCAATGACTTCCAGCACCTGAGGAGCCAGTAAGGGATGTGTGGACTGGCGTCCCGAGTGGACTGCTGCACAATGATACAATCTCAAATTAAAGCAACTCTATAATTCTGAAGGAGATGAATAAAGTGTTTGCAGTCCTTACCGGGACTATGACCAGTGTTCCTCCTTCCCCCGAATTATGTCGGAAATCCGACACACACACACACACATAATAACACAAGTTACCCCCTTAACGAAAAAGAGTGGGTTATTCTCTGACATCATACAAGACGTATATTTATATATCCCATCTCTTTTTTTTAAACAATAGTCTAGTGTTTAAACTTAATAAAATAGTGTACACTAGGACTGAATATAATTAAATACAACAGGAATATAGCTTAACTCTTTATTCCTTAATCATAAATAGAACCAACAAATATTTTTGGACGTCTCCCCTAGGGCGTCGGCACATACGCCAAGACAGAATCATAACAAAATAAGACTCCTGGTTCAACCTTGACATCGAGCGGACGTCTGGATACCTCCTCTGCCTGGGAGCCGCCGGATCACGTCCTGTTTTCGCATTTTGGCTTTGCTACTGCCGTTTGGCATCCCTCTTCAACGGTCCGATTGTACGACGCCTGGCACACATATCGCCTTGGGTCACGGGATTGTTGATAGATTTTTTTTTTGCGTATTCTGATTGGTTCTCCTGGCGGTGTGACGGTGTTTGGGGGCTGGCTTGGCTGAGAGGTGCCGGGGTTTGGCGGGTCTTGGTGGTTTCCTGCTGTGCACTCAGCCGTGATGGGTGGCCGGCTTCTGCTCTGCCGGGGGACACTGGATGACTTTTTGTGTTTTAGTTGGGTGCAGAGTTTTAGTTTTGCTACCTGGTGTTCTCTGTGCGGAGCGGGGCCGGTGCTTGTAACCCTGAGGGACTCATGGGACTCCCCAATCTTCTGCCTGACTGTGCGTTTATTTGCCGTATGGCATATTAGTTTCTAGTGATTGGCGTCACTCATTTCGCGTTTTGGCTTGGGTTTCGCCTTTCCTGGCCTCGCGATTCACCCTTAACGGGTATGTCGGAGCACATCCGATCCCACGATCGTCGTCGCCCCTAAATCAACAACGACAACATGGTGTAGAGGTGGCTCGTTCCATATGAGCTGGTATAACTCAATAGACACCCAGATTATGTGTCAACAAGTGAGCAACAACCACAACAGCACCTCTTCAACAACAGGACCACCAGTATCTGTCTTACCAAGTATTTTGTGTATATTTTGGTATAATAATATTATATTATTATAAATAGGTTAGGCGGTTATACTGTGGGATTAAAATCCCTAACACGTACGAACTCTACATTATACATCCCTCTTATTACAAGTCATTCCTGTACCTTAATATGTTAATGTGCTTTTACTAATGTTAAACATTCCAAACAGGTAATTGTGAGGGAAGTTACTGAAGAAGACAGTTGGCCCCAATACAACAGGGTTTTACCCTGTTGTACACCAACCTTGCAGGCCTCCAGATAGCCGCCATTATGTGGTATTCTGAGGCCACACCCTAATCTGAAGCTACAATTACAGAGCCTTAGCATGCCACAACTACAGTATCAGATAAGGCCCTTTTGTGTTTAATACTGTAGATAGAGTAGTATACATAAACTTTAGTGCACCTGAGTCGTAAATAAACGTAAATAAACTGCAGCATTGTAAATTTACACGCGATTAAAAAATATTTGTATAAAATCCAATTCTTATTCGATCGACTTGGGGATGGTATGAAAATGTTTGCCATTAATTTTCCGTTTTCTCTAATAAGCACATGGCCTATTTGGGAGAACGGCATTGTATTGTAACTTAGTGGAAAGACTATTGTATTGTTGACACGGCGAGTGTAATCGCCCACTTCACACACTCTTGGTGTAGGCCGCGATCATGATTCTACATTTATATGCATATGTCCGTGTAGGTGTAGAAAATGTAATTGCGATCACAGTGATACCAAATTTAACGCTGTAGGACAAGTATGGAGTTGACAACCCTGAAAAGAATAGAAACATTTCGTCGCTGTTTGGAGATTACTTCTTGTGACCGATGTAGTTCTTTAGATTTTTGTGTGATTTAACTCATGCTTTACTGCCATATACATATGTTCTTATAGATCATTCTATTGCGAACACATTGGTACAAAAATGAAATCTATACATTGAAAATTAAGGTCAGGACAACGAAAAGATTATGCACTTTTCAGTGTTGCCACTCGGTCACCCGAAAACGGGGATTTCACCTGAGAGTACGTCCAGTCCATTTCGTGGAGGGCGTATTAAATTAACTGTAAGTATATCAGTAGATTAGAGCACCATATGTGGCATGACTTATAATTTATATATTAAAGACTAGGTAAACAATTTGTGGTTTATGAAGGATCCACTTCAAAGTGGTTTAAGCTACAAATTGTCCCCCCCCCCCAACTGTGTGTGATAAGTTTTAGCAGCTGAATCAGAATACAGTCCACTAACTAAGAACTCAGAAGAAAAATAATATTCTATTAAAGTCAACTGAAAATTAAATTAAAGTAAATATCTGAATAAAAACTAGAATAAAAGAATTAAAGCCTGCTAGGATTTTCCCACACCTACACTGCATCATCATAGTGTCCAAAACCCCACTGCTCGCCAGCAACACGTACAAGAGTCTCTACAACACCTTGGCAGATGTCTCTAAAAACATGCTAGCAGAACTCCTCACAGGCTTACAACATGCCTTAACAAATAACCAGTACTGTCATCTCGTAACTCCACTTGGCCTCTCCAGAATATGTATCCTGGGTACATAGACCAACCAATACCACTTCACAAATATAATAGACAATGCACTGTCTCTACTACACGGTCACTTGTTCTCACTGGAATAAGTCGTGAGTTCTGGACTGTCCTGGGTGAACTGACTTCTGGAGCCCAAGATACCCTCCTCAACACTTCTGCAGACATAAAATCATTAGCAAGACAGTAAGTATACAAGAATAATATATGAAACTGCCTTTCACCGGAGGAACATAAAATACGATAGGGTGCATGCAATAGATGATGTTGATACCATCACTTCCCTCACTAGCGGGCATTGTCATCGACCCATCTCCTATATGAACTATAATCAGGAACATTCCACAGATGGTGCTAACCTTGCCAAAACTCGACCAATATATCGCATTGCTATTGTCACACCTAAAAGAATCGAGGTTGGAGAGCAGGTCCACAGATGGCATTGATATCGCCACAGCTCACTCCACAGACGGTGTTAATATCATCACACCTCTCCTCCAAAAAGAATTAGTTTTGGTTTCAAAACAATATATAAAAAATTAACATTTTAGATGCGTGACAAGGCTTCTCTTACTATATTTTCTACTCCTGTATTGTGTTATATATGAAGGGAGTACTGCTGGAGGTATAGGCTTCATCGTGTTAGTCTCAGATTCTTCTGCCAGAACTGTGCTAGAAATTTTAGAGGAATATGGTAAGATCTGACCCAAATTGATGACCATTACTTGTTAAATAGACATCAAAATGCTGCACAGCGCTCACCATAGCCAATGTTACTTTCTCTATTGTGTAATAATTCCGTTGCCAATCACTTAAGTTCTTGGAATAATATGCTACAAGCTGTTCTATTCCTTTAGCATTATTTTGTGAAAACACTGCCCCTAGGTAATAGTCTGAAGCATCGACTGTTAAAATTAATATGTTATTGAAATTAGGGGACATGAGAATGGGAGATAAAATCCAAATGGCTTTCAGGCTCTAAAACGCTAACTGACAATTCTTGTTCCACATGAACTTTGTGTCCTTCTTCAGGAGATTTGTCTTTTGTCGAGAAGTTTGGAACGAACGTACGGTAAATCCCGGCCATACTCAGGAAATGCAGAACCTCCTAATTTGTTGATGGGGTCAGGTATTGAACGACGGCTTCTACGTTGCTGTTCTTAGGGGTGATCCATCCTCCACAAGCCATATGTCTTAAAAAGACAACAGAAGTCTTAACAAATTCAGATTTATGCAAATTGACTACCAACTGTGCTTGTTGAATAGCCAAATAGAATGCTTCTAGATGTTGTAAATGTTCTTCCCAATTAGAGTCGTAGATCAATACATCTTCAGTGTAGACCATCTCATTCTCTACATCACGTAGTACCAAACTCATCAATCGCTGAAATGTAGAAGCGTCATTTTTCATTTGAAAAGACCATCTAAGTCACAAAAGCAGAAATAGGTTAGGCACGCTCTCTCAGAGGTACCTGCCAATAGCCCTTGAAGAGATCGAACTTCGTGAGGTAGGTGGCCCTACCGATGGCATCAATACATGCTTCTACCCTGGGAAGGGAATGTGTATCAGCTACTGTGACCATGTTAACTTGTCCTCTGAATAGACAGTACGTTTTAATACTAAATGCAATAAGTACAATCCTGACTATCGGCATAGAACATTAATACAGGGATACCTCGGTTTACAAATTTAATCCATTCCTGGAGACGGTTCGTAACCCAAACATTCGTAAACCGAAGCAAATTTCCTAATAAGAAATAATGGGAAATGAATTAATCCGTTCCTGACTCTCCAAAAACTTTACTTCAAAGTAAATTTTATTCCTAATTCACCCAAATCTTCACTACAAAAGTATGTTCAAGTTATTACTTACCTTTGCTGATGACGCCTGTTGGCGTATGGAAGATGGTGAGGAGTGGGGGGGGGGGGAGAAAAGGTGTTACTGTTTGGAAGGGGAGAGTCCCCCTTCCACTATAACATCAGGCAGTGAAGACCTCTCTCGAGAGCACTCTCTGGCACGACTTGCCTGCATGCAACTAGGACCTGGTTGTGGCTCACTGCTTGATTTTCTCACAAAGAAATGTTCCATTGAAGATTGTTTTTCCCTTCTTTGCAACGCTTGCCTGTAGTGAGGCATCACATTGTCTTTGAAAAGATTAATGGAACGGCCTACTAGAGCTTTCTCTGGGTGAGTCGTTTCAATAAAAGTTTGCATTTCTTCCCACATCCTACACCACTTCTTAATTGTTGAGGAAGGGACATTCTCTACTGCCTCATCCTAAATTGAAGAAATATCCTCAGATGCCTCTTGTTGCTGCTCCTTTTCAAAGGCTTCCAGTTCTTCGGTGGTCAGTTCTTCATTGTGTTCTTCCAGCAACTCCTCCACATCAGCACCATCCAATTCCAAGCCCATTTTCTGGCCCAGAGTAACAATTTCCTCAACAATAGGCACTTCATTTATAGGCTCAAACCCCTCAAAGTCTAGTCCTGACATACATTCAGGCCACAATTCTCTCCAGCTAGAGATCAGGGTTCTTTGAGTCACTTCTTGCCAGGCTTTGTCAACGAATTTTAAAGCACTATAAATGTTAAAATGAGTTTTCCAGAACTGTTTGAGGGGTGAGGTTTGTGGCATCAGTCACTTCAAAACATTTCCGGAAAAGTCACAATAACGTGGCTAAAGTAAGTTGACCAGACCACACACTAGAAGGTGAAGGGACGACGACGCTTCGGTCCGTCCTGGACCATTCTCAAGTCGATTGTGAATGTCATGTCACAATCGACTTGAGAATGGTCCAGGACGGACCGAAACGTCGTCGTCCCTTCACCTTCTAGTGTGTGTTCTGGTCAACTCATCAATTTCCGGACAATTTCCCTTTCATAAAGTTTCTTAAAATTCGCTATGCTTTTCTGATCCATAGGTTGAATTAGAGGAGTGGTGTTAGTTGGAAGGAAGGATTTTCTTTATTGTGATAAAATTAAATTTGTTCAACAATGTATCTTTCAAGCCTGGAGGATGAGCAGGAGCATTGTCGAGGAGAAGCAGGGCCTTGAGTGGTAAACTTTTCTCCTGCATATATTTTTGTATGGGAGGGCACACCACATCATTCACTCACTCCATATAAAGTATCCTTGTCACCCATGCCTTATTATTAGCCCTCCACATCACACACATTTGGTTTTTCTGCACACTATATTTTTGGAAAACCCTTGGATTTTCAAAATAATACACAAGCAAGTGTTTAATTTTCAAATCACCACTCGCATTTCCATACAGCACTAGCGTAAACCTATCTTTCATTGGCTTGTGTCCGGGCAATGATTTCTCCTCCTTGGTAATGTATGTCCTCTTAGGCATTCTTTTCCAGAAGAGTCCTGCCTCATCATTATTTAATACTTGTTGCGGAAGGTATCCCTCAGCCTCAACAAAATCCTTAAATTCTTCAATAAATCTTTTATCCACTGGTTTCTCTGAGCTGGCAGCCTCCTTATGCCTCACAACACTATGAATACCAATTCTTTTTTTAAATTTTTCAAACCATCCCCTGCTTGTCTTAAAGTCATTCGTATCTGCACTCGTTCCAGGGGTTTTCTTTACAAGGTCTTGAAACGCTCTCACCTGCTAACTCCTTGTGGTGTATCCAAATTAATAACAACTTTTCACCTCTTTGAGTATTTGTTTTTTGTTTCGTGATTGTTGATACGCCCTTTGCTAATTTAGCACTCAAAATGTCCTTTTTCTTGGCAAGTACAGTGCATATCGTTGACATGGATTTGTTGTACTACCTAGCTAGTTCAACAACAAGACTACCCTTTTCATGCTTACGAATGATCTCTTGTTTTTCCTCTATGGTCATTCTCACGTGTGATTTCTTGCCTTGAACCTTACCACAGGCTTTCTTGGGACCCATGGCGAGATATATACTAACAACTTTTATGCTTAAATAACGAAAAAAACAACAAAAATTTAATCCTTGCAAAGAATTCAGGCGAGATAGTCATTGGGCGTGAGGCACTGGTAAACTGAGGTGCGATCGCCGTGTCACCACGTGCTAGGTCGGCCGTACGCATATCAACAAAATTGTATCCTGAGGAAAAGTTCGTAACCCGTTTCAAATTTTCCAAACAAATCTGGCTCGTAACCCGAAAAGTTTGTAAACAGTGGCGTTCGTAAACCAAGGTACCACTATACACTTAATCGCCAGATTTACACCAAAATATTATGAATATTAGAGTTTCTGAAAAGCCGTATAGAAAACTACGACCTAACCTAACCTTGGGAGTGTAGGAGGACAAGCATGTAAATAGCATTTATTGCTTCTTAATTACAATTAGTACTTAACCTATACCTATATTGATATTACAATTTTATAAAACTAATAAAACAAAACTAAAGCCTTTCAATAAATTATAAATTAACTCAGGATATTTTCAAATTTTGTATAAAATCTCTATTGTATAATAAAACTGAAAAGGAAATTTTTTATATTTAAAACTTGTTTATATAACATTGCATACAAAAACTTCAACCTAAATTTTTTTTATTGTATTAACACAATATATGGGGAGGTAAATGTAACAGAACAATTAATGTGTTTATGTACTTTGCAGAGTCAGAAATGTACTTATTACACTTAGTATTAAAACGTACTGTCTATTCAGAGGAAGGGTTGAATCAACCACCCCCATCAACACATAATCTATGCCCATTATAAGGCTTGGGTACCAGCAGAACAGGGGATGACCACGAACTAATGGGGCGATTAAATTATGCTGGAGCATGTAGTCTATCTCACGTCTTACCACCTTCTTCTTGCGGGGGTTGAGTCGGTACAGATATTAATTTATCGGTCTCACGCCCTACTTAAGTATAACGTCGTGCTTCAAGATGGACGTCAGTCCTGGAGCATCTCTGAAAAAGAGACTTATAATGTTTTATTAAATATATGAGGGATCGCAGTTACTCCTCAGGCATATTCATGGTAGGTATATTCATCAGAAACTCTGAATTTGTTACTACTTGCTTCCCAACATCTTCCATCACCTCTTGGTCTTGTTCCCTTGTGATACTCAATATCACCCGTGAATGAGCCTTCCTTGGTAGCCTTTAACATGCTTAAGTGTTCCAATGCTTCTTGTCCTTCCACTGGTTCTTGGTCACCTCTAGTGGTCCCTTGGCCCCTGTGGCGTGATTGGCTCCCCCTCATGGTGTCCCTTCTAACGTGATGGGCCCTCGACTCATGGTGTACCTTGTACCGTCATGGGCCCCCGACTCATGGTGTACCGTCATGGGCCCTCGACTCATGGTGTACTTTGTACCGTCATGGGCCCCCGACTCATGGTGTACCGTCATGGGCCCCCGACTCGTGGTGTACCTTGTACCGTCATGGTGTACCTTGTACCGTCATGGGTCCCCGACTCATGGTGGTGTACCTTGTACCGTCATGGGCCCCCGACTCATGGTGTACCTTGTACCGTCATGGGCCCCCGACTCATGGTGTACCTTGTACCGTCATGGGCCCCCGACTCATGGTGTACCTTGTACCGTCATGGGTCCCCGACTCATGGTGTCTCTTGTGACGTGATGGGCCCCCACCCAGACGCTAGGTGCTAGCCTCACTCAGCACATAGTATGGCACAGAACGGACATAAGCTGGTAAACGTCGGACGTCTTTTTCATATTAAGAGGAAATTGGGCCTAATAGTGACCCTCCAGCCTAGTCGATGAAAGGTACCTGATTGAGTTCACAGAATTCTTCGCTGGAAAGCGATGAACCATTTCCAGTGAAGGAGAGGTACAGAGGTGGGAGAAGAGGGAGAGGGAGATGTTTGACGAGAGAGAAGGACGGAGTGAAAGAGAGAAGAGTTGAGAGAGGAAGAGAGGGAGGAGACTTAGAAAGCTATTGAAAGAGTTAACTCTAACTGAGAGACTGGGTACTACTCTTTCAAGCCTGACAAAAAGATATCCAGAGACATTGTAGTAACCATGCACAGACTCAAGACTTGGTTACAAGTCCTGCTGGGAGGTAATGAACTCAATAGTTAAAGAGTGTCATATCTGTGGAACAGAAGCAGAGTCGCCACTATTGCACTACTTACTGGAATGTGAAGCTACTGAGGCCCTGCGCATCAAACTATACATTATTCCAACGACAGCAAATGCACATTTCACAGCGACTACAATGATTGAAAAAAACGTTAAAGAATGGGACTCACTAGTGAAAATTCTGTACCAACATCCGGCACCAAGGTAATGTTATAAAAATAAGGCTAAAACAGAAGCGAAAAAGAAACAGGGAAAAAGGAGGAAACCCCACTTCCATTCAATACTTTGACCCAAATATCGGAGTAACAAGGTTATCGCGAATAACCGTACTCAATTACGGGCTCACCATAGCCCGTGGTATATGGATATTTCGTTCTAAGTAAATAAATCTAAAACAACAACAAAAACAACTGAGAGAGTTAGCAGAGAAAGGTGGAAATGGTAGGGAAGTAGGGAGATTAGGAGAGGGGGAAGAAGATAGTAGAGAGGGTGAGAAGATGATTAAGAAAAAGTTGGGAAAGAGCAGAAGTTGGAAGAAAAAGGAGAAAGGGAAAGAGAAACGACAGGAGGGGGGATGGTGACAGGATAGAGTATAGAATAGGGGGGTTGGGAGATCAGGCATTGCCGGATCTCCAATGTCAGTCTTTATTTGCTTGTGGAGGAAGGTTGGGAATCAGACGCCCTGGGCTAGTCTCACCTAACTGTGGAAGGTGACTGGCTATGTTACGCTGTCTCACAGGGTGGTCGGGGTTACTTACTGTGTTGTAGACAGGTGTGGAAAATTGTTACAGTGATCAATATGGACAGAAAACAGTCAGTGTTCAGAGAACGGTGAACATTTTAGGAGAGCATCGTGTTCACCCTGTTATGCCACCGTGTTCACCCTGTTATGCCACCGTGTTCACCCTGTTATGCCACCGTGTTCACCCTGTTATGCCACCGTGTTCACCCTGTTATGCCACCGTGTTCACCCTGTTATGCCACCGTGTTTACCCTGTTATACCACCGTGTTCACCCTGTTATACCACCGTGTTCATCCTGTTATGCCACCGTGTTCACCCTGTTATACCACCGTGTTCATCCTGTTATGCCACCGTGTTCACCCTGTTATACCACCTTGTTCACACTGTTATACCACCGTGTTCATCCTGTTATGCCACCGTGTTCACCCTGTTATACCACCGTGTTCATCCTGTTATGCCACCGTGTTCACCCTGTTATGCCACCGTGTTCATCCTGTTATACCACCGTGTTCATCCTGTTATGCCACCGTGTTCATCGTGTTATACCACCGTGTTCATCCTGTTATGCCACCGTGTTCATCCTGTTATGCCACCGTGTTCACCCTGTTATACCACCGTGTTCACCCTGTTATGATATCGTGTTCACCCTGTTATGCCACCGTGTTCACCCTGTTATGATATCGTGTTCACCCTGTTATGCCACCGTGTTCACCCGGTTATGTCACCGTGTTCACCTTGTTATGCCACCGTGTTCACCCTGTTATGCCACCGTGTTCACCTTGTTATGACACCGTGTTCATCCTGTCATGCCACCGTGTTCACCCTGTTATGCCACCGTGTTCATCCAGTTATGCCACCGTGTTCATCCTGTTATGCCACCGTGTTCACCCTGTTATACCACCGTGTTCATCCTGTTATGCCACCGTGTTCACCCTGTTATACCACCGTGCTCATCCTGTTATGCCACCGTGTTCACCCTGTTATGCCACCGTGTTCACCCTGTTATGCCACCGTGTTCATCCTGTTATGCCACCGTGTTCATCCTGTTATACCACCGTGTTCATCCTGTTATGCCACCGTGTTCACCCTGTTATACCACCGTGTTCATCCTGTTATGCCACCGTGTTCACCCTGTTATACCACCGTGTTCATCCTGCTATGCCACCGTGTTCACCCTGTTATGTCACCGTGTTCACCCTGTTATGTCACCGTGTTCACCCTGTTATGCCAACGTGTTCACCCTGTTATGCCACCGTGTTCACCCTGTTATGTCACCGTGTTTACCCTGTTATGCCACCGTGTTCACCCTGTTATGCCACCGTGTTCACCTTGTTATGCCACCGTGTTCATCCTGTTATGCCACCGTGTTCACCCTGTTATGCCACCGTGTTCACCCTGTTATGCCACCGTGTTCATCCTGTTATGCCACCGTGTTTATCCTGTTATGCCACCGTGTTCATCCTGTTATACCACCGTGTTCATCCTGTTATGCCACCGTGTTCATCCTGTTATGCCACCGTGTTCACCCTGTTATACCACCGTGTTCATCCTGTTATGCCACCGTGTTCACCCTGTTATACCACCGTGTTCATCCTGTTATGCCACCGTGTTCACCCTGTTATGCCACCGTGTTCATCCTGTTATGCCACCGTGTTCACCCTGTTATGCCACCGTGTTCACCCTGTTATGCCACCGTGTTCACCCTGTTATGCCACCGTGTTCACCTTCTTATGCCACCGTGTTCACCCTGTTATGCCACCGTGTTCACCCTGTTATGCCACCGTGTTCACCCTGTTATGCCACCGTGTTCACCTTCTTATGCCACCGTGTTCACCTTCTTATGCCAACGTGTTCACCCTGTTATGCCACCGTGTTCACCCTGTTATGCCACCGTGTTCATCCTGTTATGAGTCACCACAAGAGTGTAAGTGCCCACAACTCTGCACTATACGATGTCGGCGATACACAGTGACATGAAGCACACTTCAATCATCACAAACTGTGCTTCTCGCTTTAAGCTTATTAAGCATATTCTGCTGTGATTAACATTCGTCTCACGATCCGAGGAAATAGTACAAACAACCCTTAGGTTTGGCTCACAAAATTCAGATGGAGTGGAGTGCAACACAGCTGGAGTGGAGTGCAATACAGCTGGAGTGGAGTGCAACACAGCTGGAGTGGAGTGCAACACAGCTGGAGTGGAGTGCAACACAGCTGGAGTGGAGTGCAACACAGCTGGAGTGGAGTGCAACACAGATGGAGTTAAGTGCAATACAGATGGAGTGGAGTGCAACACAGATGGAGTGGAGTGCAACACTGCTGGAGTGGAGTACAACACAGATGGAGTGAAGTGCAGCATAGATGGAGTGGAGTGAAACACAGATGGAGTGGAGTGCAACACAGCTGGAGTGGAGTGCAACACAGATGGAGTGGAGAGCAACACAGCTGGAGTGGAGTGCAACACAGATGGAGTGGAGTGCAACACAGCTGGAGTGGAGTGCAACACAGATGGAGTGGAGTGCAACACAGCTGGAGTGGAGTGCAACACAGATGGAGTGGAGTGTAACACAGCTAGAGTGGAGTGTAACACAGATGGAGTGGAGTGTAACACAGATGGAGTGGAGTGCAACACAGATGGAGTGGAGTGTAACACAGCTAGAGTGGAGTGCAGCATAGATGGAGTGGAGTGTAACACAGATGGAGTGGAGTGTAACACAGCTGGAGTGGAGTGCAGCATAGATGGAGTGGAGTGTAACACAGATGGAGTGAAGTGCAACATAGATGGAGTGCAACACAGATGTAGTTATGTACAACACAGATGGAGTGGAGTGCAGCATAGATGGAGTGGAGTACAAAACAAATGGAGTGGAGTGCAACACAGCTGGAGTGGAGTGCAACACAGCTGGAGTGGAGTGCAACACAGATGGAGTGGAGTGCAACACAGTTGGAGTGGAGTGCAATACAGATGGAGTGGAGTGCAACACAGATGGAGTGGAGTGCAACACAGATGGAGTGGAGTGCAACACAGATGGAGTGTAGTGCAACACAGTTGGAGTGGAGTGTAACACAGATGGAGTGGAGTGCAACACAGATGAAGTGGAGTGCAACACAGATGGAGTGGAGTGCAACACTGATGGAGTGGAGTGCAACACAGATGGAGTGGAGTGCAACATAGATGGAGTGGAGTGCAACACAGATGAAGTGGAGTGCAACATAGATGGAGTGGAGTGCAACACAGATGAAGTGGAGTGCAACATAGATGGATGCAACAGACACTGAAAATGCAGCAGACATTGTCAGAAAGTCGGCGCATTTGAAGAACTAAGACAATGGGAAATTAAAAGATCAGTAGGAACCACGAGAAAGATTCGAACCAATGCTCTGGGTAATCCCATCACGGTAATGTGATTTCCTTGAGCATTTGAAGTGAAGGGTTGGAGGTAGAACTCGTTGACTACAAGTTAGAGTGCAAGGTGGCATTGTGTGGAAGCCTGGTTAGGCTTCAGTGTAAGCCTCGGGGACCCTGGGGGGGGGGATAATCAGATGAATTCCAGGTTGCATTCCTCTTAATGTGTCGTGGTGTAGTGGCTCAAGGCGTTTGCATGGGAGTACTCACTGTCACCACCAGTGTGGCAGCTGGTGGTGACACCTGCCCTCTCTGTCACCACCAGTGTCACAGCTGGTGGTGCAACCCGTTCTCGCAAATTTAATAAGTCAATATTGACTTATTAAATATGTGCATAGGTGACATACTTAACAAAATAGTTTCCCTTGAAAAGCTTCATAGAAAACACCGACCTTACCTAACCTACTTAGTATGTTAAGATAAGCATCTTATTGCTTCGTAATTACAATTATTACCTAACCTATACCTATAATAGATTAAGTAACAATTGTAATTACGAAGCTATAAGATGCTTATTTTAATATACTAAGTAGGTTAGGTAAGGTCGGTGTTTTCTATGAAGCTTTTCAAGGGAAACTATTATGTTTTGTATGTCACCTATGCACGCAACTAATAAGTCAATATTGACTTATTAAATTTGCGAGAACGGGTTGGGTGGTGACACCCGCCGGATGGACATTATTCCAACTTAATGGTACTAAAGGCAACAAAACTGTTATCCAGTAAAGAGGACAGTTTTAGTCCAATAACGTCGCTGAGTAATGCTAAGCATTACTTGAAGGGCAGGTAGGAGGCCGTGTCTGTCTTCCTCGAATTCAAGATGGCGAATATAAAGAACATGAGGAGGAAGATTAATACGCCTTAACCTGGCCAGGGGCGCATCTTAAGGTGTTTTCGGGGCTTAGCGTCCCCGCGGCCCGGTCGTCGGTGCTGTTGTTTTGATTGCCGTCCTTAGAGACGTGAGGGCTCAAGTCATCAAGCATTTACTCGTCTTCTTACGAAACCTGTACATCTGTTCTCAATGTATGGCGGCTTTGTTTACATATATTAGACAGTTTATAAACTCCGAAGCACCAGGAGATGTTTATATTTAATAATAATAACCTTTGATTTGGAAGTTGTTAAGGTCGTAAACTTTTTACTAAATGTGAAGTTTTTTATTATTGAACACTATTATGTGAACTCAGTCAGAAGGACTGCACAACCCAACACATTAAGTGCCAGATATGAACATTATACTTCACAAGACTGAAATAAAATGCGAGGGCAGCAACTGGGTCCAACTGCTTGGTTCCCCTATCCACTAGGTCGTTAAGCTCCTTAATTGCTTAGGGCAATGTTAAGGGTAAATAATGAGTCCTCACACCAAATTTGTATTCAGTGATAATGGCTATGAATCAGGTTCGAATTCAGAAGCTGGCCTTCGATAAATGCAAGAAATACTGTAGTTTGTTGCAGCATAAGCGAGGGGTGAATATTGTTGAAAAGTGTTGACATAAAGACACGTCTCTTGTTAATAACAACAATTTATTACGAACAGGGATTGCCTCGTTGGCCACCAGGGGATTAGGACGTGCTCGTCTGACCTGAGAGTTGCTGCCTGGTGTTGCGTAGGGGCGGGAGCAGTTTGAGGTGCGCCCGCTAGCCGGGGATCCGGCTGGCGGTATGACTGTTGCTGGTGATACCCGTGTTCGGCGGGTTGATACTGTGAAACTGGATTTTTCTGGTGCTGTGGACTGACCCATTGTGGAGATTGCGTTGTTGGACGTGCTCCATGTTGACGTCTCTGATCTGCTGGGGCTGGAGAAGCTCTCGCCTACTCGTATGGCAGTGCCATTTGCCACGTCGCTGCTTTACCAGGAGTTTGTGGCACGCTGGGATGAACGCTCGCTTCCTATTCCTGCTTCGGCTGTGATTGTGGAGATCTCGGATCCCTGGGAGCCCTTGACATTTGTAAGTGTTCACGATGTGCCGGTGACCTTGCCTGAGACAGAGCTTATGTAGGTGTTTTTGCGGTATGGGGTGGTGGTGAAGCACAGATTCACCACTTTGAGTGCGGGCCGGCTGAAAGGGGTCCGTCTGGGCACTTGTACGCTCGTCATGCGCGTCGCTAACCCTATTCCTTCCAGGGTTTCGTATCGTGGGCTCTCTCTGCGGATATTTTATCAGGATCAGACAGGAACCTGTTTCCGGTGTGGCGCTGAGGGCCACGTGGCGGCCAGCTGTGACGCTCCTCGTGCTGAGGCTCCTTCGGTTTTCCAGGAGGATGACATTCCCTGCTTGTCTGTGCGTGGGGTTTTCTCGGCGGATCCGCACTCTGTCCTGGTGCCTGGTGTGGTTCCTGCGGCGGTTCCGGCAGGCGTTTCATCTGGCCCTGCTCTGTCTTGCCCTGCTCTGTCTGCCCCACTGGTGAGCTCTGGGGACCTGGGGCCTCCTGCTTCAGATCTTCGTCGTTCAGTGGTTGCGGAGGTGCATCCGCAGCCGGTTGCTTCCGTGGAGGAGTTGGGTGCTGCTGTAGGGGGTGGTGCCTGCTTCTCCTGAAAACGGGCGTGTGCTTCCCTGGGCTGTCGGGGTGGTGGTGTGTGAGACTCCCCCCCCCCCTGCCCTCTACCTCTACCTCGTCACCTCTGGTGGTTTCCTCATTCCCACATGCTTCTTCTCCTGCGCCAGTTCTGTCGTTCCCGCTGGATACCTCACATGTGCTGTCTACCCTTCCGCCTGCTGTGTCTCTTCCTTCTCCATTTCCGGTCTCCGTGCATGGTAGTGGCTTTTTGCCCCACATTGTTGCGGCTACTGTTCTGCATGATCGTGCTGCCCCGGCCTTGGGGCCGCCTGCCACTGGTTCTTCTGGGACACCGCTGGCTGGGGTTGTCAGTTCCAACGATCAGCGGCCTCTTGTTAAGCGCGGTCGTTCGGCTTGGGCTGCGTCGCCACGCCGGACGTGGGCTGAGGAACATGATACGGTGGATGACGATGCTGTGGACGACGATGTGTTGCCTCTTGTGGTGCCTTCTGCGTTGAACACTGTACCTCCTGCTGGTGGCTCCCCTCAGTGAGCGGTTGCCCCTGGTGGTCGCAACCTGGTGGTGGTGTTGTCGAAGGATGTGCGACGGGGAGGCCTCTGCACCTGTTCCGGTTGGTGTGGGGCACTGAGGCGCCTGCGAAGTCACCCTCCGCGGGGCTTGGTGTGGTGCACGGTGACGAACGAAGTGCGCACCCTGGTGGGCGGGCCGGTGTTCTTGCAAACCCCTCCTTTTCAT
Organism: Procambarus clarkii; assembly: GCF_040958095.1. Taxonomy (NCBI): domain Eukaryota; kingdom Metazoa; phylum Arthropoda; class Malacostraca; order Decapoda; family Cambaridae; genus Procambarus; species Procambarus clarkii. The sequence continues at coordinate 27,658,906 of NC_091164.1, read as the reverse complement.
TCTCCCGACCGGAGAGGTGATCGACTGAACTGAACCTGCTCTGAGTTTTCAGGTTGATGACCTGGTGCGGCCTGTTCCTTGGTGCCCTTCTACCATCTGGGTTCCACGAGCACAGCGTTTCATCCTTGGCGTGCCGGATTCGATGCCTCGGCCTGTTGCGACTACTGGTTGTACACTTATTTACGACAAACCACTAATTTGGGAGGCTTACTGCTTATGGTTTCCGGCTCAGAAGTACACGGAGAAGTATGAGTGATTCGTGTGTTTGGTTTATGTTTGTGTTGTGCGTGTTGTTTCCCCTGTGCCTGCGTGCACAGGTGGGTGTCCTTGTCAGTGCGTGTGTGGGGTGTGGGTGTTTGTTTCTGGCTCCTGCGTGGTCTGGATTTGTTTTGTGCTCTGCCTTTGTTCTGTAATGGGTGTTAGTGTTGTGGTTGTGTGCGGGTGTGGGTGTTGTTGTTCCGTGTGTTTGTCGTGTGGGTTGTATGTGTGTGTGGGTATTTTTGTCCCTGTCATTGATTTATTTTTTGTACATATTTTATGATATTTATATTCATATGTGTAGTGTTCGGATTTAGTTTATTTTGTTTGATGGTGTCCTCGTGATTATGTTGTAATTTTTGTGTATTTTTTTTCTTGTAAGTTTCCTTGTACTAATGTCATTTATTTGTTGTGTACTATATGCATTCTCTGTCCCATGATGTGTTCTGTGTGATTTCCTGTGTTCTTTGTATGTGTTTTTATGTTTGTTTCATGGTGTTTGCTTTTTTCATATCTAAGCACAATTCTTTGTTTGTGTGTTTTGCAATTTGTTCCCTGTTTTGTACTATGTTTTTTTTTATAAATAAATAAATAAAATTTATTACGAACAAAAACTTAATACTAATATAAAACACAACTATTCAATGTTTCGTTAATCGTCCTCAGAGTGACACTAATCACAGCTATTCAAACAGCTCTTAGTATACTACAGACTCCAACCCATACCGCCGTTGGCTGGTATAATAAACTAGACAGAACAAACAGGTGCTCACTTGGACTCAAGATGCAAATCAAAACAATTTAAGCAAATTTAACAACAAATCAAACACAGCAAGACTGGTCACTGAGACAGTCTCCGGTGACACTCTCAAGTTATGTTAACACAAGTCTCTATGGACGGATATCAAAACAACAACAACAACAATTAGTTTAATGTTCTATCACAAAGACCAGAACAATTGATTCCCAATCAATTCAATCAAAGCAACAATTTAATTACACAAATCAATTAACACAATTAATTATGTTAATTACTGTCATCCAGTCAACAATCAAAGGTAATTTACGTTAATTACAATCTGTCACTCAGTCCAACAATCAAAAACAATTGTGGGAACCGACCTATGAGATTTATATTTATTTAATTTGTATGAATATATATTTACGTTAATTTATATACTTCGATAGCAATTTGTATAATGATAAGTGGACTGTATTTCTGCAATAATCTCTTAATCTCACAAATCGATCCTCTACACATTAGGGGGGGGGGGTTTATATTAATTTAATTTATATATATGCAGCCAATCAAACTACAGTATTAGACTACATACATTGAAGAGGTTCTTATCTTATTTGTACAGCAGGTCTTAGTCCACCAGGTATAACTAGGGTGTAGACACCACATTTTCCCTCTTTGAGGTAGCTTCCATCACCCTGGTAACTGATGCACAAAGCATGCTTCCTCGTCTTGACCTGTTAAAAGGGCGCTAGCTGAAAAGCCAGAATCCTATATATGACAAGATATATCAGAGAACACTGTACATGGAACAATGAAGACCTGGCTTAATTACCTTAAGTTTGAGGCTACCACGTGCTCTAACCGGTTCACCCTACATAATGACATTAATGGCCATAAATGAAAGATACATGGGTTTCGGAAGAACACTTAACTTGATTTGTTGACAGCGTGTTGATAATGGTACACCTTTGGTTTCCATAACACTACGTCCAAGTAAAATTAACAGGAGCTGAATTTGCTCCCGTGAGCCTCTGTGGTCTTAGTATCAACAATGGCTGCCCCTCCCTCACCACTGACGCCTGGCTTACATTGTCCAGATGACAGAAAGTGATAGAAGGGTCACATTTACTCTACTTTAATATTGATAATTAAGTTAATTTATATGAGATGTTTTTATGATGGTAAAGTCCAAAGACTAATGTATTTAAGAATAATTCCCACCATAATAGGTGAAGAATTTAAAATAGTATGTGGTGATGATATCCCATTTTCTATAGACGGTAATTCCACTACAAGTTACGTTTTCTATGGGTAACTTGTTTATACAATACAGCACTTATTATCTGTCTGTATGATATTATTATGTGGTGTCGGATTTTCCGACATAATTCCCCAGGGGCTGCTCACGGGTCGAAGTCCTATTTAGAACAGACGAACACCGATACTCCTCCTTCGAATTATTAGATTAATTTGATGTTAGTAGTTAGTAATCACACATTTGTGCGTCTGTTCGTACAGGACGGATGTCCCGTACTAGAGTTGCAGGGGTTAGAAGTCTAATGCGATTTCATTTCCCTGTCAACTCTTGAAAGGCTAATATTCAAGCCTTATTACATATTATTTAACCCAGAAGACTGAATGTGATCAAGTACTACAGTCAAGTATGATTCAGGGACTGCAGTGACATTGGATATAACTTGAAGTTTGTTCAGGTAACTGGTCACTGATATATAAACACTGAGGCCCTTGGAATACATCTTGATTAAATAATAAATGTATCAAATCAGTCATCAGATTTATTGGGGGTTAATTTTGTTAATTGATTCAGAAGATTGAATAGCTCATCATTAAAGTAAAGTATGGTTCTGAGACTGCAGTGGGTTCAGTGACATTGGTCGCAGTGACTTGTAGCTGTTTTAGGCTACTGTTCACTGATTTGCCACTGAGGCCTCATGAACTCATCTTCAGCTTTAAATGATGATACTAACATCAACCTCTGTTGGTATAGTCAGCTGTAATCTCCTTAGTATAATGCTACTGGAGAAATATAATCAGCTGACAAATTTAGATTTCTACTGGTATTGTTTATCTGCAGGCATAGGTCTCCTCGGGCTTGATACTGGGCCTGAGAGTAATTTACCTCTTGCAGAGTTTAACATGGTTATACCCTGATATTTAGTAGGGCTACCAATGAATTGATGGCAATAGTCTGTCCCTACAAGGAGACCAAAGTCGGTGAGGTGATCAGACTTAATATTATCTGCCAATTTTATTCCTCTATTTCTCAGGAATTTGGCTGTTGCTCTCAGACCTTGAACTTGTAGGTCTACTGGTATTTTGTCCACCACAATGGCTTGTACTCGACAGACGTATCTGCCTAATCGTACTGATGGTTGTACCACCTGGTAGACTTGAGGTCCTGCATCTGTTACAAACCCTGAGATGTTGAATGACGTCTGGGCTACAGGCCTTAATTGTAGTTCATCTGCCAACTTTTTAGTGACAAATGTTCTCTGGGATCCTTGGTCAAACAACCCACGGGTATGGACCTTGGCCCTCTTATTCAGGATGGTAATTTGGGCAGTAGGCAAAGTCGTATTACCTTTAGACTTTGCCGATTGGACACTCTTTGTTTGTTGCACCTTGCAATACTGTACTGAGGTGGGAATGGTATCTTCCACCTTGGGGTTTGGAGACGTTGTTTTGGTGTCTCTGCAAAATGCTGCATGGTGCTGACCTTTGTTACACCTATTACAGGTGTGTAATTGGGTCTCACAGTCCTTGATGTTATGTTTCCTGAGGCACCTCGTGCAATGTTGCAAATCTTTGAGTCGCTCAACACGGGCGTCACTATCAGGAAAATTAGAGCAGTGGTACATTGAATGTTTCTCATCGCAGAACAAACATGTTCCATAGCTTCCAGTACCCTTTGGTGTCACGTTCTTGGGTGCCACAGTAACTATAGGCTTGGAGGGTCCCACTGAATATACGCCCACACTGCTACTGTTCCACTTTGGTGTTGAATTATATTGTCTAGATTGATTTGGAGTACCTTTGGTACTCTGTGGTTTACTATTATTGGTTTCTGAGGGTTTACTTGGTGGTTTTAGTTTGTCATGTGTTCGTAATTGATGAACTACTGACTTTAAACCTTCAGATATTTCATTCATAGATAAGATGCTTTTATTGTAATGAGCACTCATTTGTCTCAATATGTCCCTAGGTATTTTCTCCCGGACAATTATTTTCAAGACCCACTCAGCCCCGTTTGTATCTGCTGTCAGGCTGAGGGCATTGATCAATGATTCTACCTCCAGCTTGAAGACTTGGAGTGAATCAGCTGAAGCCTCCGGTAGGGGTAAATGCAACAGCTCATGAACTAAATGTGATGTTCTTACTTCTGGATCAGCATAATTATCCTTGAGGAGTTTTACTGCCAGATCATAGCCGTCATTAGTTAATCTCAGATGGGATACTACTGTTTTAGCCTCACCTGATAATTGGCCTTGCAAATAAGAGAATTTACTACTCTTTGGTAAAGATTGTTTTGAGTCTACAAGGTCAACGAATTTGTTCCAAAATTCGTCCCAATCTTCCTCATCTTTTCCTGAGAAAGTGGGTAAATTAATTGGAGGGAGTCGAGCTTCTGCTTGACTCGTATTAGATGCAACTGTTGTTGTTGTTGCTGTTGCCTTGTTCTGGGCAATTAATTTGACATAAGGCTGTAACGTGGCCTGAGTGTGATCTTCATAATTCGCTAGATCAACCATAATGTCGTCTATTTCTGTTTCTGATAAATTGGTGTTGGCAAGTTCAGCCACATATGTTGCTATTTGGCATTTGATTTGCTCAAATTTTTACTTGCAGCTGCTTGACAATAGCTTTCCAGGTCAGCATAATCAACTGTTGATTGTTGTGACAAATCTTCACATTTCTTGATCTGTCTTGTTAAGTGGCCTTTAAGACCTGCAAGGGTTCTTTTCATTCTCCCTGCATTATCCATACTGGCTAGTTGGTAAAGCCTTGTGGGACTTGTACTTGGGCTGCTCATAATACTGAACAAGCTCTAATGGTAGCCTAGGGTTAAATTCTGCACTCACTAGGCGATAATCCTACCTCTACTAGAGGTTAGCACTTAAAATTAATTCACATTATATATATACAATCATACACACTAATGATTTGAGTGATAAACCAGTGTCACTGGAAGTACCTTTAGGTTAGCTCTTCTATATCACCCTAGGATGGAATAGACACTAATTAATCACTCAAAGGTGTAATGATCATAAGTAAATTATTATATATACAACTCAACTCGAGTTGATAAAAATTACACCCAAAATAGGGTCTGGACCATTCATTAATGGTGTTAGGTTGTTCAACATAGTACAACTGACTATGGTAATAATGGGACTAGGATGAACGATAATAGTTCAACTAGTCAATGGTAAATATCCTACCCTGTTGTGGGTTGGCAATTAGTAAATATTATACTGTGATTACTAGTGTAATATATATTAAATAATTCTCTATTTTGGAGAAATAATATACACAATTATTGATAATAGCCTCTTAATTAGCCTCTATGAAACTTCTAATATTATCAAGAAGTATTAAATATTATTAGTGACCTCTCGAAATAACTCCACAAAATTCGTAGATAATCTCTCGCGAAATGTAACACCACGAAATCCGTGAACAATCTCGCGAAACCACAGCCACTACTTTGGCTGGCTTCAATATTAGCGCTGTCATTTCACGAAATAACACGCCACCAAATATCTGTGGGTGTGCATGAAACCGCTGATGAGGCTGAACTCAGTTGAGGGGGGCTCCTGAGCTCCCACGAGGCAACGCCGCTGTCTTTGACTAGCTGGCCTTTGTTTAAATCACACTGCACTAGTTTATTTAATGAATCCACTGGTTAACTGGTTCATCCGGTACTAAGATGACCAAATGTGGGTTCAAAGGACCGAATATTCCGGTTCTGAAGGTCCAAATAATGTGGGAACCGACCTGTGAGATTTATATTTATTTAATTTGTATGAATATATATTTACGTTAATTTATATACTTCGATAGCAATTTGTATAATGATAAGTGGACTGTATTTCTGCAATAATCTCTTAATCTCACAAATCGATCCTCTACACATTAGGGGGGGGGGGGGGTTATATTAATTTAATTTATATATATGCAGCCAATCAAACTACAGTATTAGACTACATACATTGAAGAGGTTTCTTATCTTATTTGTACAGCAGGTCTTAGTCCACCAGGTATAACTAGGGTGTAGACACCACATTTTCCCTCTTTGAGGTAGCTTCCATCACCCTGGTAACTGATGCACAAAGCATGCTTCCTCGTCTTGACCTGTTAAAAGGGCGCTAGCTGAAAAGCCAGAATCCTATATATGACAAGATATATCAGAGAACACTGTACATGGAACAATGAAGACCTGGCTTAATTACCTTTAGTTTGAGGCTACCACGTGCTCTAACCGGGTCACCCTATATAATGACATTAATGGCCATAAATGAAAGATACATGGGTTTCGGAAGAACACTTAACTTGATTTGTTGACAGCGTGTTGATAATGGTACACCTTTGGTTTCCATAACACTACGTCCAAGTAAAATTAACAGGAGCTGAATTTGCTCCCGTGAGCCTCTGTGGTCTTAGTATCAACAATGGCTGCCCCTCCCTCACCACTGACGCCTGGCTTACATTGTCCAGATGACAGAAAGTGATAGAAGGGTCACATTTACTCTACTTTAATATTGATAATTAAGTTAATTTATATGAGATTTTTTTATGATGGTAAAGTCCAAAGACTAATGTATTTAAGAATAATTAGCACCATAATAGGTGAAGAATTTAAAATAGTATGTGGTGATGATATCCCGTTTTCTATAGACGGTAATTCCACTACAAGTTACGTTTTCTATGGGTAACTCGTTTATACAATACAGCACTTATTATCTGTCTGTATGATATTATTATGTGGTGTCGGATTTTCCGACAACAATTTTAACACATTATTTAATGTCACAAAGACAATTTAACAATCAGTAAATAATTACATTAATTAGCCTCAAATTGACAGTTAATTAATCAAGAACAAATTACGTTAACTCAACGCTGTCACTTGAGACAGCTTGCCAAACATGAATATGTCACTTCACTTAATTATGTAATTACACTGCCTCAACGGACAGCTATAAAATTAATTAACTAGCTAATTAACTTCATTGACTCTTCGATTAACAATTATAGATCACATAAATCCTTGTCATGAAGACAGATCTGAACACGGTAACACTAGGCTACAATTCACAGTGCTTAATCAATAACACAGCACAAAATTATAACACAACACAAATGATAATAACACTAATAATCACAAAGATATAAATCAATAACAACAGTAATCAGTAATTCAGGGTATCACATCAGACCACCCCTTGTGGGAAATTCTGACTTGTGGGATTTTATTATCTATTAATTAATTGAGGTTTGGGAGGGGGTTATTATTTGTAGCCTATGAATCGAAAATTATTGATTTGTAGGGAAATATATACTAATTGGTTAGTAGGCTATTCTACTGGGGTTAATTTGAGTACTTAATAGCGTTATCTGATTCGAAGGCTTCAATTTGTTTTTTTTATTATAAAATACAGACATACAAATTAAGCAAGGCACCAAAGCACCCGATCATAAAATGAACCTTTGCAGAAACAACCCAACCCGGGGAGAGAGTAACAAAGCAGGACACATAAATGACAAACACGAACGAAAAAGAGAGGGACACGGAGAAGACAACAGAACATAAAACAAACAAACAAGCAAAAAACAAACACACACATACTGTACATACAAGCTAAACACAAACATAAACACCAGTGAACTAGGTCAATAATATTTCTCAGGAAACAGACGCTTAGGATATTTCTGACAGTACGCATGCCACACATCCCAGACATCCTGCGACGAAGGCACACCCGCATCCGAGCGACGTGGATGACGCATATACTCCGGAATCTCGACAACGACACCTCCAAACACGAGCGGCAGTACATCCCGCGGCACAGGTTCATACGGCGCCAAGACTCCCCGGCCGGTGTCCTTTTTCAGCACGAGAACTAAATCACGATCCACACCAAGGGTAACAGCAGGTGCAACAACCTCCCATTTCGGAGAACCAGCACACGGAGGCGCAGGGGGGCACAGTGGAGCAACACCCGAAACGCAGGCAGGAACAGGCACCACACCATCCCCACCCATCTCCTTTGCAGGCACGGCCAACATCACCGCATCCTCATGGTCCACGCCCACACCAACCGGAGAATCCACAGAGGCCACGTCGCTCACACAGTCCGAGAAACTGGGAAACTGCCCCGGGACACTGGCGCGTCCGCTTCTGCAAAGGGAGTACATCATCAGAACTACAGTCGTCCAAACACACAGGGTCGGCAGGCTTCGGCCCCGGGGGTGGTAGGCCTTTCAAAACGGAAGAACCTGCTTCTCTGGGATCACATCCGCAGACGGGGGTGGGACATGAACCTCCACTGGGACATCACCACACGCAGTGCAGGCAACGGCCCAACACTCGCACATTCTGGCACAACAACCACCTCCGGGGCCACAGCAGTTAACATACTGGACGTACAAGGCGTAGTATCCGCCCCAACAGGCGGAGCAGCAGACAGGCAACCAGGCATCTCAGGCACAGCACTCACTCCATCCTCAGAAGCGTCCGAAGTCCACAGGGGTGGAAAGTCCTGCTCACGAAAAATATGCACCCTGCCAGATGCTCCCACGTCGCACGCTGCAGCCAGATGACCCTCATTACCACACCTGTAACAGGTGCACGACTGCCCCCGATATAGGCAGCGGAGCGTGTAACCCAACAAGGACACAGAGGACGGAACACTACTCTTCAGAGACATGGTCAGGGTGCAGGAGCCGTCAAGCATCCCAGCACAGTGCCCTGCAAGTACCTTGTTCGAACGAATGCTTAGCACAGTACCAGACCGTCCAAACAGCAGTTAGATCATCGTTAAACTCGA